>NC_092382.1:3962227-4337227 GCF_030028105.1 Mobula birostris
CCGGCCAACTGCCCTGCACAGACTCTGACCACACGGCCAGGTATTCCAACCGGACCAGCTGCCTTCCGTACATTCACCCTGCTCAGGGTGGCACAAACATCAGAGGTGGAAAGTGAGAGAGACAGTTCACCAGGTGGGAGATCCGCTTTGAGGGTGACCTCCTTGTTCCCTCGATCAAAGCAAGTGTAGAAGTAATTGAGCTCATCAGGGAGGGTAGCAGAGCTGGAAGGGGGCACAGTACTAGGAGGTTTGAAGTCTGTAATGACCTGTATGCTATGCCACATGGGCCGGGGGTCAGAGGAGTTGAAATGCTCCTCGATTCTCTGTTTGTAAATGTGTTTAGCCTGAGAGATTTCCCTCCTCAGGTTAGCCCTGGCTGAGCTGTAAGCCTCCCGGTCTCCAGACCTGAAGGCTGAATCTCTGGCTTTGAGCAGGAGGTGAACCTCTCTGTTCATCCATGGTTTCTGATTGGGGAAAACTTTGTTTTAGTGATGTCTCTCTATCTACACACTTGTTGATGTGCTCAAGGACAGAGTTGGTGTATAAATCAATGTTAATCTGAGAGTCTATGGTGGCATGGGCAGCAAACATGCTCCAGTCTGTGTGCTGGAATTGGTGCTGAAGAGCAGAGTCAGCCCCCTCCAGCCAGATCTTAATAGTCTTCATTGTGGGTTTCACACGTTTAATGACCGGGCTATACTTGGGAAGCAGAAACAATGAAAGATGGTCAGATTGTCCCAGGTGGGGGAGGGTAGTGAGTTTGTAAGCGTCAGCCACATTTGTGTAGATATGATCTAAGGTTTTATTCCACGTGGTGGTGCATAATACATTTTGGTAAAATCTTGGAAGCACGGTACGTAGGTTACAATGATTAAAGTCCCCAGCGACAGTCAAAGCTCCATCTGGATGCAATGTCTGCAGCTTGCTAATAGCAGCACTGAGGTCTTTCATGGCTACTTTAGCATTAGCATCCAGTGGAACATAAACTGCGACAGCAATGATGCATGTTTTGTGACAATGAGGGGAGGTTGTTTTCTTGACACCAGTCAGATGTTGTTCAGACACCAGATACAGTCAGCAATCAAATGGTTGAGCCTGGAGCCTTCTCCTCCCCACCCTCCCGCCACCTTCTTTATGGGGTCTCTGCCCCTACCCTCTTCAGTCCTGATGAAGGGTCATGGCCCGAAATGTTAACTGATCATTTCCACGGATGCTGCCCGACCTGCTGAGTACCTCCAGCGTGTTGTGAATGGTGCGATGAATGTGCTGAGCTGTGTATATCACAATGCAAGAAGCATCGCAGGAAAGCCAGATGAGCTCAGGACAGGGAATTCTGATATTGTAGCCATTATTGGGGACTTGGTTGCACTCAACAATCCAAGGGATTTAGAGGAACAAATTTGTAGAGAGATTGCAGACCATGCCAAGAAACAAAAGTTGATTCAGTAAGTGATTTTAACTTTCCATGTATTGACTGGGACTCCCATACTGTAAGAGGACTAGATGGGGTATAGTTTGTCAAATGTGCCCTTAATCAGTACATAAAATTTCTGATGTAGAAGTGTGCAATAGGCTGATGATCCAGGGCTGGTGACAGAAATTAGTGATCATAATGCCATGAGATTCAAAGTAAATATGGAAAAAAGGGAGGTCTGGACCATGGGTTGAGACTCTAAATTGGAGAAAGGTCAATTTTGATGGTATCAGAAAGGATCTGACAAGTGTGGTTTGGGACAGGCTGTTTTCTGGTAAAGGAGTACTCGGTACGTGGGAGGCCTTCAGAAGTGAAATTTTGAAGGTGTAGAGTTTGTATGTGCCTGCATAATAAAAGTTGAAAGTTAACTGGTGCAGGGAACCTTGGTTTTCAAGAGATATTGAGGCCCCGGATATTTTGTTCCTCTAAATGCCTCAGACTGTTGGGCACTACCAAGACTCACTAATGACTACAATATAATAATTCCACGCCCTGAGCTCATCGGACTTTTTTTTTTAGTCGTCTTCTGTTGGTTTCTGAAAGCTTCCCAATCGTTTTCACTCTTTTGTTTACCCTCTCTTTGGCTTTTATGTTGGCTTTGGCTTCTCATTTCAACCACAGTTGTGTCCTCCTGCCTTTCCAATGTTTCCACATCTTTCGGATGTATCGATCACTGAGCTCCCAAATTGCTCCCAGAAACTCCAGCCATCGCTGCTCCGTTGTCACTCCCAACTTTTCCCTTCCAAACAAGTTTAGCCAGCTTCTGTGTCATAGAAACATGGAGAAGTTCAGTATAGAAACAGGCTATTTAGCCCATCTGGTCAATGCTGAAAAAACATTTAAGCTGTCTAATG
Source organism: Mobula birostris (assembly GCF_030028105.1). Taxonomy (NCBI): domain Eukaryota; kingdom Metazoa; phylum Chordata; class Chondrichthyes; order Myliobatiformes; family Myliobatidae; genus Mobula; species Mobula birostris. Next base: position 3,964,556 of record NC_092382.1, read on the forward strand.
CAAGGGTCCCCAACCTTTTTTGCACTGCGGACCGGTTTAATATTGACAATATTCTTGTGGAGCGGCCGACTCGGTGGGGTGGCGGTGGTGGGTAGGGTTGCCAACGGACAAGAGTAGCAGTCAAATACGTTGCGTTTACCCAGAGAAAGACAACAATGACCATGAAGCCTTGCGCGGGCACCAGTGCGCATGCGCGTCGTGACCTGCCGATTTTTCCTGCAAATCCTTTTTCGTGATTCTGTCGGAGTGTCAGGAGTGGGGGGGGGGGGGCGGTGTTAATCATGACTGGAATATACGTAATAAATGGCTAATACACCCAATTTCATTTCTAAAAGGGTTTATCTAACGAATTTAATATTAAACACACAGCACATATTTTCCTCGCATGAATATAGTGATAAGTCAATTATCAGAGGAGCTTGAAGTAAGTGATGAATGAACTTCCAGTAGAAGTGGCAGAAGCAGGTTCGATATTATCATTTAAAGAAAAATTGGATAGCTATATGGACAGGAAAGGAATGGAGGGTTATGAGCTGAGTACACGTCGGCGGGACTAGGTGAGAGTAGCATTCGGCACGGACTAGTAGGGCAGAGATGGCCTGTTTCCGTGCTGTAATTGTTATATGGTTATATAAGTAAGTCAATAGCATCATGACATTTTAAGTAACATTTGGATTTTAAACACACAGCACATATTTTCCCCGTATGAATATATAAGATCATTGGAACACACCAATATCGCTGAATCAGTGGGAGCCCTGGGCTTGTTTCCCTCCAACAACACGGTCCTATCGAGGGATGATGGGAGACAGCGATACTCGAAGTGAGTTCCTGTCCAGTCTATTCCGCAATTTAGTTTTCGTTGCATTCATTGGAGAAAACTCCGCTTCGCAGAGATATGTTGGAAATGGAAGCAACGTTTTCAGTGCTTTCGTGGCTATCTCAGGATATTTAGCCTTGACTTTGATCCAGAATGCCGACAGAGATGTTATTTCAAACATACTTCTCAGCCCGCCGTCATTTGCAAGCTCGAGGAGTTGATCTCCTTCCCGCGCTGACACAGATGACGCGCGGGTCATGACCTCACATGTGTAATGGCTGATCAGTGGCCGTGACGGGGAATGAGAAAAGGTGCAGCTGACTCATATCGCCAAATCATATTGTTTCCTTGTGGCCCGGGAGCACATGCTTTGCGACCCGGTGGTTGGGGACCGCTGGTCTAATGCAACTACCTGCACCGAGACCATCGCCCTCCATACCCCTATCATCCAGGCTCCCATCCAAACTTCTTTGAAATGGTGAAACCGAGTTCATATTCACCACCTGTGCTGACATCTCAATCCACACTCTCACAACCACTGCAGGAAAGAGCTTTTCCAAATATTCCCATTAAATTTTCACCTTCCCCACTTAACCATGACCTCTGGCCATCCCACGCAACCTCAGTGGAAAAAGCTGCTCGCATTTACCCTATCTATACCCTCATAATTTTGTATATTTCTAACAAATCCTCAAAGCAATGTATAATTTCCTTGTTTATGTTTAGAGCCTTTTTTAGATGTATAAGATGATGAGGGGCATTAATCGTGTGGAGAGCCAGAGGTTTTTTTCCCAGGGCTGAAATGGCTAACACGAGGGGGCATAGTTTTAAGGAGCTTGGAAATAGATACTGAGGGGATGTCAGGGGTAAGTTTTTCACACAGAGTGGTGGGTGCATGGAATGCACTGCCGGCTATTTGTGTGTGAGTGTTTCAGTTACTGTGGGGCCAGGAACCTATGCAGCTCAGTGGGAACAGGGAATAATACCAATGGAGAGAGTCAAACTGAGCCAGGTCACAGATTGGAGATGGCAGAAATGCCCCATTCTTATAAAAAAAGGAAGAGCATCAGAGAATTTGATGGTCATTCCAGATACCAGCACTGTGCCCAGTTAGAAGGTGATTTCTCTCTCCAACTTGGGTTGAACCTCACTGTAACGGTGTGATGCCAGATCACACCTTGGCAACTCAAGTGATCTCATCTGAAATGTTGTCCTTCACTCATTGATTGATTTTGTAAATCTTTTTACAGATTAAAAATGACAAGGAATTTGTCTACGGGAATCTCGAACACAACACGCCAGTTTTGCTGTCTTTGTCCAGATATTTAAGAAGTGGAGCAATGATTCACTCGATCATCCTTCCTGCTCAGACTGTGGGGAGAGATTCATTTGATCATCTGACCGACTGACGTGCCTGTCATCTTACACAGGGGAGAGGCCATTCACCTGCTCAGACAGTGGGAATGGATTCACTCCATCATCTCAACTGAAGGTACATCAGCAAGTTTACACTGAGACAAGCCCATTCACCTGTTCTATGTGTGAGACGGGATTCAGTCGGTCATCCCACCTGTGGATACACCAGTCTGTTCACACTGAGCAGAGGCTGGTCATCTGCTGAATTTGTGGGGAAGGATTCACGCGGTTATCTGACCTAATGGCTCACCAGCGAGTTCACACCAGGGAGCGGCCGTTCACCTGCTCAGACTGCGGGAAGGGATTCACTCAGTCATCTAACCTGAAGGTACATCAGAGAGTTCACACTGGGGAGAGGCCATTCACCTGCTCGGACTGTGGGAAGGGATTCGCTCGATCATCCCAACTGAAGGTACATCAGCGAATTCACACTGGGGAGAGGCCATTCACCTGCTCAGACTGTTGGAAGGGATTCACACAGTTAGCTAACCTACAAGCACATCAGCGAGTTCACACTGGGGAGAGGCCGTTCACCTGCTCAGACTGTGGGAAGGGATTTGCTCGATCATCTGATCTACAGATACATCAGCGAGTTCACACTGGGGAGAGGCCGTTCACCTGCTCAGACTGTGGGAAGGGATTCACTTCGTCATCTCAACTGAAGGAACATCAGAGAGTTCACACTGGGGAGAGGCCGTTCACCTGCTCAGACTGTGGGAACGGATTCACTTCGTCATCTCAACTGACGGTGCATCAGAGACTTCACACGGGGGAGAGACCGTTCACCTGCTCAGACTGTGGGAAGGGATTCACTCGATCACCTGATCTGCAGATACATCAGCGAGTTCACACTGGGGAGAGGCCATTCACCTGCTCAGTCTGTAGGAAGGGATTTACTCAGTCATCTCATCTGCAGATACATCAGCGAGTTCACACAGGGCAGAGGCCGTTCACCTGCTCAGACTGTGGGAAGGGATTCACACAGTCAGCTCACCTACAAGAACACCAGTCAGTTCACACTGGGGAGTGGCCATTCACCTGCTCAGTCTGTGGGAAGGGATTCACTTCCTCATCTAAACTGAAGGTACATCAGCGAGTTCACACTGGAGAGAGGCCGTTCACCTGCACAGACTGTGGGAAGGGATTCACTCAGTCATCTGACCTACTGAAACACCAGCGATTTCACACTGGGGAGAGGCCGTTCACCTGCTCAGTCTGTGGGAAGGGATTCACTCGATCATCTGATCTACAGAGACACCAGCAAGTTCACACTGGGGAGAGGCCGTTCACCTGCTCAGACTGTGGGAAGGGATTCACTCAGTCATCCCAATTGAAGGTGCATCGGAGAGTTCACACTGGGGAGAGGCCGTTCACCTGCTCAGACTGTGGGAAGGGATTCACTCAGGCATCTCACCTACGGAGACACCAGTCAGTTCACACTGCATAGCGGCCATTCGCCTGCTCAGTCTGTGGGAAGGGATTCACTCGATCACCTGATCTGCAGATACATCAGTGAGTTCACACTGGGGAGAGGCCATTCACCTGCTCAGTCTGTGGGAAGGGATTCACACGGTTAGCTAGCCTACAAGCACACCAGTCAGTTCACACTGGGGAGAGGCCGTTCACCTGCTCAGTCTGAGAAGGAAGTCACTCAGTTGTCCAACCTGCAGAGACACCCGCAAGTTCATATAACCATATAACAATTACAGCACGGAAATAGGCCATCTTGGCCCTTCTAGTCCATGCTGAACGCTTACTCTCACTTAGTCACATCTACCTGCCTCTACCCTCCGTTCCTTTCCTGTCCATATACCGATCGAATTTTTTTTAAATGACAAAATCGAACCCGCCTCTACCACTTCTACTGGAAGCTCGTTCCACACAGCTACCACTCTCCGAGTAAAGAAGTTCCCCCTCGTGTTACCCCTGAACTTTTGCCCCTTAACTCTCAACTAATGTCCAGTTGTTTGAATCTCCCCTACTCCCAAAGGAAAAAGCCTATCCACGTCAAGTCTATCTATCCCCTTCATAATTTTAAATACCTCTATCAAGTCCCCCCTCAACCTTCTACGCTCCAAAGAATAAAGATCGAACTTGTTCAACCTTTCTCTGTAACTCAGGTGCTGAAACCCAGGTAACATTCTAGTAAATCTCCTCTGTATTCTCTCTATTTTGTTGACATCTTTCCTGTAACTCAGTGACCAGAGCTGTACACAATACTCCAAATTTGGCCTTACCAATGCCTTGTACAATTTTAACATTACATCCCAACTCCTATACTCAATGCTCTGATTTATAAAGGTCAGCAAACCAAAAGCTTTCTTCACCACCCTATCCACATGAGATTCCACCTTCAGAGAACTAAGCACCATCATTCCTAAACATGAGGAATTCTGCAGATGCTGGAAATTCAAGCAACACACATCAAAGTTGCTGGTGAACGCAGCAGGCCAGGCAGCATCTCTAGGAAGAAGTACAGTCGACGTTTCGTGGGTATGGTGGATTTCTACCACTGTTTCCTCCCCTCAGCAGCCCGAATCATGCGCCCCCTGTTCACCCTGATGTTGGGTAAGGGCAAGGACATTACCTGGGATAAAGAGGCCGCGGCCGCTTTTGTTAAAACCAGCGAAGCCTTAGCAAACGCCGCGATGCTAGTGCACCCCAGAATGGGCGTTCCTACTGCCCTCATGGTGGACACATCCAACACAGCAGTCGGTGGACTGCTGGAACAACTCATCGAGGGTCGCTGGCAACATCTGGCATTCTTCAGCAAACACCTACGACCACCCGAACTCAAATACAGTGCTTTCAACCGGGAGCTATTGGCACTATACCTGGCAATCCGGCATTTCAGATACTTCTTAGAAGGTAGGGCCTTCACCGCGTTCACTGACCACAAACCGCTTACCTTTGCGTTCACTAAGGTGTCCGACCCCTGGTCTTCCCACCAGCAGCAACATCTGTCCTACATCTCCGAATACACGATGGACATCCGGCATGTCCGGGAAAGGACAACGTCATGGTGGACACACTATCCAGACCTACCATACAGGCCCTGTCCCAGGGGGTGGACTATGCAGCGCTGGCAGAGGCACAGCAGGCAGACGCTGAGATCCCCAGTTACAGGACTGCAGTCTCCGGTTTGCAGCTCCAAGACCTCCCCGTAGGCCCAGGTGAGAGGACCCTACTGTGTTACGTAGCTACCGGCCAACCCCGCCCCATCGTCCCAGCAGCCTGGCGCCGGCAGGTTTTCGAATCCATTCACAACTTAGCGCACCCCTCCATCAGGACAACCATCCGGCTGGTCACCAACAGGTTCGTGTGGCATGGACTGCGTAAACAGGTCTGTGAATGGGCCAAAACGTGCATGCAGTGCCAAACGGCCAAGGTGCAGTGGCACACCAAGGCTCCGCCGCAGCGTTTCGAACCCACCTGCCGGAGGTTCAACCACATCCATGTGGATATCGTGGGGCCCCTGCCAGTATCACGAGGAGCGCGGTACCTCCTAACTATGATAGACTGGTTCACGAGATGGCCAGAGGCAGTCCCGCTCACCGACACCACCTCCGAATCCTGCGCCCGAGCACTGATCGCAACCTGGGTAGCACGCTTCGGGGTACCGGCCCACATTACCTCCGACAGGGGTGCCCAGTTCACCTCCAGCCTGTGGTCGGCTATGGCCAGCCTTTTAGGATCGCAGCTACACCACACAAATACCTTCCACCGTCACCTGAAGTCGGCTCTCATGGCCGGCCTGGAGGGGCCTAACTGGGTGGATGAACTTCCCTGGGTCCTGCTCGGAATCCGCACGGCGCCCAAGGAGGATCTGCACACCTCGTCGGCCGAGTTGGTGTATGGCGCACCCCTGGTCGTCCCAGGAGAGTTCATACCAGCCCCAAGGGGGCAAGAGGAAGAACCCACAGCAGTCCTGGTCTGACTACGGGAGCGTCTCAGTAACCTGGCCCCCATCCCCACTTCACAGCACGGACAGAGCCCGACCTGCGTACCCAAAGACCTGCAGAACTGTAAGTTTCTTTTTGTACGACGGGGCGGACACTGGGCACCGCTACAGCGGCCCTACGAGGGGCCGTTTAAGGTGATCAGGAACAACGGGTCCACGTTCGTGCTGGACATTGGGGGGAGAGAGGAGGTTTTCACGGTGGACGGACTCAAACCGGCCCATGTGGACTTGGCGCAGCCGGTCCAGGCTCAGGCACCGCGGCGCAGGGGCAGACCTCCCAAACAGAGGCCAATCCAGACTGTGGACATTGGGGGAGGTATCGCCGGTTCTGGAGTGGGGGGTGGTTACGTGGTGACCCACTTTCTAGCACACACAAACCGGCGCGCGCTGGCAGAGAGGCCGGCCCCAAAAAGGGCGCCAGGCCATCTTCAGCAGCAGGGGGGAAATCCCGTGCGCGGAAAGGGTCTGTGATTATGCATTCCCCACAGCAGTCCCACCCAGGGAGGGCGGGAACAGGAAGGCTTTAAAGCAGGCCGCGAAGTTTGAATAAATCTCTTTTATCACAACCCTAACTCACCGACTACGTGTGGTTATTTTTAGCGCTGTGTGTAGCACACAGCTACAATATAATATTTTCAAGTCTGCGAGCCAATACTTTGGATAAAATTTTAGTATTGAAATTGAGTAAAGAGATTGGTCTATACAAAGAACATACAGTAAGATTCTTATTCTTTTTGAGAATGAGCGAAATGGAAGCTTCGTAAGAAGACTGCGGTAGTCTCCCTGCCTTAAAGGAATCTGTAAGGGTAGAACATAAGTGTGGTATAAGCAAGGAGGAAAAAGCCTTATAAAACTCTCCAGAGAATCCAGCGGATCCTGGGGATTTCCCAGAATGCAATTCTCAAATAGCCTGAGCACTTTCCTCCTGGGAAATAGGTTGATCCAATTGCCTACAATCATCTAATGAAAGATTTGGGATATTTAATTGATCTAAAAATTATTCATTGCAATATTATCATTAACAGAGTCAGAACTATACAATTTAGAATAAAATTCCCTAAAAGTGTCATTAATTTCAAGGTGGTCAGTTGTCATGTCCCCATTAATTTTATGTATTTCTTTAATTTGCCGATTGGCTGAAAATGGCTTCAATTGATTAGCCAGTAGCTTACCAGTTTTATCTTCGTAAATATAAAGTTGACTGAGAGAAGGCGGTGGCGTGACGAAGCGCACAGCGGCCACTCCAGCGATGAATATTGTTATTTGTCAAGTAGGATGCTGTGCACAATACTGATTTGACGGAGACAGATGTGAGAAGCACGGAGGAACATCTGGTGAAACTTCTGAAATGCCTGTTTCGCTGCCGCTGCTACTGTGCGATCCAGAATCTCCGCAGGGGAAGGCCCCGAATCCTTGGGTTTGCCTGTTGCTTGGTGGCCGGGACCAGGGTCAAAGCACTCAGCAGAGATGGTGCTGGATGTCGGAGGGCTGGTCGGAGGCTCGACCTTTTCGGATGGACTCAGAGTCGGCTGTGGTCGGGTGCTTCCAGGGTGCTACATCGGCAAGTTTGCGGCGCTGGAAGTTCATGGCAGGGAGAGTTTCTTCCTTCTACCGTCTGTGTGAAATGATGGGGCTATCGGGACTTTGAGACTTTTTTTTTTACCGTGCCCATGGTCTGCTCTTTATCAAATACAGTATTGTTTTGCAGGGTTGTAACTATGTTATAATTATGTGGTTTTTGTCAGTTTTAGTCTTGGTCTGTCTTGTGTTTCCGTAATATACTGGAGGAACATTGTATCATTTCTTAATGCATGCATTACTAAATGACAAACGAGGACTGAGTGTCCTCATAATCTGATCTTATCTTTTAAAAGTTGGCTTTCAATTGGATACATTAAAAGATCATATTTAGTTTTAGTTTCAGTACGTCTCTTATATGTTTCAGGATCAGGAACTGAAGCATATTTATGGTCCAGTTGCTTTAACTGATTGGCTAATTCATTTCTTTCTTTGTTAGCTTTTTTAATGATGTTTGTGATATAAGAAATAATTTGACCCCAGATGTATGCTTTAAAAGTATTCCATATGATAAGGCTAGATGTCTTTTCCAACATATTTTCTTCAACAATAAAGAGTAATTTGATTCTCCATAAATGTTTAAAAAATCTTCATCGGATAACAGAGTTAAATTAAATCGCCAAAATCTACTCATGGGGATAGGAACAGGAAGCTTTAAAAAATAGAATTACAGGAGAGTGGTCAGAGATAGCAATCTCTTTATATTCAACCGATTGAACTAACAGAATCATTTGACTACCAATAAAAAAGTCAATCCCAGTATAAGTATGATGGACATGAGAGAAAAAAAAGAATACTCCCTGTCCGTCAGATGAAGAAATCGCCAAGCATCAACTCTACCACATATGGTTAGAAAAGATTGGATAAACAAAGCTGATTTATTAAGTGTGGCTGGTTTAATAGATGAGCGATCTAATACTGGATCTAACCAGCAGTTAAAATTTCCTCCCATCACAAGGGAGTACGTACACAAATCTGGCAAAAATGAAAATAGACTTTCAAAAAATCATAGATCATCTACATTGGGGGCATAAACATTAGCAAAAACAATCAATTTACTGTCTGAACTCCGATACAATAACAAATCGACCATTAGGGTCCGAAACAACTTTATGCTGAATAAAGGAAATTGTATTGCCTACAAAAATCGAAACTCCACATGATTTTGCATTAAACGAAGAGTGGAATTGCATATCCTTCCACCGAGTAAAAAAAACGTAAGCTATCATAGCTGCGTATGTGTGTTTCTTGTAAAAAAAAAAAAAGGTGCTTTTAATTTTTGAATATAAGCAAACACTTTGTTCCTTTTGGTGGGGTGATTCAGCCCTTTCACATTCAAATTAAATAGGTTACTATTTCAAACCATTTTAAATACTAATCAACATGTAACTAAAAATATCTGGCCATAACTTATTAAAACTAGAAAGCAAACCATAAAGTAAGATATTCAAACAAACAATCATATATATTTTTTTTCTCTTTTTCAATCTTTATTAGTGTCATAATAATAAACATACCACAGTATTAATACAAATTTATTGGGAATACAGCATTGTAATTTTCATAGTTAAATATAAGCCCAGTTGACACATGAGTATTAAGTCTCCCTATCATACATGATACAGATGAACAATATAAAACAAAAAAATCTATATAAAAAAATCATGAAAAAGAAAAAAAAAACAAAAATATATCCCGGAAAAAAAAACTAACATAAACAATGTTAATCAACTGAACTAAAAAAAGGCACGGGCTGTTTTGTGACATTGTTAAAAAAAGGGAACCATTAGTGTTGTTGACTCCGTTCCTCTCACCATGTATTACAAAGAAATAAAATAAGTTTGGAAAAGGTCAAGTTACATCATATGAAAATGTTTAATAAATGGCCTCCAAGTCTTCTTCGAATTTAATAGAGGGATCATAAACAACACTTCTAATTTTTTTTTTCAAATTTAAACACAACATAGTTTGAGAAAATCAATGAAATGTGGTGGGAGGATTAATCTCTTTCCAATTCAGCAAAATGGATCTTCTAGCCATTAATGTAAGAAATACAATCATCCGACGAGCTGAAGGGGTTAAATGACTTGATTCTATCATTGGTAACCCAAAAATGGCAGTAATAGAGTGAGGTTGTAGGTCAATATTCAAAACAGTTGAGATAATATCAAAAATATATTTCCAATATTTTTTTCAACAAAGGACATGACCAAAACATTTGAGTTAGAGAAGCTATCTCAGAGTGACATCTATCACAGATAGAATTTATATGAGAATAATAACGAGATAATTTATCCCTAGACATATGAGCCCTATCTACTACTTTAAACTGTATCAACGCATGTTTCGCACATATAGATGAATTAACTAATTGAAGATGTTTTTCCCATTTTTCAATTGGTACAATAATCTTAAGTTCCCTTTCCCAATCACTCTGATTTTTATTAGACATATTTTCATAATTATATCATAAATAATTGCTATTACACCATTCTGAAGAGGCTTTAAATCTAATTTTGTTTTTCCAAAATATCCATTGAATATACAAACGTTTGTAAATTCGGGAAGGTAGGAAAAACAGTATTTTAGAAAAATTTCTAACTTGTAAATATCTAAAAAAGTGAGATCTAGGCAAATTATATTTATTAGTTGTTCAAAAGACGTGAAACAATTATCTGAAAATAAATCACAAAATCGTACTCTACTTTTAATTTTCCAAGCCAAATATTCTTAATCTAGTGGGTTGAAAAAAGAAATTAGATACAATAGGACTTGCTAAAGTAAATTGATTCAACCCAAAAAGAATTCCAAATTGAAACCATATATGTCAAGTATATTTAACTATTGGGTTATCCATTTGTTTATACAATTTAGAAAGAGTAAAGGGAAGCGAAGACCCTAAAATAGAACCCAAGGAAAACCCTTGTAAAGAATTACATTCAAGACTCACCCAACGTGGACTTGAAGTTGCGTCCAACTCTCATAACCAAAAATTTAAATATCAAATGTTAATTGCCCAATAGTAAAATCTAAAATTCAGCAAAGCTAAACCTCACCTCCTTTTTAGATTTCTGTAAACGTCCTTTGCCTAACCTAGGATTTTTGTTCTGCCATATATATGAGGAGATTTTGGAATCAACATTATCAAAAAATAATTTTGGAATGAAAATTGGCACCACTTGAAATACGTATAAAAACTTAGGCAAAATAATCATCTTGATAACATTGATCTGACCGATCAACGATAAAGACATTGGTGACCATTTAGTAAACAAAAGTTTAATCTGATCGATTAAAGGTAGAAAAATTAGCTTTAAATAAATCTTTATGCTTTTTCGTAATTTTAACCCCTAAATATATAAAAGAGTCAGTAACCAATTTAAATGGTAAACATCCATCAATAGAAACCTGCATATTTAGGGGAAATAGTTCATTCTTATTAAGCTTAAATTTGTAACCAGAGAAATTACTAAACTGAGCCAACAAGAATAAAGTAACAGGAATAGATTTTCCAGGATTAGAGATACATAATAACAAATCATCTGCATATAATGATAACTCCTGCATTTCATTTCCATGGGTAATACCAAAAATGTTAGGTGAGTCTGGGATGGCAATTGCTAAAGGTTCAAGGGCAATATCAAATAATAATGAACATCCCTGCCTAGTACCCCGAGATAAACAAAAAAAGGAAGATCTTTGATTGTTACTACAAACAGAAGCTACAGGGGAATGATATATCAATTTAATCCAAGATATAAATATCGGACTAAAATTACATTTCTCAAACACAGTAACTAAATATGGCCATTCAACTCTGTTGAAAGCCTTCTCAGCAGCTAATGAAATAATACATTCCAGAGTGTTAAATGAAGGAGTATAAGCAATATTCATTAACCTCCTAATATTAAGAAAATGAATAATGATTTTGAATAAATCCTGTTTGGTCCACAGAGATAATTTGAGGTAGTACCTTTTCTAACCTAGTCACTAATATTTTAGAAAAAAAATTGGAGTCTACATTCAAAAGCGATATCGGTCTGTCTGATGCACAATCAGTAGGATCTTTATTCTTTTTAAGAATTAAAGAAATAGAAGCTTCATAAAATGATTGTGGTAATTTACCTAATCTGATTGCTTCTTTAAATATTCTAGACGACCAAGGAGAGAGAATAGAGGAAAAAAAACTTTAAAAATTCCACTGTAAAACCATCAGGACCAGGTATTTTGCCAGAATTCATTGTTATTTCTTCATCTGTCATCGGAGTTTCTAATGTTGAACATTCTTTGTGTGATAATTTTGGAAAGTTCAATTTCCTTAAAATATCATGCATAGTGTTAGAGTCATGAGGAAAATCAGAATTGTATAAAGAAATATAAAATTCTTCAAAAGTTTTGTTTATCTCGTCATGATCAACTGTCAAAGTGTCATCATGTTTACGAATCTGGATAATTTGACATTTAACTGAAGTAGTTTTCAATTGATTAGCTAATAATTTACCCAATTTATCACTATGAATATAGAACTTATTTCTAGTTTTCATTAATTGATTTTCAATTGAGGATGTTAATAATAAGTTATGTTCCATTTGAAGTTTGACTCTCTGTTTGTAGAGCTCCTTACTAGGAGCAATAGAATATTTCTTATCAATTTCTTTAATTTTATCAACCAACAAAAATGTTTCATTCTTAATACGTTTGTTTAAACCAACAGAAAAAGAAATAATCTGTCCGCAGATATAAGCTTTAAAAGCATCCCAAACTGTGCCTTTGGAAATTTCTTCCGTAATGTTAGTTGGAAAAAAAGAAATCAATCTGTTCCTTCATAAATTTAACAAAGTACAGGTCTTGAAGCAAATTGGAATTAAATCGCCATTGCCTATTAGTACAAGTGGTATCCATTAACTTGATAGAAAGTTTCACTGGAGCATGATCTGAAATGGCGATAATGTCATATTTGCAGTCGATTACAGATGGAATTAGACGAGTCAATAAAAAAGTAATCAATTCGAGAATAAGAATGATAAACATGTGAGAAGAATGAAAACTCTTTGTCCTTAGGGCGCAGGAATCTCAAACAATTATATATTCAACCCAACACAGCTCCCAGAGAGAAATAGGCCCTACGCCCTCCCCCATCCAAAGCGAGAAAGCTGACCAATAGACAGTCAGTGAGCTAAGAACTAAGTACCGGCCCCAAAAAAATCCTGTTGACAGAAAAAACTCCAGTCTTGCAAGGTCATTATGTCCCTATCAATACACAACATAAAAAGCAAAAGAACTCAGTATTCGAAAATATGAAAAGGTCACTTTAAACAAATCCAAAAAAGCTGTATTAAAATAAAGCCTCAAAAAGGGATAAAATAAAGTAGTATCAAAAAAAACAAAAGACAATATATGAACAGCCAAATGTAAGCTTAATGAAACCTTATTTTAAATTCATATTAACAGAAGAAAAAACTTGATCAAATAAGAAGTATAACAGTTTTAGACTTCATCCTTCAGAAAATCTTTTGCATCTTCAACTGACTTTATTCTTTTTCACAATCCGTTCTTCAAAACAATACTCAGATGAGCGGGGAACAGAAGGGATGGTTTATATCCTTCATTATAAAATTCCAACATAACTTCTTTATATTTCATGCAATCAGTCAAAATTTCAGGTGAATAGTCTTCCACAAATCTAACCATGTAACTTTGGAAATCAATCATTCCTTGTCGCCGGGTATGGCAAATTAAAAGGCCCTTAATATGAAACTCCTGAAAGGTTAGTCCGACCGATCTGGGTTTCGCCGCTGAGGACAACGGCTTCAAAGTCGGAGAGCGAAAAGCTCGATTGAGCTTCGGCTCAGAAGTGAATAAAGCTGGGAAAATCTGCTTCAGAAAGTTTGCAAAGACTTCGAACGGTCAGCGCCTTCAACTGATTCTTCAAGACCCAGGATTTGCAAGTTATTTCTCCTGTTCCTGTTTTCGAGACTGATGATCCTTTTCAGCATTTTATCACTGGATAAAGATAACTCTTTGCAGAGTTTAATTGTATCTTCAATGTCCTCTTCAAGTGTCATTAGCTTCGCAGTATTCTCCTGAATTTGGTTCTCATGCTCAAATAAAGTTTGTTGAATTGTATCCAATTTGCTGTTAAGCCATTGAAACTCCTCAGAGAATTCCTATTTCTGCGATTTAAGGAAGTCACTGATTGAATCCAAAGTGACTGGGGATTCATCTTCTGTTTCTCTTTCTTTTGCAAATGCTCTGGTTCTTTTCCCAGCCATAGTAAAGCAGTATTGAAGTATTATAATAAGGTTTCAAAAAAAAAGACTGGTAGAGACAATTAAGTAAACAGGGTAGGAGCAATCGAAAAGTGACCAACAGGGCTCTGACTGCTTCTTATACCTAACATATGCTTCCTTCTTCCGCTTGACGAGTTGCCTCACGTGTTTCGTCAGCCACGGTTCCCTTTTCCTACCATTTTTTCCTTGCCTCAGTGGGACAAACCTATCCTGAACCCATTACAAGTGGTTCCTAAACTTCCTCCACATTACTCCTGTGCTTGCACCTTTGAACACCTGTTTCCAATTTACTCTCGCTAGTTCCTGCCTCATCCATTCATAGTTAGCCCTTCCCCAGTTAAGCACTTTCCCATTTTGTCTGTTTTTATCCTTTTCCATAGCTATGCTGAAGCTAAGGGAGTTGTGGTCACTCTCACCAAAATGCTCCCCCACCAAGATGTCTGCCACCTGACCAGGTTCATTACCGAGAACTAGATCCAGAATGGCCTGTCCTCTCATCGGCCGGTCCACATACTGTGTCAGGAATCCTTCTTGAACACACCTGACAAATTCAGCCCCATCTATCCCCCTTGCAGTCAAGAGGTGCCAGTCAATATGAGGGAAGTTGAAATCACCCATAACTACAACCCTGTATTTCCTGCACCATTCAAAAATCTGCCTGCTTATCTGTTCCTCGGTGTCCCGAGGGCTATTTGGGGGCCTATAGACCACTCCCGGCACAGTGATTGATCCCTTCCTATTTCTGACTTCCACCCACACCCACTCAGTGGACACTCCCTCTGCAGCGTCCTCCCTTTCTACAGGCGTGATACTATCCCCGACCAGTAATGCTACTCCCCCCTTTTCTACCTCCCATCCTAATCCTTGTAAAACACCTAAACCCCAGTACCTGCATCAGCCAATCCTGCCCTTCCTCCAGCCAAGTTTCAGTAATGGCCACAACGTCATAGTTCCACGTACTGATCCATTCTCTAAGTTCATCCCCTTTATTCCTAATACTCCTAGCGTTGGAATAGACACATTTCAACCCCTTGAACTGGCTACATGTATGTTTTGTCCCTGCCTGTCCTTCCTCAGCAACTCAGAACACACAGCATCATGCCCTTGTCCTTCTACCCTCATCTCTGCACTCACATTCTGATTCCCACCCCCCTGACAAACTAGTTTAAACCCTCCCCAACAGCTCTAACAAACCTGCCCACCAAGGTATTGGTCCCTTTCCAGTTCAGGTGCAGCCCGTCCTTGTTGTACAGGTCAGACCTTCCCCAGAGAAGATCCCAATGCTCCAGAAATCTGAACCCCTGCCCCCAGCACCAACTCTTCAGCCACACATTCAACTGCCACGACTTCCTGTTCCCACCCTCTCTGTCTCGCGGCACAGGCAGCAATCCCGAGATTACCACCCTTGAGGTCCTGCTTTTTCACTTTTTTTCCCTAACTCCCCATATTCCTTCTTCAGGACCTCATCCCTACTCCCATCTATGTCATTGGTCCCCATGTGGACCAGGACATCTGGCTGCTCACCCTCTCTCCTGAGAATACCGAGAACTCCATCCGAGATATCGCGAACCCTGGCACCAGGGAGGCAACAGACTGGGATTCTATATCTTTCCCACAAAACCTCTTAACTGTCCCCTTAACTATCGAATCCCCTATCACTACTGCTCTCCTCTTTTCACTCCTTCCTTTCTGAGCTGAGGGTCCAGTCTCGGTGCCAGAGACGTGACCACTACAATTTGTCCCTGGTAGGTGTAGGTCGTCCCCACCAACAGTATCCAAAACAGTATACTTATTGTTGATGGGAACGGCCACAGGGGTGCTCTGCTCTTTCTGTCTATTCCCCTTCCCTCTCCTGACAGTCACCCAGCTACCTGTCTCCTGACTTTTAGGGGTGACTGTCTCCCTGAAACTCTGATCTATTACTGCCTCTGCCCCCCGAATGATCCGATTTGACAGGAGCTGCAGCTGGATGCACCTCTTGCAGGTGTAGATATCGGAGACAATTGTCCTGTCCCTGACTTCCCACATCCTACAATCGGAGCACTGGACTGCCCTATCTACTGCCTCCATTACTAACTCCTAAGTTAATTAATTAAATAAACTTTCCCGGCCTTACCTTACTGGGAGCAAGCTCATCCTCTGCCTCTGCTCGCTGAAATCTCTCGAGCCAAAGCCTCAAAGCTCCACTCCTTCACTGGCCGCTCTCCACTCCAGTCCACGTTAAACTCCAGTCCCAATAAAGGTGAATATGCAGCAGAAGAACCTCCTCCCATGCTCAGTGACCAGGGTGCAGAACTGGGTGTGGTGAGCATCAGCAATAATTGTAGAGTTCAGCACCGACAGTCACTCTCAAAATTGCATTCAGCAACGGTGATGGACAAATATCCAGCATGCAGCTTATTGAAACTTTCTCCCCAGTGCAGAAATCGTGCTTGACTAATCTTCTGGAATTTTTTGAGGATGTAAGTATGAAAATGGACGAGGGAGAGCCAGTGGATATAGTGTACCTGGAGCTTCAGAAAGCCTTTGATGAAGTCCCACATAGGAGATTAGTGGGCAAAATTAGGGCACATGGTATTGGGGGCAGAGTACTGACATGGATTGAAAATTGGCTGGCTGATAGAAAACAAAGAGTAGCGATTAACGGGTCCCTTTCGGAATGGCAGGCGGTGACCAGTGGGGTTCCACAATGTTCAGAGCTGGGACCGCAGCTGTTTACAATGTATATTAATGATTTAGATGAACGGATTAAAAGTAACATTAGCAAATTTGCCGATGACACAAAGCTGGGTGGCAGTGTGAAATGTGAGGAGGATGTTATGAGAATGCAGGGTGACTTTGACAGGTTGGGTGAGTGGGCGGATGCATGGCAGATGCAGTTTAATATGGACAAATGTGAGGTTATCCACTTTTGTGGTGAGAACAGGAAGGCAGATTATTATCTAAATGGAATCAATTTAAGAAAAAGGGAAGTACAACGAAATCCAGGTGTTCTTGTACATCAGTCACTGAAAGCAAGCATGCAAGTACAGCAGGCTGTGAAGAAAGCTAATGGCATGCTGGCCTTCATAACAAGGGGAATTGAGTATAGGAGCAAAGAAGTCCTTCTGCAGCTGTACAGGGTACTGGTGAGACCACACCTGGAGTACTGTGTGCAATTTTTGTCTCCAAATTTGAGGAAGGACATTCTTGCTATTGAAGGAGTGCAGCGCAAGTTCACAAGGTTAATTCCCGGGATGGCGGGACTGTCATATGTCGAAAGATTGGAGCGACTGGGCTTGCATACACTGGAATTTAGAAGGCTGAGAGGGGATCTTATTGAAACATATAAGATTATTAAGGGATTGGACACACTGGAGGCAGGAAGCATGTTCCCGCTGATGGGTGAGTCCAGAACCAGAGGCCACAGTTTAAGAATAAGGGGTAAGCCATTTAGAACGGAGTTGAGGAAACATTTTTTCACCCAGAGAGTGGTGGATATATGGAATGCACTGCACCAGAAGGCTGTGGAGGCCAAGTCTCTGGATGCTTTCAAGAAAGAGATGGATAGAGCTCTTAAAGATAGCGGAGTCAAAGATTATGGGGATAAGGCAGGAACGGGGTACTGATTGTGGATGATCAGCCATGATCACAGTGAATGGCAGTGCTGGCTCGAAGAGCCAAATGGCCTATTCCTGCACCTATTGTCTATTGTGAACCCAGTAATGTGTCACAACTGTAACATGCTGTGAGGTTTCAGTGTTAATGTAATGGCCTCTCTGTAATGTATCACTGCTGAGGTTACTGTTTCTCTGTAGCAGCAATGTTTACGTTACGACTAGAGACAACAGGGTTTTGAAGTGCAGGGCTATCCAATGGGAGAAATGTTGTTCTTTCTTGTGAGTCTGGAAGAGAGATTTTTGCGGTCTTTTGCTGGGGAGAGGTGAGAAGACATGAATGGAGAGAGTGGGCCATTTTCCTTTATTTTTTCTTTACTAACTCTATAGTCAAAGTAATAACTACAAAGCCCAATTGTTTAATCGTATATTATGTACCGTTTGTTATTTCAGGGTACTGATTTGTAATGGGGGTCACATCGTGCAGCATCCACCCAAACAAGATTTCTTAAGTTTGGCCGGGCTGGGGGCTATCACCCCCTATATTAAGCTGCTAGCTGAAGTGAGAGTTAAATATGGTTAGATGACTGAGCGAATTGCTTCACACATTCACAGCAGGTGAACGGCCTCTCCCCATTGTGAACTCAATGATGGACATTTGGTGGCGATGGCTGAGAGAATCTCTTCCCAAAGTCTGAGCAGCAGATCAGCCTCTACCCAGTGTGAACTCGCTGGTGTCTCTGCAGGTTGGATGACCAAATGAAACTCTTCCCACACACTGAGCAGGTGAACTACCTCTCCCCTGTGTGAACATGCTGGTGTCTCTGAAGATGAGACAACCAAGTGAATCCCTTCCCACACACTGAGCAGGTGAATGGCCTCTCTCCAGTGTGAACTTGCTGGTGACTCAGTAGTTGAGAGGACAAAGTGAATCCCTTCCCACAGTCTGAGCAGGTGAATGGCCTCTCTCCAGTGTGAACTCGCTGGTGTACCTTCAGTTGAGATGAACGAGTGAATCCCTTCCCACAGTCTGAGCAGGTGAACGGCCTCTCTCCAGTGTGAACTCGCTGATGTATGTTCAGTTGAGATGAGCAAGTGAATCCCTTCCCACAGTCTGAGCAGGTGAACGGCCTCTCTCCAGTGTGAACTCGCTGATGTACCTTCAGTTGAGATGAGCAAGTGAATCCCTTCCCACAGTCTGAGCAGGTGAACGGCTTCTCTCCAGTGTGAACTCGCTGATGTACCTTCAGTTCAGATGACTGAATGAATCCCTTCCCACAGTCTGAACAGATGAATGGCCTCTCTCCAGTGTGAACTCGCTGATGTACGTTCAGTTGAGATGAGCAAGTGAATCCCTTCCCACAGTCTGAGCAGGTGAACGGCCTCTCTCCAGTGTGAACTCGCTGATGTACGTTCAGTTGAGATGAGCAAGTGAATCCCTTCCCACAGTCTGAGCAGGTGAACGGCTTCTCTCCAGTGTGAACTCGCTGATGTACCTTCAGTTCAGATGACTGAATGAATCCCTTCCCACAGTCTGAACAGATGAATGGCCTCTCTCCAGTGTGAACTCGCTGATGTACGTTCAGTTGAGATGAGCAAGTGAATCCCTTCCCACAGTCTGAGCAGGTGAACGGCCTCTCTCCAGTGTGAACTCGCTGATGTACGTTCAGTTGAGATGAGCAAGTGAATCCCTTCCCACAGTCTGAGCAGGTGAACGGCTTCTCTCCAGTGTGAACTCGCTGATGTACCTTCAGATTAAATGACGAAGTGAAGCCCTTCCCACAGTCTGAGCAGGTGAACAGCTTCTCTCCAGTGTGAATTCGCTGATGTACCTTCAGTAGGGATGAGCAAGTGAATCCCTTCCCACACACTGAGCAAGTGAACGGCCTCTCTCCAGTGTGAACTCGCTGATGTACCTTCAGTGCAGATGACAGAGTGAATCCCTTCCCACAGTCTGAGCAGGTGAACGGCCACTCCCAGGTGTGAACTGACTGGTGTCTCAGTAACCGAGATGACAGAGTAAATCCCTTCCCACAGACTGAGCAGGTGAATGGCCTCTCCCCAGTGTGAACTCGCTGATGCACTTTCAGTTGGGATGAGCGAGTGAATCCCTTCCTGCAGTCTGAGCACGTGAACGCCCTCCCGCCGGTGTGAACTGACCAGTGTATCCGTAGGTTAAATGATTCAGTGAATCCCTTCCCACAGTCTGAGCACGTGAACGGCTGCTCTCCAGTGTGAACTGACTGGTGTCTCAGTAGCTTATATGATTCAGTGAATCCCTTCCCACAGTCCAAGCAGGTGAACAGCCGCTCCCCAGTGTGAACTTGCTGATGTACCTTCAGTTTAGAGAAACAAGGGAATCCCTTCCCACAGTCTGAGCACGTGAACGGCTGCTCCCCAGTGTGAACTGACCAGTGTCTCAGTAGCTTATATGATTCAGTGAATCCCTTCCCACAGTCCAAGCAGGTGAACAGCCGGTCTCCAGTGTGAACTCGCTGGTGAGCCATTAGGTCAGATGAACGAGTGAATCCTTCCCTACAAATTCAGCAGATGACTAGCAATTTGCCCAACTAACTGGTGTGTCCACAGGTGGAAAGACCGACTGAATCCCTTCTCACACACAGAACAGTTGAATGACCTTGTCCCAGTGTAAACTTGCTGATGTACCTTCAGTTGAGATGACCAAGTGAATCCCTCCCCACAGTTGGAGCAGGAAGGATGATCGAGTGAATCCCTTGCTCCACTTCTTAAATATCTGTACAGAGACAGCAAAACTGTCGTGTTGTGTTCGAGATTCCCGTAGACAAATTCCTTGTCATTTTTAACCTGTAAAAATATTTACAAAATCCATCAATGGGTGTAGGACAACATTTCAGATGAGATCCCTTGAGTTGTCAAGCTGTGAACTGACTTCACACTGTTACAGTGAAGTTCAACCCAAGGTGGAGAGAGAAATCATCTTCTAACTGGGCACAGTGCTGGTATCTGGAATGACCATCAAATTCTCTGATGCTCTTCCTGTCTCTCTAAGAATGTGGCATTTCTGCCATCTCCAATCTGTGACCTGGCTCAGTTTGACTCTCTCCATTGGCATTATTCCGTTCCCACTGAGCTGCATGGGTTCCTGGCCCCACAGTAACTGAAACACTCTCACAAATAGCCGGCAGTGCATTCCACGCACACACCACTCTGTGTAAAAAAACTTACCCCTGATATCCCCTTGGGATCTATTTGCAAGCATCTTAAAACTAAGCACCCTCTTGTTAGCCATTTCAGCCCTGGGAAAGAATCCTCTGGCTACCCACATGATCAATGCCCCTCATCATCTTATACACCTAAAAAAGGCTTGAAACATAACTAAGGAAATTATACATTGCTTTGAGAATTTGTTGGAAGTATAGAAAATTATGAGGGTACAGATAGGGTAAATGCAAGCATGTTTTTCCACTCAGGTTGGGTGGGATGACAACCAGATGTCATGGGTAAGTGGAGAAGGTGAAAATTTAACAGGAACATTTGGAAAAGCTCTTTACTGAAATGGTCGTGAGAGTGTGGAATGAGATGTCAACTCAAGTGGTGAATATGAGCTCGGTTTCACCATTTAAAAGAAGTTTGGATGGGAGCCTGGATGGCAGGCATCTGAAGGCGAAAGTCCCAGTGCAGGTATTTGCAGTAGAGACCTTAAATGTTTTTTTCGGCATTGACTAGATGGGCCAAATACCCTGTTTCCGTACTGAACCTCTCCATGTTTCTATGACAGAGAAGCTGGACAAACTTGTTTGGAAGGGAAAAGGTAGGAGTGACAATGGAGCAGCAATGGCTGGAGCTTCTGGGAGCAATTCGGGAGCTGAGTGATCGATACATCCCAAAGAAGTGGAAGCATTGGAAATGCAGGAAGACACAACTGTGGATGAAATGAGAAGCCAAAGCCAACATAAAAGCCAAAGAGAGGGCAAACAAAAGAGCAAAAACGACTGGGAAGCTTTTAGAAACCAACAGATGATGACTAAAAAAAAAAGTCAGATGGGCTCAGGCGGTGGAATTATGATAATGTAGTCATTAGTGAGTCTTGGTATCACCCAACAGTCTGAGGCATTTAGGGGAACAAAATATCCAGGGCCTCAATATCTCTTGAAAACCAAGGTACCCTGCACCAGTTACCTTTCAACTTTTATTTTGGTAGGCACATACAATCCCTACACCCTCAAAATTTCACTTCTGAAGGCCTCCCACTTACCAAGTACTCCTTTGCCAGGAAACAGCCTGTCCCAAACCACACTTGTTAGATCCTTTCTGATATCATTAAAATTGACCTTTCTCCAATTTAGAATCTCAACCCATGGTCCAGACCTCTCTTTTCCCATATTTATCCTGAATTTCATGGCATTATGGTCACTAATTTCTGTCACCAGCCCCGTATCATTTCCTAACAGATCATTGCACACTTCTGCATCGGGAATTCTACGTACTGATTAAGGGCACATTTGACAACCTACACCCCATCTTGTCCTTTTACAGTATGGGATTCACAGTCAATACATGGAAAGTTAAAATCATTTACTGAATCAACTTTTGTTCCTTGGCATGGTCTGCGATCTCTCTACAAATTTGTCCCTCTAAATCCCTCAGATGTTGGGTGCAACCAAGTCCCAATTATGGCTACAATATCATAATTCCCTGTCCTGAGCTCATCTGGCTTTCCTGCGATGCTTCTTGCATTGTGATATACACAGCACATTCATCGCACCATTCACAACACGCTGGAGGTACTCAGCAGGTCGGACAGTATCCGTGGAAATGATCAGTTAACGTTTCTGGCCATAACCCTTCGTCAGGACTGAAGAGGGTAGGGGCAGAGGCCCCATAAAGAAGGTGGCGGGAGGGTGGGGAGGAGAAGGCTCCAGGCTCAATCATTTGATTGCTGACTGTATCTGGTGTCTGAACAACATCTGACTGGTGTCAAGAAAACAACCTCCCCTCATTGTCACAAAACATGCATCATTGCTGTCGCAGTTTATGTTCCACTGGATGCTAATGCTAAAGTAGCCATGAAAGACCTCAGTGCTGCTATTAGCAAGCTGCAGACATTGCATCCAGATGGAGCTTTGACTGTCGCTGGGGACCTTAATCATTGTAAACTATGGGGACTTTAATCATTGTAACCTACGTACCGTGCTTCCAAGATTTTACCAAAATGTATTATGCACCACCACGTGGAATAAAACCTCAGATCATGTGTACACAAATGTGGCTGATGCTTACAAACTCACTACCCTCCCCCACCTGGGAAAGTCCGACCGTCTTTCATTGTTTCTGCTTCCCAAGTATAGCCCGGTCACTAAACGTGTGAAACCCACAATGAAGACTATTAAGATCTGGCTGGAGGGGGCTGACTCTGCTCTTCAGCACCAATTCCAGCACACAGAGTGGAGCACGTTTGCTGCCCATGCCACCACAGACTCTCAGATTAACATTGATTTATAAACCAACTCTGTCCTTGAGCACATCAACAAGTGTGTAGATAGAGAGACATCACTAAAACAAATAAAAGTTTTCCCCAGTCAGAAACCATGGATGAACAGAGAGGTTCACCTCCTGCTCAAAGCCAGAGATTCAGCCTTCAGGTCTGGAGACCAGGAGGCTTACAGCTCAGCCAGGGCCAACCTGAGGAGGGGAATCTCTCAGGCTAAACACATTTACAAACAGAGAATCGAGGAGCATTTCAACTCCTCAGACCCCCGGTCCATGTGGCATAGCATACAGGTCATTACAGACTTCAAACCTCCTAGTACTGTGCCCCCTTCCAGCTCTGCTACCCTCCCTGATGAGCTCAATTACTTCTACGCTCGCTTTGATCGAGGGAACAAGGAGGTCACCCTCAAAGCGGATCTCCCACCTGGTGAACTGTCTCTCTCACTTTCCACCTCCGATGTTTGTGGACCCTGAGCAGGGTGAATGTACGGAAGGCAGCTGGTCCGGATGCAATACCTGGCCGTGTGGTCAGAGTCTGTGCAGGACAGTTGGCCGGGGTCTTCACAGACATTTTTAATCTGTCCCTGGCCCAGGGTGTTGTCCCCCACAAGCTTCAAGATCACCACCATCGTGCCAGTGCCGAAGCATTCCACTGCCATGAGCCTGAATGATTTCCGCCCAGTTGCACTCACCCCCATCATTGCAAAGTGCTTTGAGAGACTGGTTCTATCACATCTGAAATCCTGTCTGCCCACTATCCTGGACCCCCATCAATCTGCCTATCGCACCAACAGGTCAACAGAGGACGCCATCTCCACGGCACTTCACTCTGCCCTGACCCACCTGGACAGCCCCAACTCTTACGTCAGAATGCTGTTCATTGACTTTAGTTCAGCATTCAATTCTGTAAGCCCCTTCAAGCTGATCACCAAACTTGGCCAGCTTGCTATCAGCTCATCCATCTACAATTGGACCTTGGACTTTCTGACTGACAGACCCCAATCAGTTAAGTTAGACAACCTCTCCTCCTCCACTCTCACCCTGAACACCGGCGTGTCTCAAGGCTGTGGGCCGAGCCCTCTTCTGTACTCCCTCTTCACCTGTGACTGTGTTCCTGTACATGGTTCTAACTCCATAATCAAGTTCGCAGAGGCCACCATGGTGGTTGGCCAGATCAGAAGGGATGACGAGACAGCCTACAGGGATGAGGTCCAGCACCTGGCTGCGTGGTGTGCCAACAATGATCTGGCCTTTAACACCCAGAAGACCAAGATCATTGTGGACTTCAGGCATGCTAGGAGCCACACTCCCAATCTACATCAATGGAACTGTAGTGGAGCGTGTATCAAGCTTCAAATTCCTTGGTGTCCACATTTTCGAGGATCTCACCTGGTCCCTGAACTCCTCCATCTTGATCAAAAAGGCGCAACAGCGTCTTTACTTCCTGCGGAGCATCAATAAAGCTCACCTCTGTCCCAGGATATGACAGACTTTTACCACTGTACCATTGAGAGCATACTCACCAACTGCATCTCAGTGTTAAACCATAGAAACCATAGAAAGTACAGCACAGAAACAGGCCCTTTGGCCCCTCTTGGCTGTGCCAAACCATTTTCTGCCTAGTCCCACTGACCTGCGCACGGACCATATCCCTCCATACACCTCCCATCCATGTATCTGTCCAATTTATTCATAAATGTTAAAAAAAGAACCCACATTTACCACCTCGTCCGGCAGCTCATTCCATACACCCACCAATCTCTGTGTGAAGAAGCCCCCCCTAATGTTCCCTTTAAACTTTCACCCCTCACCCTTAACCCATGTCCTCTGGTTTTTTTCTTCCCTTGCCTCAGTGGAAAAAGCCTGCTTGCATTCACTCTATCTTATACCCATCATAATTTTATATACCTCTATCAAATCTCCCCTCATTCTTCTACGCTCCAGGGAATAAAGTCCTAACCTATTCAACCTTTCTCTGTAACTGAGTTTCTCAAGTCCCGACTACATCCTTGTAAACCTTCTCTGCACTCTTTCAACCTTATTTATATCCTTCCTGTAATTTGGTGACCAAAACTGAACACAATACTCCAGATTCAGCCTCACCAATGCCTTATACAACCTCATCATAACATTCCAGCTCTTATACTCAATACTTTGATTAATAGGCCAATGTACCAAAAGCTCTCTTTACGACCCTATCTACCTGTGACGACACTTTTAGGGAATTTTGTATCTGTATTCCCAGATCCCTCTGTTCCACTGCACTCCTCAGTGCCTTACCATTAACCCTGTATCTTCTACGTTGGTTTGTCCTTCCAACATGCAATACCTCACACTTGTCAGTATTAAACTCCATCTGCCATTTTTCAGTCCATTTTTCCAGCTGGTCCAAGTCCTTCTGCAGGCTCTGAAAACCTTCCTCACTGTCTATTACACCTCCAGTCTTTGTATCATCAGCAAACTTGCTGATCCAATTTACCACATTATCATCCAGATCATTGATATAGATGACAAATAACAATGGACCCAGCACTGATCCCTGTGGCACACCAGTAGTCACAGGCCTCCACTCAGAGAAGCAACTCTCTACCACCACTCTCTGGCTTCTTCCATCGAGCCAATGTCTAATCCAATTTACCACCTCTCCATGTATACCTAGTGACTGAATTTTCCTAACTAACCTCCCATGCGGGACCTTGTCAAAGGCCTTACTGAAGTTCATGTAGACAATATCCACTGCCTTCCCTTCATCCACTTTCCTGGTAACCTCCTCGAAAAACTCCAACAGATTGGTCAAACATGACTTACCATGCACAAAGCCATGTTGACTCTCCCTAATAAGCCCCTGTCTATCCAAATGCTTGTAGATTCTGTCTCTTAGTACTCCCTCCAATAACTTACCTACTACTGACGTTAAACTCACCGGCCTATAATTTCCCGGATAACTTTTCGATCCTTTTTTAAACAACGGAACAACATGAGCCACTCTCCAATCCTCCAGCACCTCACCTGCAGACAGCGACATTTTAAATATTTCTGCCAGGGCCCCCGCAATTTCAACACTAGTCTCCTTCAAGGTCCGAGGGAACACCCTGTCAGGTCCTGGGGATTTATCCACTTTAATTTTCCTCAAGACAGCAAGCACCTCCTCCTTTTCAATCTGTACAGTTTCCATGGTCTCACTACTTGATTCCCTCGATTCCATAGATTTCATGCCAGTTTCCTTAGTAAATACAGACGCAAAAAACCTATTTAAGATCTCCCCCATTTCCTTTGGTTCCGCACAAAGCCAACCACTCTGATCTTCAAGAGGACCAATTTTATCCCTTACAATCCTTTTGCTCTTAATATACTTGTAAAAGCTCTTTGGATTATCCTTCACTTTGACTGCCAAGGCAATCTCATGTCTCCTTTTAGCCCTCCTGATTTCTTTCTTAAGTATTTTCTTGCATTTCTTATACTCCTCAAGCACCTGATTTACCCCCTGTTTCCTATACATTTCATACAACTCCTTCTTCTTCTTTATCAGAGTTGCAATATCCCTTGAGAACCAAGGTTCCTTATTCCTATTCAATTTGCCTTTAATCCTGACAGGAACAGACAAACTCTGCACTCTCAAAATTTCCCCTTTGAAGGCGTCCCACCTACCAATCACATCTTTGCCAGAGAACAACCTGTCCCAATCCACACTTTTTAGATCCTTTCTCATTTCTTCAAATTTGGCCTTCATTCAGTTCAGAACCTCAACCCTAGGACCAGATCTATTCTTGTCCATGATCAAATTTAAACTAATGGTGTTATGGTCACTGGAACCAAAGTGCTCCCCTACACAGACTTCTGTCACTTGCCGTAATTCGTTTCCTAACAGGAGATCCAATATTGCATCCCCTCTAGTTGGTCCCTCTATATATTGATTTAGAAAACTTTCCTGAACACACTTTACAAACTCTAAACCATCTAGACCCCTAACAGTATGGGAGTCCCAATCAATGTATGGAAAATTAAAATCCCCTACCACCACAACTTTATGTTTCCTGCAGTTGCCTGCTATCTCTCTGCAGATTTGCTCTTCCAAGTCTCGTTGACTATTGGGTGGTCAGTAATACAATCCCACTAATGTGGCCATACCTTTCCTGTTTCTCAGCTCCACCCATAAGGACTCAGTAGACAAGCCCTCTAATTTGTCCTGCCTGGGCACTGCTGTAATATTTTCCCTAACAAGCAATGCTACTCCCCCACCTTTCATTCCTCTGCCTCGATCAGATTTGAAATATCGGAACCCTGGAATATTAAGCTGCCAGTCCTGCCCCTCCTGCAGCCAAGTTTCACTAATTGCTACAACGACATAATTCCACGTGTCAATCCACGCCCTCAACTTATCCGCCTTCCCCACAATACTCCTAGCATTGAAATATATACACCTCAGAAGATTTTTACCACCACTCACAACCTTTCTATCAGCAGATTTGCTTAAACTTTCAACATCATTTATTTTCACCCCAGCCACACTGTCAGCTCTGGCACTCTGGTTCCCACTCCCCTGCAAATCTAGTTTAAAGCCTCCCCAATAGCACTAACAAACCTCCCTGAAAGGATATTGGTCCCCCTGTGGTTCAAGTGTAACCCGTCTCTCTTGTACAGGTCCCACCTGCCCCAGAAGAGGTCCCAATGATCCTGAAATCTGAAACCCTGCCCCCTACACCAGTTCCTCAGCCACTTGTTCCTCCTCCAGAGCATCCTATTCCTACCCTCACTGGCACCTAGCACAGGTAGCAATCCTGAGATGTATGGCAATTGTCCCATTTCGGACTACAAAGCACTCCACTGTGTGGTGAAAACTGCCCAGCGGATTATCAGCACCTAATTGTCCACCATTGAGAACATCTACCATAAACACTGCCTGGGAAGGGCGAAACGCATTATCAAGGATGCATCTCACCCTAACCATGGACTTTTTACTCTCCTCCCATCTGCTAGGCACTACAGGAGCCTCCGCTCCCGCACCAGCAGGCACAGGAAGAGCTTCTTCCCTGAGGCTGTGACGCTGCTGAACCTCACATCACAGCGCTAAGCAGTATTGCATCCGTATTGTACTGTCTCCGTACTTTTATATTTGTGTGCTGTAGTACTTACTTTTTATTCTCAGTTATTTTGTAAATAACACTATTCTTTGCATTTCTGGTCAGATGCTAACTGCATTTCATTGGCTTTGTATCTGTACTTGGCACACTGACAATAAAGTTGAATCTAATCTAATCTAAAAAAAACAAAGGAGCTGATTGTGGACGACAGGAGGAATGGAGACAGGCTCACCCCGATTGGCATCAGTGGATCTGGGGTTGAGACGGTGAACAGCTTCAAGATCCTTGGCATAAACATCACCGAGGATCTCACATGGTCTGTACATACCGGCTGTGTTGTGAAAAGAGCACAACAGCACCTTGCTCACCTCAGACGGCTGAAGAAGCTTGGGATGGGGTCCCAAATCCTAAGAACTTTGTACAGGAACACAATTGAGAGCATCCTGACTGGCTGCATCACTGCCTGGTATGGGAACTGTACTTCCCTTAATCGCAGGAACCTGCAGAGAGTGGTGCGGACAGCCCAGCACATCTGTAGATGTGAACTTCCCACTATTCAGGACATTTACAGAGACAGGGGGGTAAAAAGGGCCCAAAGGATATTGGGGACCCAATTCACCACAACCACAAACTGTTCCTGCTGCTACCATCCAGGAAACGGTACAACAGCAAAAGGACCAACAGGCTCCAGGACATCATCTTCTACCAGGCCATCAGACTGATTAATTCATGCTGATACAATTGCATTTCTATGTTATATTGACTGCCGTATGTACAAACTATTTATTATAAACAACTATAAATTACACATTGCACATTCAGACGGAGATGTAAAGATTTCTACTCCTCACGTACAGGAAGGATGTATGTAATAAAGTCAATTCAATTCAATTCACCCTCCCCACTATCTGTTCTGTCATTCTGGTTCCCATTTCCCCCTACAACCTATTTTAACCACATCACCCTCTCTCCCCACACTAGCACTAGCGAGCCTTACCACTAGGATATTAATCCCCTCTTGCTCTGTTCCCCTCACTAATGAATCCCCTATCACCCCTTTGACTTTCCTCTGCCAGGTAATCCCCCCAACAGTTTCTAAAGTGGATCCACCTGTTGTTGTGTGGGATGGACACAAGATTACTCTGCGATGGCGATTTAACCTCATTCCCCTTCCTGACTCTCACCCAGTTTCTTGTGTCCTACACCTTGGGTGTAACTCACCTCTCTTCATGTCATATCTATGACTTTAGATAGAGAGGTATTCATTTTAACAGCCAGCAAATCACTGTCAGTAAGAACTTTGATCTCCTCTGGGCTCGATCGACTTCATCTGCACTCTCACACAACCTATGTAGCAGGCCTGTAACGGGTAATGAAGTATTTTCTCGCCAGAGCTTTCGCACATTGTCCATATCTGATTTGCTTGCTAAATGACGCTTTAAAAAGTCAGATTTCAAACTATCACTCCACTTCCTCCCACTTTCAAATTCTCCAGCAACTTTTGCATCATCACAATACACACAGGTAACACCAGTTTCTGTATTGTACATAAATATTTCCCCTGAACCCTCCCCCAGGTGACTGACGGTGGTGAACTCAGTGATGGCAATGCCAATGAATATGAAGGGAAGGGCAGTAGTCTGTCTCATTGGAGTCTGGCACATTTGTGATGTGAAAGCTGCTTGTTGCCCAGGGCAAAGGTGTTTGATATCATTATGTACCCAGAGAGAGTGGGTCAAAACATGTTCTCACGGGTAGAAAGTCCAGAACAAGAGGGGGTGGAACAAGCAACAGACACAAAATGCTGGAGGAACTCAGCAGGCCAGGCAGCATCTATGGAAAAGAGTACTAATGCTGAGTTCCTCCAGCAATATGTGTGTGTTGCTCGGATTTCCAGCATCTGCAGATTTTCTCTTGTTTGTGACTGGAGGCAGAACAAAGGTGATTTTCACAACAGCTGATGTAAAAGATTTTGTTCCCTTTCTCCGAGTTCCCGATCCTTGCATTTAGACAGCTGGAGCTCAGCTCTGTCTGAGAGACCCATCGGTTCCCATTCCCTCATCAGCCGGAAGCTCCCCGGGGCCCGTGTACGGATGGTGGGGCTGAGAGAGAGGGAAGAGAGCAGGACTGTCCCGGGATTGCGGGTCACGGAGTCCGGAGTCACAGCATCGCCCCGAGATTCTCGCTTACCTGCGCCCGATCCTGGAGCCGTGATCCCGAGGCCTTTGTGTACTACGCGCATGCGTGATATTCACCAACGTCATCAACCTTGACGCCTGCGCATTTGATCAATGCTTCAGCGCCGGCGAAATTTTTAACGCAGGCCCTTATGGGTCATCCCGGTGCCATTAATAGTTTCTGCAAGCACTAGTTCCTTGTCCACCTCAGTTTTTTTGTGTATATAGAATACTCAGCAACTGTTTTAACGCAGAAAGCGGCTCCCGTAAACAATATACTCAATATCAACATGTATCTAATGCCAAAGTACAATCCTCTTAAAAATATAGATGTAAAACACAAGGGGTTCTGCTGTTACTGGAAATGCAGAGACGCACACACACAAAATGCTGAAGCAACTCTGCAGTTCAGGCAGCAACTAAGCAGAAGAGCACACAGTCTAGGCATTCTGAAGGAGCTCGGCCTAATCGTTGTCTATTTATTCCTCTCCACATTTGCTGTCTGATCTGTTGATTTCCACCAGTAATTTGCAGAATTTAACCACACTTTTTTCAGTTAACCAGTTTCCAGATGTTTCTGATCCTTCATTTGTAGCCACATCCTGCCGGTCTGATTCACTTCCTCCTCGTCCTTGTAAATGATAGGCCCCATTTCCTTTTGGATCCCCAAAGCCCTGACTCAGGATGCCAACTCTAGTTTCTGACTCTGCTCCATCGAACATTCATTCGCTAGTCTGCTGTCGGACTTCACAGGCGCATTGCAACAACCCAACTGTCTTTGTAATTACTGAAAATGACACGAAATGTTGAAAAGAGCAGCGGAGAAGGAATTTAACCCCCTTAGTCCAGAGTCCTGAGGAATGTCAAAGCTACAGTGAGCTCATCATCTGATTCAAACTGGAGAAAATCATGCAGGGAATTCGTACAGGTGTATAAAATCATGAGAGGCATTGGTCGTGGAATAGCCAGTTGCTTTTTCCCTGGACTGAAATGGCGAACACTCGGGGGCAGAGCGTTAAGGTGTTTGAAAGTATTTGCAAGACAGAAGTCAGAGCGGTGGGCGTATGGAATGCACTGCCAGTGATGGTGGTGGAGACGGATGCAATTGAGTCTTTAAAGAGAATAGATAGGTACGTGGAGCTTAGAAAAATAGAGGGCTATGTGCGACGGTAATTCTAGGCTGTTTGGAGAGTAGGTTACATGGTCGGCACAACACTGTGGGCCGAACAGCCTGTACTGTGCTATTGATTTCTATGATTCTATGAAATTCAAGGGAAGTCTCCTATCCCACGGAGTGGTGACTAGCTGCAACCTGTCATCACAGGGAGAGTGAGAGGGGAACGGCAGGGATGGATTTTAAAATACTGATATGGAACAGAAACATGGGCAGGGACCAGATGGGCCGAGTGGCCTCTCTCGTGTACATTGTGAGTGTGGTAGAGACAGTAAGTACCTGAGACACGGGATTTGATACAGAACCGATTTATCTTTCACAGATCCACAACATTAAACATCAGTCTACTTTCAGGCTAATTATCAGCAGAACGAACTCCTCCAATGCTCAGTGACCAGGGTTCAGTCCTGGGTGCGATGAGCAGCCGCAAGAACTGCAGATTCTGACAGTAACAATCCCTCATGAACCTGCAGCTGCCTTCAGTCACCATGATGGTTAAACATTTAACACAGAGCGGATTTGAACTTCCTCCCTGATGTGAAGTTTCTGGTGTTGCAGCAGCTGTGAAGATTGAGTAAAACTCTTTGCTCACTCTCGACAGAAATGTGGCCTCTATTTATTGTGAACTCACTAGAGACAGTAAGTACCTGTTGTGGCTGTGATTCCCATACACAAATCCTTTGACTTTTCTACACTGCTAAAAGTTTACAAAGCACGTCAGTGGGTGAAGGACATTTCAACTGAGATAATTTTAGTCTCCATGGTGCCTTCTGGTAAAACACTGTCACAACTCAAAACAATTTGGAGGAACAAGATTTCATCTTCTAACTAGCTACAGTTCCGGCATCAGGCACAATAAGAAACGTTCTGCTTCCCTCTCGGTATCAAAATGGATCATTCCTCCCCTTCCTCAGTCTGTGACTTGGCTCAGTTTGTCTGTCTCCTTTGCATTCTGAGCATGTGCCACACACCTACTAAGATCACATTTTATTTACACGGCTGTGACTGGAGACTTTCTGATTATTATGTCCCTCCTGGCATTTGACGGTGGTAAACTAGGAGCCAGCAATGGTATTGACCCTCAGGAGTACCTGATTAGGTTTTCTCTTTGGAGACCGATAAACTGCCGGTTGTGTGTGGTCGGATGAGTGGGTTGTTTTCAGACCGGAAGGAGGTAGCGTTTAGAGTACCCCCGAGATCAGTCCCTGACCACAGTTCTTCACAGTTTAATGGCCTGGCGGAGGCAGCGAGACGTGAGATGTCCCAGTCTGCTGGTGACGCAGAAAGAGCGGAGTTGGGGGAGGGGAGGCTATTCACATACAATTTCGTAGCTTTGCAATCTGTACACAGTGCACTGTGGGGCTGCAGTGGCGGGTTCCATTGCTGGGATCAGTGCACAGTCACTGTGGGCTATGAGGATTTTGTGAATAAAGTGCCGTTCTTCTGTTTAGTATCTCAAGCCGCAGAGCAAGCCCATCGTTGGTATACTTAAGTTGTATTTATGGCGTTGTGATAACGAGATGATAGCCCTCCACGACCTCTCTGTCCTTTCCTTTCAATATTCGACTTCACTCGTAAATCTGTCATCCGATGCATTGACATAGAACTCGCTAATACAAAAGTTAAATTTTTTCACCAACAACCCTATGGCTTCTAAGCAAACAACGTTACTTTATTTGCTAATTATATTTTGTGATAATTAGTGAGTGCAACCGTGTCATATTATTAAATTAAGTATTATATGTTTTATTGTACCAGTTACACACTGAAATGCAGTGATAGGCTATAATCTTGTTAATGTCTTAACTATCACTACATTTCTGTGGAGCTCTGGAATTCATAAATTTCTTTCATCTTGGTTTAGTGCTTGACATTGTAAGAAGCCCTATTCATATATATATTCACAGATTCACAGGTGCAGTGTCGCCTCACCTGGAAGGATGTTTGGACAACGGAGAGAGTTCGGCCGTCCGGCCCTTTCACTGTGACACCCCGAACTCCACATCAAATCCGTCCACACCAATCTGGGTGAACTTTAATGACCAATAAATATAATTCCTCTCAGTGATCAGCTGTCTGATTGATTCCCTGACTCAGAGGAAGGGGTGTCTCTGGTCCACATTGTCAGGGTGTTGAGTTTACCAGGAGACAGAGACTGCAGGGACGGGAGGTTTTCTGTTGACTAATACACTGTGTGTGGACCCCGCTGGCAATTCTGGTGTTGTGACCCGAATCGAGACAAACACCAGGCTGCCCACTCCACCAACAACACGGCACAGCCGGACACATAACAGGGGACTTTACATCTCACAACACTGGATTCAGTGATGAAACCCGTGATTAATGTTGTTGTCCCACCGAAATCATCAGAAACGTCCATTCAGGTGTTTCTAAATACGAGCGCTCCCCCACAGGTGACGTCACACAGGCGCAGCCACGCTCCTGACGTCACACATGGGTCCCCCACAGCGGGATCTGTCAGCACGTGCGCGGTGTCTTACGTCACCCACGCGCTGGAGAGCTCGAGCTTTATCGGTTTAACGGCTGGGCTACTAATCACGTGACCAGCCCCTCCCCCACCCCTGTCAACAGAGGAGTCTGGAGCTCCGCCATTCCCATTGGTGCGAAACGATGTCAATCACTGGTTACAACCAATAGTGGAGGCGGACCAGCCGAGAGGGCGTTACCCCCGCTGACTCCGTCTCCCGAACTTTCCGTCACGGCGGGACAACCGTCAAAGTAAATGTCCGCTTTCTGATTTATTTCCATTTCCCTCCGAGGGAAGTTGGGGCGTTTGTGAAGCGTCTCCTGCGGCCGGAGTCTGATGTGTCGCTGAGAGGTAGGAGGAGACCGCTCGGCCCGTCGGTTTGATGCCGGTTCCCCGGGGAGGGAGAGGATGAAGACGGTGAGAGAGGGGGCGGACAGGATGTTTGTCCCGGTGGGGACAGGAGGGGCTCATCTGTGGAAATGTCTGAGCCCACGGTGGTGGCGATTCACCACATTGGGGGGCAAACACCGGCAGACTGTTGCCCTGCAAGCGGGGCCAATGGTCCGGGCAAAGTGACAATTATTTGTGTTTTGTTGAGACTGTACCGGGAATATGGTGTAAAATCCCGCTCCCCACACTAACACGGGTCACACAGACCAAAGAACAAACTGCCGGAGGAACTCAGTGGGTCGGGCAGCATCTGTGGAGGGAAATGGACCGTCAACATTTCGGGCCGAGACCCTCCCTCTGGACTGAGAGTGGACGGGAAATAGTCCGAGAAAAGAGGTGAGGGGTGGGGATGGGGCAAGAGCTGGGGAGTGAGAGGTGGATCCAGGTGAGGGGGAGGTGGGAAGGTGGAAATAGTGACGGGGGTGGGAGGTGAGTGGTTGGGGCAACACGGGGCTGCAGGAGATGGAAATTAATTCCATAGAGGATTAACAAAGAGGTTAGAGAGTATTTGTTATAGAGAGTGCAATGAAGATTCACCAGACTGATCCCTGGAGTGGTGGGGTCATCATATGAAGAAAGATCAAATGTGATAACCCTTTCATTTGGAGAATCGAGGACTGAGAGGTGAACACATTGAAATTCACAACATCATTCCCGGCTGAACCAGGGATCCCAGTCTCTGAAAAAGGGGGTGGACTGTCCGGGACTGAGATGAGGGGATATGTCTCCACTCCGAGGGTGGTGAATGTCTGTAAATCCCCACCACAGAGGCCGGTGAAGACTCAGTGATCATCCTCACATAAAACAGAGGCCGGCAGATGTGTGGAGACCAAACGGATCGAGGAAATGAGGATCGGGCGGAAACATGTGGCTGAGATGGGAGAGCAGCCACCATCTTGTTGATGGTTGGAGGGGCTGAATGGCCACCTCCTGCTGTTTCTCACTTGATGTTTCAGTGGTCCTGTCCAGTGAGGCTGGAGGAATCTGAATAGAAATTAGTGTTTATAAACATGGACAGATTTAAATGAAAACTGCACATTTCCAGTTTGGGTCTGAATTGTGTGTTGGATGGGGATGGGAATCGAGCCTGTGACTCTGTGACCTTGGGGTGGAGGGAAAGGGACAGGGATGATTTGGAGGGAAAAAGTAAATACGTATCTGGTGTAAATATGGAATGATGTGGGTCAGACAGTGTGTGAGGGGCGAGGAGCAGAGTCACCGGTTCAGATGGGAGACACTCCACGAATCATGTGATCCCATTTCCTGTTCACGCTTTTCCACAGATCTACAGCATCTGTAATTCACTGCTCTACGTGTCCATGTAGCTTCGTCTTTCGCCCGTTCCGACAAGGCAGTGAGATCCGGATCTGTCACATCCTCTTGTTGGGGATGGACAATGATTTTTTTTCGGCAATATTTTCAGCATGTTTCCATATAACCACATAACAATTACAGCATGGAAACAGGCCATCTCGGCCCTTCTAGTCCATGCCGAATGCTTACTCTCTCCTAGTCCCAGGCCTCAGACCATAACCGCTGGGCCGAGGCCTGGGACTAGGCCTCATTCCACTGTTTTTACCTGCTGAAGTGCAGCCAATGTTTCTGACTATATGACCCAT
This sequence comes from Mobula birostris, assembly GCF_030028105.1. Classification (NCBI taxonomy): domain Eukaryota; kingdom Metazoa; phylum Chordata; class Chondrichthyes; order Myliobatiformes; family Myliobatidae; genus Mobula; species Mobula birostris. Next base: position 4,000,678 of record NC_092382.1, read on the forward strand.
TTATGTGAGAATTTAGCCTTTTCTATTTATCTGAGCTTCTCATAAATGTGTCCAGTTTCATTCAGCTTCACTCCAGAATTTCCAAAGCAACAACCCAGTCAGTCAAATAGTTCCACACAATTAAAATAGTTTACAGTATTACATTCTTAAAATGTTTATGTTGTACTACTTATATAATTTAACTATTTAATATGTATATTCTTATTTTAAATCACAATGGTTAAAATCTATTGTTATGAATTAGGTTCTATTGCTGCCGCAGAGACAACAAATTACATGATATCTGCCGGTGCTATTAAACCTGATTCTGATAATTGGTCTGGGAGACCCACCACCGGTCACCTGATCCCGGTTACCGCAGATCGTAATGCGAGATTGAAGCCTTTTCTACTTATTTGCTTTCCTCAGAAATGACAACAGTTAAGTTGCCCTCTGTGGTTTCAAAGCAGAAGCTTAGTCTGTCTAATATTTCCACACAATTAAAATGGGGAATTTGCTTATTCTTATCACGTACTGAGCTACAATGAAAATCTTGCCTGACGTACCATCCACACAGATTGATACATTACAACAGTACATTGAGCTGATATACGACAAAACAATAACTGTAACAAAGCATTATGGCTGCAGAGAAAGTGCAGTGCAGATAGACATATGGGGCAGGGTCACGTCGAGTTACATTGTGAGGTCGAGTTCATTCTATTGGACTGGAGACCATTAATTTGGCTGACAACCGCAGACAGGAAGCTGTCCATGAGCCTGGTGGTACGCACTTTAAGGCTTTTCTATGTCTTCCCCAATGGGGGATTGGGTTTGCAGCAATAATGTCCAAAGTTGTGGGCATCTTTGAGTACACGGCCTGCTTTCCCGAGGCAGGGGAAGTGCAGGAAGTGTCCATAGAGGGGAGGCTTGTTTCTACGATGTTTCCAGATGAGACCAAAGTTCTCTGCAGTTCCTTGCAGTCATGGGCAGAGCTTTAGCCATCCGAAGACGTGAAGTATCGACAAGAAGCTTAGAGACCTCGGCCTTCACCCTGCCTTGTGCAGCTGGATCCTGGGCTTCCTGTCAGATGGCCCCCAGGTGGTAAGAGTGGGCTCCCTCACCTCTGTCTCTCTGACCCTTAGCACACGCACCCCACAGGGTTGTCTCCTTGGCCCCTTCCTTTACTCACTGTGCACCCATGACTGTGTCACCACCCACAGCTCCAATCTGCTGAGTAAATTTGCTGACAACACTACACTGGTTGGCCGAATCACAAATAATAACGAGGCAGCCTACAGAGAAGAAGTCATCACCCCGACACAGTGGTGTCAGGAAAACAACCTCAGCCTCATGGTGACAAAAACAAAGGAGCTGGTTGTGGACGACAGGAGGAATGGAGACAGGGACCAAATTCAACATCTCCACGTCTGTTATTGACACAAAATGCACATTTCAATATTGATCAGGACAAAACATATTTATAGATTATCTCAATTACTTGTCTGTGATGCTGCCAGAAGTCAGTGTTTCTCTGTCCCTGTACCTTCCCGCACTGGTGCACTTGGCAATAAATTCAACAGGACCTGAGAAAACTCAGTGAGATTTGATTAGTGATGATCACCTTGGCAGCTCGGTAGGTTGAATGTAGAGGGACAGTACACTGTTAAATGTAAAGAGACAGTACACTGTTGAATGAAAGTCCCTGAACAGTGTCGATGAGCAGAGGGATTTGGATCCAAGTTCACAGCTCCCTGAAAGAGACTGCACAGATTGATCCGGTGGTTAAGAGAGCTGTAACGAGAGGCTGGACAAACTTGAGTTGTTCTCTCCAGAGCGGCGCAGGCTGGGGTGAGACTGGATGAACGTTTATAAGATTACAAGAGGAATAGATAGAGCGGACAGATGACATATTTTTCCTGGGGGTTGAAATGTCTAATACATTTAGGGTGAGAGGAGATGTGAGGGGCAAGTGTTACGAGATCAGAGGTTTCATTTTGCTGTGGGTGTTATTGTGAGAGGCTGCAGGAGGCGGGAGTATGACGTCAGTACACTGACTGCTGGAGCTGAGAGAGAGAGAGACAGACACACACAGAGGGCCAGCGGACTACAAGCTGTAGTTTGCTAAAGTAATGGGTAACAGTTTGATACCTTTCCCATGCCCAAAAGGACTGGGTGAAGGAGCGGCACGCAGTGACTGTCACTGTTTTGATCCATACGTGGATTGTTGTAGTATTTCTGTGGCGACCACTTTCGTTAACCCTTGCATGGATTCGGGTGTTGTGCAGCGACCACTTGTTCTAAAGAATATTCCTGTCACTGTCACCTTCGTGGATTTTGGAATACGGCTCGACGACTGAAAATCTTCTGTGATTTGTATTTCGTTTTCCCAGCGCGGAACCTGTGAAATTCTTTGTGATTACTTCCTCGTTGCATTTTAATGTGGATTTACAAATTTCCCCATTCCGTGGAAAACTGAAACTTGCCATCTTGAAACTTTCAGAACTGTTCCTAAACTGGACATTTTTGCAGCCACAAACGCATAACACTGTTAACTTCTGTTTAGAAGAGTAGTTTGTTTAATTGTCTCTATACTAATACAGATATTAGTTTATACTAATACAGACTGAGTTTGTGGTCTATCGCTGCCGGTACATAACACAGAGTGACGGGCGGGTCGCTGGAGTCTCTCCCTGGGTTGTGGGGACCCACCGGTCACGTGATCCTGTTCGCCCCGCCCATTTAACCGCAGACGGGCAGCAGCAGCGCGTCTGTTCCCGAGGCCCCGCCCTCCGGATGACGCAATAATCTCTCCGCGCATGCTCACTGTCGCCAGACGGACGGTGTTTGCCTTTCCGCTCAGTGCTGAAGCGGGTTGTCTGCGGGATCGGGAAGGGACGATCGCCTCCCAGGTCGGGGAGCCGGGGGTCGGGATCACTGTCTGCGGGCCGAAGATATCACTTTCCCATCGGTGAGTATTGAGACCGATCCCGAGCGGGGAGATCTGATGTTGGCCGTCAGCCCTGAACGGCGGGCCAATTACTCATTTAGTACCCAGTTATCTGGGCTCGTCAGAAACGTGGCGACTTCACTTAATCTGCATTGAACGACCCAAACCAGGAGCGCAGGCTGTCTATTTCCGCAGAATTGAAACGGAAGTCCCGTCAGCAGGTCACGTGAGGCTATTTAGCCCCGCCCTCCGCTTTGTGACGCAAGATCACGTGGTGTGTGCTCACACTCCCCGATGGGTGGCGATTCTCCGGGACCCCTGGTAGCAGCAGAGATGCAGAGGAGCAGATTGGGAGGCAGATTCTGGAAAGGTGCAAAAATAACAGGGTTGTTATCATGGGTGACTTTAACTTCCCCAATATTGATTGGCACCTGATTAGTTCCAAGGGTTCAGATGGGGCAGAGTTTGTTAAGTATGTCCAGGACGGATTCCTGTCACAGTATGTGGACAGGCCGACTAGGGGGAATGCCATACTAGATCTAGTACTAGGTAATGAACCGGGTCAGGTCACAGATCTCCCAGTGGATGAGCATCTAGGGGACAGTGACCACCGCTCCCTGGCCTTTAGCATTATCATGGAAAAGGATACCATCAGAGAGGACAGGAAAATTTTTAATTGGGGAAGGGCAAGTTATGAGGCTATAAAGCTCACACCTGTGGGTGTGAATTGGGGTGATGTTTTTGCAGAGAAATGTACTATGGACATGTGGTCGATGTTTAGAGATCTCTTGCAGGATGTTAGGAATAAATCTGTCCTGGTGAGGAAGATAAAGAATGGTAGGGTGAAGGAACCATGGGTGACAAGTGAGGTGGAAAATCTAGTCAGGTGGAAGAAGGCAGCATACATGAGGTTTGGGAAGCAAGGATCAGATGGGTCTATTGAGGAATATAGGGAAGCAAGAAAGGAGCTTAAGAAGGGGCTGAGAAGAGCAAGAAGGGGGCCTGAGAACGCCTTGGCGAGTAGGGTAAAGGAAAACCCCAAGGCATTCTTCAATTATGTGAAGAACAAAAGGATGTCAGGAGTGAAGGTAGGACCGATTAGAGATAAAGGTGGGAAGATGTGCCTGGAGGCTGTGGAAGTGAGTGAGGTCCTCAATGAATACTTCTCTTCGGTATTCACCAATGAGAGGGAACTTGATGATGGTGAGGACAATATGAGTGAGGTTGATGTTCTGGAGCATGTTGATATTAAGGGAGAGGAAGTGTTGGAGTTGTTAGAATACATTAGGATGGGTAAGTCCCTGGGGCCTGACAGAATATTTCCCAGGCTGCTGCACGAGGTGAGGGAAGAGATTGCTGAGCCTCTGGCTAGGATCTTTATGTCCTCGTTGTCCACAGGAATGGTACCGGTGGATTGAAGGGAGGCGGATGTTGTCCCATTGTTCAAAAAAGGTAGTAGGGATAGTCCGGGTAATTATAGACCAGTGAGCCTTAAATCTGTGGTGGGAAAGCTGTTGGAAAAGATTCTTAGAGATAGGATCCCTGGGCATTTCAAGAATCATGGTCTGATCAGGGACAGTCAGCATGGCTTTGTGAAGTGCAGATCGTGTCTAACAAGCCTGATAGAGTTCTTTGAGGAGGTGTCAAGGCATATAGATGAGGGTAGTGCAGTGGATGTGATCTACATGGATTTTAGTAAGGCATTTGACAAGGTTCCACACGGTAGGCTTATTCAGAAGGTTAGAAGGCATGGGATGCAGGGAAGTTTGGCCAGGTGGATTCAGAATTGGCTTGCCTGCAGAAGGCAGAGGGTCGTGGTGGAGGGAGTACATTCGGACTGAAGGGTTGTGTCTAGTGGTGTCCCACAAGGATCTGTTCAGGGATCTCTACTTTTCATGATTTTTATTAATGACATGGGTGTGGGGGTAGAAGGGTGGGTTGGCAAGTTTGCCGGTAACACAAAGGTTGGTGGTGTTGTAGATAGTGTAGAGGATTGTCAAAGATTGCAGAGAGACATTGATAGGATGCAGAAGTGGGCTGAGAAGTGGCAGATGGAGTTCAACCCGGAGAAGTGTGAGGTGGTACACTCTGGAAGGACAAACTGCAAGGCAGAGTACAAAGTAAGTGGCAGGATACTTGGTAGTGTGGAGGAGCAGAGAGATCTGGGGTACATGTCCACAGATCCCTGAAAGTTGCCTCACAGGTGGATAGGGTAGTTAAGAAAGCTTATGGGATGTTAGCTTTCATAAGTCAAGGGATAGAGTTTAAGAATCGCAATGTAATGATGCAGCTCTGTAAAACTCTGGTTAGGCCACACTTGGAGTATTGTGTCCGGTTCTGGTCACCTCACTATAGGAAGGATGTGGAAGCATTGGAAAGGGTACAGAGGAGATTTACCATGATGCTGCCTGGTTTAGAGAGTATGGATTATGATCGGATATTAAGGGAGCTAGGGCTTTACTCTTTGGAAAGAAGGAGGATGAAAGGAGACATGATAGAGGTGTAGAAGATAATAAGAGGAATAGGTAGAGTGGATAGCCAGGGCACCACTGCTCAATACAAGAGGACATGGCTTTAAGGTAACGGGTGGGAAGTTCAAGGGGGATATTAGATGAAGGTTTTTTACTCAGAGAGTGGTTGGTGCGTGGAATGCACTGCCTGAGTCAGTGGTGGAGGCAGATACACCAGTGAAGTTTAAGAGGGTACTAGACAGGTATATGGAGGAATTTAAGGTGGGGGGTTATATGGGAGGCAGGGTTTGAGGGTCGGCACAACATTGTGGGCCGAAGGGCCTGTAATGTGCTGTACTATTCTATGTTCTACGTTTCCTCTACGTTGTGTTGGGGAAATCTAATGTTGGCCACTGAGTCGCGTTAACTTCCCCCAACTCGCCTCGCTTCCTGAGGCCCCTCGCATTTGTCCCTCAGCTTTCGGCTGTAGACTTCTCCCCGATTGGGGTGGGTGAGAAAGGAGAACGTCCCAGGTTGTGGGGATCTTTGATTTCACTGCCTGCTTTACCGAGGGACTGGGAAGTCTAGGGGGCAGAATAGTTTCTGTGATGTGCTGATCTGTATCCAAAGGTCTCTGGAGTTCATCACAGTCACGGGCGGAGCAGTTACCATGGAAACATGTGAAGTGTCCGGATGAGAAACTTTCTGTGGTGTGTTGATAAAAATTTGGTGAGGGTCAAAGTATATATGGCAAATTTCTTGTTGTTTGTTCTAACTTTGTCATTTTAGGATCTTTTATACAGTAGTATGTACTATTAATTCAGTATCTGTGTCTTGCTGGAGGACCATCAATGATTGTCTTTGATCCCTTCTCCCACCTGGTTCCATGTGCTCATCCCTGCCCATCTTGTTCAACCTCTGTCCAGTCCCCTAACCCCACCCCACTGTCCCGCTTCAGCGATATACATCAACCATCTGGGTCAACCTCGGTCACCCTGTGTCCCACCTCCTCAATGTTGTATATCAGCAATTTTTCTTCTAACCCTTGTTATTGTGAAGTGTTCTTTTGCACCTTTGGCCTTGCTGAGTTATTTCCAGAATCAGTTTTTGTTAGCTGGAATGCCAGAGGGTCATCAGGTACTAGTTGTGTTGTGCATTGGTGTGGAGATGCTGGTTTTTGAACTGTGACTGGCTGACACACTGCAGCATTTTCCTGTCAGCAAAGAGTACTGGGAGAGTCCTGTGATCTACATTCCAGGCATATGGAACTGTCGCTGTTTCGGTTTTGCCTTTGGTTAGTGCTTCTACAGATGGGGCAGGATGGTCGTCCTTCTGCAATGAAGCAGAAATTTCGAGCAGCTGGACATTGGTTGTGTGGAAATCCCAGAATGCACTACCCAGTCTGAGTTGCGGGGGTGATGTGTGAGATTTTCAGGGTCAGTGAGTGGCAGGTTCAGCTGTGTGAGGTTGGATCCTGGGGTATCACAGTTTTTGCTCCAGGTAAAATGGACCCGGGGATCGAGCTGCTTGGGTTTATGAGGTGTTGAGCGAGTATTTCTGGTCTGGGATCAGATGTTTATTTCTGGAGTTCCTTTGGAAGCAATGACTGCTAATCTGAGGAGAGGCTATAAGTAAATGGACTATTCTGTGTTTACAGCAGTAGAAATAGACCCATGAGTTTGGTGTTCAAACTGTGTTTGGAAATCCCCCCTGTCTGTCACTCAGTGGAAATCAGACAGAATCTCAAGTTGCTGGAGATTGGCACTAAAAACTGAAAATGTTTGAAGTCATTCTGATGAAACATTATTAACTTGAATTGTAAAGTGTGTTCCTGTCCCCACAGCTGTTCCTTACCTGCTGAGTGTTTCTGGTAATTCCAGTTTCCTTTTATTACATTCACCCTGGACTGGTTTATATTTCCTGAAATAAACCTGGTTTCACTTGGAAATGGAAATGGCTTGTTTTGTGATCGTAGTGTTATGTGGTCGGCAACTATGAATATAGAATTGAGTCAGGTTTTAACAAACAAACTGAAATATTTATTAAACTCTGCTCAACAATAGTGAAAAGTAAACTAACGACTAACTTAACCGGAAGTTAACTGCTATATGGCAATTTAACAAACAGCCAAACTCTGGAACAGTTCTTAAAGAGGTAAATTCAAACACAGTCTTAAAGTGGTAAATTTGAAAGTCCAAGTGATTTACGCAGTCAATAAGGAGAGACTTCTCTGGAAACGGATTTCTTCAAAGATGTGACGTTACTGCTGATTCTGTCCAAAGGATTCATGTCAAAGGAAATAAAACGGATTAAAGGAACTGACCTTTTTCTGGATGCTGAACACTGCACAAACCTTTCCCAAGCTTGCAGGGGTTATCTCAGATGCAGATCACTAATTCTGAACGAAGATTCAATAAGGTCGATCTTTTATGAAACCGCCAAATGACACAACCTTTACTCAATCCTTCAGGTTCCTGTAGTTTGGTAAAGGTCTTCACTCTCCGACACTAGACTGCAAAGGTAAACAAACAAAACCTGGCAGCGATTGGCGAAACTGCCAGAACAACGGTTTTACCTTAAAATAGAGAGTAAAACTTTGCTTTGAAACAAAACTACGTCATGAGATGATTACGCAGCAAAACTAACTGACGAACCAAAACTGATGAACTAACTCCGTAACAACAGGGGTTTCCCCATGTATACCTGTTGGAACAGGTCATCACATGACCTCACACTGGCAGGAAAATTACTTGACCCCACCATCACAACGCAATTACATCATGCTCACAAGATACTCCATTACTTCATGGTCATAAGACGGTCACAAGATGCCCACAAGGTATGTAACAGTAAAACAGTAAAGAAAGCACAACATTTCCCCCTAAATTATCCTGGTACCAATTTGTCTATTATTCCTGGAAATGTGTTTGTACAGTTGTTGCAAACAAGATTTACAAGAATAATCTGAGGAATGATCGGCATTATGTATGAGGAGAATTTCATGGTTCTGGGCCTGTGCTGGATGTAGTTCAGAGGGACAGTTGGGGTGGTGGAGGGATGTATGGTCAAGTAAACCTCTTGAAAGCTGAAAAGCCTGGATACAGTGGACATGGAGAGGATGTTTCCATTAGACGGAGAGTCTGTGATGTGACAGCACAGTCTCAGAATAAAGATGCTTCCCTTTAAAACTGACATGAGAAAAATGTTTTGGCCGAAGGATGTCCGATCTGTAGGATTTGTTGCCACAGATTTTGGTTGAGGCTGCCATTCGGGTATATTTTTGACAGAGATTAATATATTCATGATTGCTAAGTAACTTCGGGGTTACAGGAGGAAGGCAGGAATATGGTGTTGGAATAAAATTCAGCTATGGTTGAGTGGTGAGGCAGACCAGATGGATCGACTCACCTAATTCTGTTCCTGTGTCTTATGTCTTACCATGACTGAATGATGGGTTGTTCTTATCCCACATTGTTTTGTGACGTGTGAAGGACAATAATAGATTGTTCACTGAGATCATTATATCTGCCTTCAATGTTTAAATTTTAGTGAGTTTTGTTCTTAGTAACATTAAACAGAAATGTTTTTTTCTCCTTTTTATGGTTATTGTGCTTCATTATCTTTCACGTTAAAGTTAGACCTGCGGTGAGAGATTTATTGGAAGAAAAACCCCAACTGGAAGCAAACCACTACTGAAGATCAGGGAACAGCAACAAGAGAATCAGCCCGAGGGTTGAGAGCATCAGCTGGAGAGGACCCATCTGACTCGGAGAATCCAGTGATTCAGTCAGGGGAAAGTTTGGTGAGTCTCATTTACTCAAACACTGGTCTTTTAGACGTTGCATACTTGTACAAAGGATGGTAGGAAATAGTTGGGGTGAGACTGAATGTTCCCAGAAGAGCCAGTTATGCCTCTGTCAGACCCAGTTGCAATCACTCCAGGTCTGGTAATGTGCTTCCAGCAGCCCAGCCCTTTAAAACCACTCCCAGTCTGTGGAAGTCGAATCCGGATAAAGTCACTCAGAGATCGTATAAGTACAAACTCTTTATTCCAAGCACCCGGGGCTATTCAGTTATTCGCTCAAACAGGAACAGTCCATGACTGTTCCTGCCCAATCCACTAACTGACTAACAATTTCCCTTACACCACAGATATATCCGTCCAGATACCCCCCACACAAGACAGGCTGGAGTCAAAGTTATTTGCTAAAGACAAATTACAAAATAGTCATAATGGCTTACACACACAGAACAGACTGAATCTGTCCTATCTCTGTGCATGAGTGCACAGGGAGATAAGCATCCTGAAACCCTAGCTAGATACCCTCAAGAAGAAATATGGCTCAGCGTGGCTCAGCACATCTGTTGACCATCAGCAGTTTCTTTCAGAAAAACAGGCTGCTATCGTTTAACAACGTGTTAACCCTTTTATATACTTTATCATTCCCTCCTTTTGATCATTACATGATCAACAAAGCAGTAATTTTTCACAGAGAAAGCAACCGAGTACAGCATTGACATATCAGTGGGTAATAACAGCGTACAACAGTAATTATAACAATGACATGTAGAACTATTAGGCCATAATGCAATATCATGCTCCACATATGAGTGAACAGGCCTTCGAAGACCATCATTTTGACCCTTTGGTGACCCCATGTAAATCCTGTCCAACTTTCTTAATGCTGCAGTCTCCTCGGCAGTGTGCTCGGAGAGGGATGTAATGTTAGTAGACTCATCAGGGATATAGGTGTAGCATTCTGTGTCAATAATAGCACAGGTTCACCCTTTCTCAGCTGGGATAAAATCTGAAGCCATACAATTCTGTAGGACTGTGTGCCGGATTGCAGTCATTTCAGTGGATATTTCTGTTACTTGGGCCTGTGTTTCTGTCAGGGCCCCTGCAGTATTGTGGCCAGCTCCTCAAGTGCTGTAGCCAAATTGATTATCTCTCGTGAATTCCTGGCTACTTCATAGGAGAGAAAAGCAATCATCCAAAATCGCTTGGTCTCAGTTATTCCTCTGCAATGCTGGGCACCTGCAAGTATGGCCAGGATGCATGTTTCCCAGTATAGGAAGTTCCGTTTGGTGGGGGCCTGAGATAGCATCCCTCAAAACACTGACAGCCACAGTCATCTCTGACTAGAACATAGCTCCTCACCCCTCTTCCCCGGGTGTTGTTTATGAAAGCCGTGGCTGAGAGTTCCTCACTCTGGTTGAGCGGGATTACTGACATTGGAATCGTAGTTTTACCATGCTGGAGAATTTCAGTACAAACCCAGCAGACCCCTAGTTCCACCTGTTTGGCTTAGATGTGACAGAGAGACAGAAAGATGTTAACATGGGGGCCCCCGGATGCTGGGGTGAGCCCTCTCAAAGACATGAACACAAACACCACTATCAGCCAATACATTTTCCTTTTGTCCGAGAGAGTCCTTCTACTCAGTTCCGTCAGTAACAAATTTGGTGTCTGTTCAATGTATCCACCGAGATTGCCCCTTCAGTTTCACAGCCGTGGGAGTGGTCAGTAACTCCTGATGTGGTCCTCTCCACCGAGGTCTGAGATTCCCTCGATCCCAGTTCTTCATCAGGACAAAATCCCCAGGTTCTATGGTGGGATAGTCACTCCTCTCTGCGGGGTAGTTCCCTTCCTTGCAAGCCTGTCGTACCTGTGAATGTAATGCTTGGAAAATTTTGGTTAGTTGGCATATGTATTTCCCCATCTCTTCCCCTAGAGTATGCTGTTACGTACCCCATAGGTTTTTTATATATGCTCAATTCCTCGGAGGGTTCAGGGGAAATATTTATGTGCAATGTAGAAACCGGTGTCACCTGTGTGTATTGTGGTGATGCAAAAGTTGCTGGAGAATTTACAATTGGGAAGAAGTGGAGTGATACTTGGAAATCTGACTTTTTAAAGCATAATTTAGCAAGCAAGCCATATATGGATAATGTGCAAAAGCTCTGATGAGAAAATCCTTCGTTATCTGTTACAGGCCTGCTACATGGGTTGCGTGAGAGTGCAGATGAACTTAAACAAACCCAGAGGAGATCAAAGTTCTTATAGACAGTGATTTGCTAGCTGTTAAAATGAATACCTCTCTATATAAAATTCACTATGCACATGTTGTTACTGGGTAAAAAATATACGGTACAAGATTGATGTGCACACTGGTCATGACAAATTAGAGGGGGCATTGGTGGGAAGGTGGGGAGACCTCCAGTGTCCCTGATGCCCTCACCTACAAGATGTACATCCAGCTGCAGCTTGTAACCCTGCACTTTAAGGAGCTGTAACTTGAAATGGATGAATTCCAGATCATCCAGGAGTTGGAGGGGGTGATAAATATGACATGAAGGGAGGTGAGTTACAGCCAAGGTGCAGGACACAGGAAACTGGGTGCGAGTCGGGAAGGGGAATGAGGTTAAATAGCCATTGCAGAGTACTTTTGTTGCTATCCCACACAACAACAGGTGGACCGGTTTAGAAACTGTTGGGGGAGGAGGATTACTGACAGGGGAAAATCAAAGGGATGATAGGGGATTCGTTAGTTAGGGGAACAGAACAAGAGGGGTCTAATATCCTAGTGGTAAGGCTTGCTAGTGTGGGGGGAATGGGGTGATATGGTTAAAATAAGTTGTAGGAGGAATGGGAGCCAGAATGACAGAACAGATAGTGGAGAGGGTGAAATCAATTGAATTGACTTTATTACATACATCCTTCATATACATGAGGAGTAGAAATCTTTACATTACGTCTACATGTAAATGTGCAATATGTAATTTATAGTACCTTATAACAAATAATTTGTTCATAGGACAGTCAGAATAACATACAAGTGCAATTGTATCAGCATGAGTTGATCAGTCTGATGGCCTGGTGGAAGATGATGTCCCGAAGCCTGTTGGTCCTTTTGCTGTGGTACGTTTCCTGGATGGAAACAGCAGGAACAGTTTGTGTTTGTGGTGAATTGGGTCTCCAATATCCTTTGGGCCCTTTTTACACAGATGTCTCTGTAAATGTCCTGAATAGTGGGAAGTTCACATCGACAGATGTGCTGGGCTGTCCGCACCAGTCTCTGCAGTTTCCTGCAATTAACGGAAGTACGGTTCCCGCGATTAAGGGAAGTACGGTTGCCATATCAGGCAGTGATGCAGCCAATCAGGATGCTCGCAGTTGTGTTCCAGTAGAAAGTCCTTAGGATTTGGGGCCCCATCCCAAACTTCTTTAACCGTCTGAGGTGAAAGAGGTGTTTTTGTGCTTTTTTCTCAACACAGCCAGTATGTACAGGCCAAGTGATATTCTTGGTGATGTTTATGCTGAGGAACTTAAAGCTGTTCACCCTCCCAACCCCAGATCCATTGATGTCAATAGGGGTTAGCCTGTCTCCATTCCTCCTGTCATCCACAATCAGCTCCTTTGTTTTTGTGACAATGAGCGAGAGGTTGTTTTCTTGACACCAGTCAGATGTTGTTCAGACCTCAGATAGAGTCAGCAATCAAATAGTTGAGCATGGTGTGATGATGTGCTTAGTTGTGTATATCACAATGCAAGAAGCATCGTAGGAAATCCAGATGAGCTCAGGACATGGGACTTGGTTGCACCCAACAGTCTGAAGGATTTAGAGGAACAAATTTGTAGAGAGATCACAAACCATGCCAAGAAACAAAGGTTGATCCAGTAAGTGATTTTAACTTTCCATATATTGACCTGGACTCCCATACTGTAAAAGGCCTAGATGGGGTAGAGGTTGTCAAATGTGCCCTTAATCAGTACGTAGAATTTCGGATGTAGAAGTGTGCAATAACCTGTTCGGAAATATTCCAGGGCTGGTGACAGAAAATAGTGATCATAATGCCATGAGATTCAAAGTAAATATGGAAAAAGAGAGGTCTGGGCCATGGGTTGAGATTCTAAATTGGAGAAAGGTCAATTTTGATGGTATCAGAAAGGATCTGACAAGTGTGGTTTGGGACAGGCTGTTTTCTGGCAAAGGAGTACTTGGTAAGTGGGAGGCATTCAGAAGTGAAATTTTGAGGGTGTCAAGTTTGTATGTGCCTGCCAGAATAAAAGCTGAAAGATGGCTGATGCAGGGTACCTTGGTTTTCAAAAGATATTGAGGCCCCGGACATTTTATTCCTCCAAATGCCTCAGACTGTTGGGTGCAACCAAGACTCATTAATGACTACAATATCATAATTCCACGCCCTGAGCTCATCTGACATTTTTTTAGTTGTCTTCTGTTGGTTTCTAAAAGCTTCCCAATAGTTTTTGCTCTTTTGTTTGCCCTCTCTTTGGCTTTTATGTTGGCTTTGGCTTCTCATTTCATCCACAGTTGTGTCCTCCTGTCTTTCCGATGCTTCAGCTTCTTTGGGATGCATTGATTACTCAGCTCCCAAATTGATCCCAGAAACTCCAGCCATTGCTGCTCCGTTGTCACTCCTACCTTTTCCTTCCAAACAAGTTTATCCAACTTCTCTGTCATAGAAACATGGAGAAGTTCAGTACAGAAACAGGCTATTTGGCCCATCTGGTCAATGCTGAAGAAAATATTTAAGCTGTCTTATGCGACCACTTGCACCGGGACCATCGCCCTCCTTACCCCTACCATCCAGGCTCCCATCCAAACTTCCTTTAAATAGTGAAACTGAGCTCATATTCGCTACTTGTTCTGGCATCTCATTCCACACTTTCACAACCATTTCAATAAAGAGCTTTTCCAAATGTTCCCATTAAATTTTCACCTTCCCCACTTACCCATGACCTCGGGTTGTCACCCCCCCAACCTCAGTGGAAACAGCTGCTTGCATTTACCCTATCTATACCCTCATAATTTTGTATACCGTACTTCTGGCAAATCCTCAAAGCAATGTATAATTTCCTTGTTGATGTTTAGAGCCTTTTTTAGGTACACAAGATGATGAGGGGTATTAATCGTGTGGACACGAGGGGGTATCGCTTTAAGGTGCTTGGAAATTGATACTGAGAAGATGTCAGGGGTAGGTTTTTTTACACAGAGAGTGGTGGGTGCGTGGAATGCACTGCCGGCTATTTGTGTGTGAGTGTTTCAGTTACTGTGGGGCCAGGAACCCATGCAGCTCAATGAGAACAGGGAATAATACCAATGGAGAGAGTCAAACTGAGCCAGGTCACTGGTTGGAGATGGCAGAAATGCCCCATTCTTACAGAGACAGGAAGAGCATCAGAGAATTTGATGGTCACTCCAGATACCAGCACTGTGCCCAGTTAGAAGATGATTTCTCTCTCCAACTTGGGTTGAACTTCACTGTAACAGTGAGATGCCAGATCACACCTTGATAACTCAAGTAATCTCATCTGAAATGTTGTCCTACACCTATTGATGGATTTTGTAAATCTTTTTACAGGTTAAAAATGGCAAGGAATTTGTCTACGTGAATCTCGAACACAACACGCCAGTTTTGCTGTCTCTGTCCAGATACTTAAGAAGAGGAGCAAGGGATTCACTCGATCATCCTTCCTGCTCAGACTGTGGGGAGGGATTGTCATCTGACCGACTGGCATGCCCGTCATTTTACATATGGGGAGAGGCCGTTCATCTGCTCAGGCAGTGGGAATGGATTCACTTGGTCATTTCAACTGAAGGTGCATCAGCGAATTCACCTGTTCTGTGTGTGAGAAGGGACTCAGTCGGTCTACCCACCTTTGGACACATGAGTCAGTTCATACTGAGCAGAGGCTGGTCATCCGCTGAACTTGTGGTAAAGGATTCACTTGGTCATCTGGCCTAATGGCTCATCAGCGAGTTCACACCGGGGAGATGCCATTCACCTGCTCAGACTGTGGGAAGGGATTCACTTGCTCATCTAAACTGAAGGTACATTGGCGAGTTCACACTGGAGAGAGGCCGTTCACCTGCTCAGTCTGTGGGAAGGGATTCACTTGCTCATCTATACTGAAGGTACACCAGCGACTTCACACCGGGGAGAAGCTATTCACCTGCTCAGACTGCGGGAAGGGATTCATTCGGTCATCCTACCTACAAGCACACTGGTCAGTTCACACTGGGGAGTGGCCGTTCACCTGCACGGACTGTGGGAAGGGATTCACTTGCTCATCTAAACTGAAGGAACATCAGCGAATTCACACTGGAGAGAGACCGTTCACCTGCTCAGACTGTGGGAAAGGATTCATCCAGTTATCCCACCTGCAAGCACACAAGTCAGTTCACACTGGGGAGCGGCCGTTCACTTGCTCAGACTGTGGAAAGAGATTCACTTGCTCATCCCACCTGAAGGTACATCAGCGAGTTCACACTGGGGAGAGGCCGTTCTCCTGCTCAGACTGTGGGAAGGGATTCACTTGCTCATCTAAACTGAAGGAACATCAGCGAATTCACACTGGAGAGAGGCCGTTCACCTGCTCAGACTGTGGGAAAGGATTCATCCAGTTATCCCACCTGCAAGCACACAAGTCAGTTCACACTGGGGAGCGGCCGTTCACTTGCTCAGACTGTGGGAAGGGATTCACTTGCTCATCCCAACTGAAGGTACATCAGCGACTTCACACCGGGGAGAAGCTATTCACCTGCTCAGACTGCGGGAAGGGATTTGCTCAGTCATCTGAACTACTGGTACACAAGTCAGTTCATACTGGGGAGAGACCATTCACCTGCTCAGACTGTGGAAAAGAATTCACTTGCTCATCTAAACTGAAGGTACATCAGCGAATTCACACTGGGGAGAGGCCGTTCACCTGCTCGGACTGTGGGAAGGGATTCACTCGGTCATCCCAACTACTGCTACACAATTCAGTTCACACTGGGGAGAGGCCGTTCACCTGCTCAGTGTGTGGGAAGGGATTCACTCAGTCATCTAAACTGAAGGTACATCAGAGTGTTCACACTGGAGAGAGGCCGTTCACCTGCTCAGACTGTGGGAAGGGATTCACTCGGTTATCCTACCTACAAGCACACTGGTCAGTTCACACTGGGGAGTGGCCGTTCAGCTGCTCGGACTGTGGGAAGGGATTCACTCGGTCATCCCAACTACTGCTACACAATTCAGTTCACACTGGGGAGAGGCCGTTCACCTGCTCAGTGTGTGGGAAGGGATTCACTCAGTCATCTAAACTGAAGGTACATCAGAGTGTTCACACTGGAGAGAGGCCGTTCACCTGCTCAGACTGCGGGAAGGGATTCACTCGGTCATCCTACCTACAAGCACACTGGTCAGTTCACACTGGGGAGTGGCCGTTCAGCTGCTCGGACTGTGGGAAGGGATTCACTCGGTCATCCCAACTACTGCTACACAATTCAGTTCACACTGGGGAGAGGCCGTTCACCTGCTCAGACTGTGGGAAGGGATTCACTTGCTCATCTAAACTGAAGGAACATCAGCGAATTCACACTGGAGAGAAGCCGTTCACCTGCTCAGACTGTGGGAAAGGATTCATCCAGTTATCCCACCTGCAAGCACACAAGTCAGTTCATACTGGGGAGCGGCCGTTCACTTGCTCAGACTGTGGAAAGAGATTCACTTGCTCATCCCACCTGAAGGCACATCAGCGAGTTCACACTGGAGAGAGGCCGTTCACTTGCTCAAATTGCGGGAAGGGATTCACTCAGTCATCTCACCTGAAGGTACATCAGCGAGTTCACACTGGGGAGAGGCCGTTCACCTGCTCAGTATGTGGGAAGGGATTCACTTGGTCAAGTCAACTACAGAGACACCAGTCAGTTCACACTGGGTAGTGGCTGATCACCTGCTCGGACTTTGGGAAGAGATTCTCTCAGCCAAATCAACCAAGTGTGCATCATTGAGTTCACACTCGGGAAAGGCTGTTCACCGGCTGTGAATGTGGTAAAGGATTCATTCAGTTATCTATCCTTATGACACCCTACGGGATTCACACTGGGGAGAAAGTTTCAATAAGCTGCATGCTGGATATTTGTCCATCACTGTTGCTGAATGCTATTTCGAGAGTGACTGTCGGTGCTGAACTCTGCAATTATTGCTGCTGCTCACCACACCCAGTCTGCACCCTGGTCACTGGGCATGGGAGGAGTTTCCTCTGCTGCACATTCACCTTTAATGGGACTGGAGTTTTAATATTCTGGACCTGAGACAAATCAGTCAGTTCTATTTTAAACTCTGTCTCTGGTACTTAGTAAATTTATAACACACCTAGTGTACAGTCGAGCAGTGGTCCCCAGCCACCGGGCCGCAAAGTATGCGCTACCGGTCCGCGAGGAAATGATAGGATTTGGCGATATGAGTCAGCTGCACCCTTCCTCATTCCCTGTCACGCACTGTTGAGCTTGAACGCACGCGAGGTCATTACCCGCACGTCATCCATGTCAGCGCGGGAAGGAGATCAACTCCTCGAGCTTGCAAATGACGATGGGCTGCAAAGTATGTTTGACATAACATCTCTGCTGGCGTTCTGGATCAAAGTCAAGGCTGAATATCCTGAGAAAGCCACGAAAGCACTGAAAATGTTGCTCCCATTTCCAACATATCTCTGCAATGAATGCAACGAAAACCAAATTGTGTAATGGACTGGACATAAGGAACCCCGTTCAAGTAACGCTGTGTCCCATCACCCCTCGATGGGACCATCTGGTTGCAGGGAAACAAGCCCAGGGCTCCCACTGATTCAGCAATATTGGTGTGTTGCAATGATTTATATGTTCATATGGGGAAAATATGTGCTGTGTGTTTAATATCCAAATGTTACTTAAAATGTTATGATGCTATTGACTTATATAACCATATAACAATTACAGCATGGAAACAGGCAATCTCTGCCCTTCTAGTCCATGCTGAACGCTACTCTCACCTAGTCCCACCAACGATGGACCACTGACCTAGTCCATTCCTCTCCTGTCCATATACCTATCCAATTTTTCTTTAAATTATATCGAACCTGCCTATACCATTTCTACTGGAAGTTCATTCAACACTTACTTCAAGCTCCCCTGTCCTTCCCTGATACGGTAATTGACTTATTGCTATATTCATGTGAGGAAAATATGCGCTGTGTGTGTAATATTAAATTCGTTAGATAAACGCTCTTAGAAACAAAATTGAGTGTAGTAGCCACTTATCACCTATATTCCGGTTGTGATTAACACCTCCCTTCCCACCCCCCCCCGAACAGAATCGCCAAAAACGATTTCTAGAAGAAATCGGCAGGTACACGCATGCGCACTGGTGCCCGCGCAAGGCTTCATGGTCATTGTAGTCTCTGTAAACAATGTATTTGGCTCTACTCTTGTCCATTGGCAACCCTACCCACCGCCCTCACCCCCGGGTTGGCCAGTCCGCAAGAGTATTGTCAATATGAAACCGGTCCGCAGTGCAAAAAAGTTGGGGACCCCTGCAGTAGCGAGTCAGCTCAGGCCGGCTGGACCCTGCCAGTGATTTTGTTCCATGACAGTTCTTTTAAATCCTCCCGTGTACGGCCAAAGCCAGCATGGTTTTCCTCAGGAGAAATCTTCTCAGACGAATCTGTTGGAATTCTTTGGTGAAATGAGAAAGGCAGTGGGTGTTGTTTGTTTGGATATTCAGATGGTCTTGAACAAGGTGTTGCACCTGACGCTGATTAACAAGACCACAGCTCATGGTGTTTGGTGTCTCTTTGCCTGTTCCCACTGGAGTTTAGAATAATGGGGGGGGGGGGGGGTGCGGTTTCCTGAATACTGAGAAGCCAAGATAGAGAGGATGTGGAGAGGATGTTTCCCATAATGCAGAGCCCAGGACTGGGGGTACACCCTCAGACTACAGGGAAATCAATTCAGAAGAGAGAGGAGGAGGAAGTCTTATGATATTATGTTTATTCAACACGGCCGTGTCTAATCTATGCATCTGTTCCCATCCCCCTCTATCTCCACCTCAATGTACCCAGCCACCCGCTTACTCTCAGATAGATAGACACTTCACTGATCCTAAAGGAATTTACATGGAAGATTTAGAATTTCAGAAATTTCCATACGTCTCCATTTAAAATGAGCAGCCCTTTTCGATCCCTGTCCGTTTCTCTCTCACTGATCAGCAGAGATGTCAAAGAGCCCATCCGTTTCCCTCGTTTATCTCCCCCGCCTCAATCCCTGTTTTCTATCCCGGTTTATTTCCCCATCTCTATTCCCTCCAATCTCTCTCCTCCGTCATTCTCTCCCGCGCCTCTTTCTGTCCCCTCACTCGCTCCCGTTTACTTCTCTCCCACATCCATCTCATTTCCCGCCATTCTCTCCCCTCACTGGTTGTTGCCATCGTCTTTCTCCCCTCTGTTTCTCACCTCCGCTACTTCCCTCCCATCTCTCCTCAGTCTGTCTCGCTAACACTCCAACGGCCTCTTATTTCTGTAACTCAGTTTCTCCCTCCCTCACTTTCACTACCACCACTCAGCCTGTTTTCTCTCTGTCTCTCTCTCTCCCTCCCCCTCTCTCTCCCACTTTCCCTTCTCTCCTTCTCCCTCTTCCTCTAGATCTCTGGGGAGGAGAAGATGGTGGTACAATGCAGCGCGCAGCCTCTCCAGTGTATGATACCGGTATTTGTAAGTAGGGGCCGTGCACAATTCTGATTTGACGGAGACAGACGTGAGAAGCACAGAAGAATGTCTGGAGTAACTTCTGAAATGCCTGGTTCACTGTTGCTGCTACTGTGTGATCGAGAATCTCCGGAGGGGAAGGACAAAATCCTCGGCTTTGCCTGTTACTGGCAGCCGGGGTTGGGGTCAAAGTGCTCAGCAGAGATGGTGCTCTGTGCTCGGTGTCAGAGGGCTGGTCGGAGGCTCTAAGTTTTCAGATGGACTCAGAGTCGGACTGTGGCCGGGTGCTTCCAGGATGCTGCATCGGCAAGTTTGCGGCACTGGAAGCTCATGGCAGGGAGAGTTTTCTTCCTTCTACCGTCTGCGTGAGATGATGGGACTTGCGAGAGACTTTGAGACTTTTTTTTTACCGTGCCCATGGTCTGTTCTCTATCAAATTTCAGTATTGCTTGCACTGTTGTAACTATATGTTATAGTTATGTGTTTTTTGTCAGTTTTTCAGTCTTGGTCTGTTTTGCGTTTCTGTGATATCACACTGGAGGAACATTGTATCATTTCTTAATGCAAAGGCATTACTAAATGACAATAAAAGAGGACTGTGTGTCCCCATAGTCTAATCTAATCTTTCTCTCCCTCCTGTGCTTCATCCAACTCCAAATGCCAGTAAATTCCGATGTTACCCAGCCTACTTATCTTGTTGCTGTCACAATCGCACATCAAAAAGGACGGTATGCTATCCTGGAGTGAACTCGGGCCGAGATTCAGTGTCGGGGTGCGCGGTGCGGTTTGTACACAGAAAGGGGAGAAGAGAAGTGAGAGTGAGAAAAAGTTCGGGTGAGCGGAGTAAGAGAGGGAGGTGAGGAAGTGGGAGAGGGTGTATTAGGGTAAGAGGGGAGAGGGAGAGTAAGAGAAGATGGAGGAGAGAGACAGAGGAAGGTGTTTTGAGGAGTGAGGAGGGTGAAGGGTAGGGAGAAAAGGAGTGACAGATACGGTGAGCACACTATAGAGAGAGGAGGTAGCAGGATGTTGAGGGAGTTCCATTCCCTCTGTCCCACTCACGGTAACTTTTCTAAGGATGTATTTGCATCAACGAAAACAGGATTCAACACGCTCCGATCATGCGCTATTCTGAACTGAAATGTAAGGTCAACCCAGAAACATGAAGAAACTATCACAATAGAACAGTTATTCCCTCTGGGGGCGGTTACGTATCCTAAGACGGCTTTAGGAACAAATAACACTCGCCGGGGGGCGTTCAAGTTTCTTGATGGAGCGGTAAGCTGCCTCTAACTTGAGGCACCAGACCTGACTGACCGTTAGCAGAGCAGACACTTCCAAAAAAAGACGTGGCGCTGGGACACAGGAAGAAGCAGAGCACTGCAGGCAGTGAACATTCGTCGTCACAACGACTCTGACACTCGGCAATCTCGTCCGACCTTACCAACCTAACAGACGTTGTTGGGGATGCATAAATTAGCCGCTAGGGTGCTCGACAGTTCACCTTGACTCACGGCACTCGGGCTAAAATAGGTTGGGAAACACTGCTATAGAAGAAAGAGCTAGCCAATAGATGAGCAAAATCGTCCGCGGATGAGATCCCCACGATCTGAGCAAATGAGGAAAGCGTCCAACGGCAGCCTCAAAGCTGGAGACCTCCTCCCAGAAACTGAGTGGTTCCTTGTGTAAATAAGGACCAGGCGGTTGACACAGAAATAACAAAAATACACATTGAAAGACTAACAAATTCATTACGAAGTGTGCTGTGCCTCTCTCGGGCTCTGAAACAGAATCTGCCAATTGAAACGAGAAACTATCCAACACATTAGCGTATCCAACAGCAATTGATTTCAATCTAGTTACTTACACAGGCGTCATCAAGTGGCAAGCATCATTCATCAAAATCTTGTTTTAAGATGCAAAGTCATGAAAGATACTATAGATTACTGTAAATACAAGCCTGATCCCGTTTTGGAGCCGGAGCCTTACAATTAAATTACGACCGATCCATTATTAGAGCGAGTGGATCCTCGTCCGGATATAATATCACAGGATAAGCATGCAAAGACAATTTACTTGATAGATACAGTATAGCCATTCTGATAAATACAACACGTAGAAATCAGTGAAAAGCAGCTAAAATATGCTGACTTGAAAGAGGAAAATGAAAGTCTGCGATACATGAACAATTGTCCCGGTTGTAATATACACGACTGGTATCATCCCAAAGTCACTACAGAATAACATTAAACAATTAGACCTGCAGGACAATAATAAACACCGCTAGAATAGTCCATATATTCATCGCAGTTGAGAAATGAGTTCTTTGTTTATGTCCATAGACAACGTTTTACCAGTTTTAATTGAGGAAAAAAATAAAACAACGTTAACCATACGATTGTACTGCGGAGAATGCAGGGGAGATTCAACGTGCAGTTTGTACGGATGGAAATTTATGAAAAAAAAATCAGGAGGCGAGGTGACATTTTTCCTTGCAGCAGAGTAAGCTTTCTTGTTCATTTCGTTCTGATGCAAAAGACTAACGTAACAAATAAGATGCAATGTTGCCGATTAGGACTTGAATGTCCCCGGATCCTCTCCCGCTTTATCATTGCCGAAAGGGTTGTGGCGGTGACAGGAGCCGGAATATGGTGGGAGAATAAACATAAAAGGTCGGGTGAGTTCAATAATTGATAGGAGGTGGATGTCGCGGGCTGAAGGTGTGAATGTGTATTTTCCTGTGTCGTGCCTCTCTCGGGCTCTAAACCAGTTTTATTCTCCCCGCTGCCATGTTCTCCGGTGTCAGTTCTGCAGTGTTAAGATGGAAATCACCATAACCCCCACTGAGAAGAGCTGAGATATTTTGTTTATTAATTATTTGAATTATTGACCTGAGCGGATATTTCGCTGCGCTGATGAACTGCTCTCATAATACCCCATAAATAAAAGCGTTTGTGCAGCAGCTTAATATCATCAGCATGTATCCGGTGTGTTGAAAAATGTGTTCTGAATCATTGTAATTATTTTGATCCAATCCGGCAATTTTGTTATAAAGGAAGTCAGAAAATTTACTGGCCACAGGATGATGAAGCTTCCGGAGATGGTGAGAAGTAAAATCACAGACCTCCTCCTGCTCTCCATCTCCGGGTCACTGCGGTTCTCCGCCTTGTTCGACCCCTCAGCCCCTTACGGACGCGACTAGTCACTGAAATGTGTCTGACTGTCAGAGCGTTGAACAGTACTATTAACACGAACGGGAGTACTGGCGGTAGAACAGTAGTAAGACAGTCATGTCCCACACACCGGGGATCTGTACGGTAGCTCGGCACTTGCAAACAGTCCCAGGGTATATTGTCAATCACTTTCATAGGTTACAATAGAAACAACTGCAGCACATTATTCAAACAGAGCAGAACACCGGTTGTCGTCGGAACCTCAGACGCAGTTTTCCCGGTGCAGTACTTTGCTCTCTATTTCTGACAGCAAATGGTGACAAACCGATCAAAGGTAAAACTGACGGTGAACCAGACAGAACGATCAGTGGCTGCCAATCCCAGGGCAGCGATCGCGCTGCATACGGGGCTGATGTCCATGAAAGTCCAGGGAAAGTAATAATAACCGACCAGCCACAATATCACCGCAAACATGATGGTCAGTAGATCCGCCGTTGCCATGGCCACCAGGTAGCGAGTGGTGCAGGTGGAGAGGCCGCACTTTCCCCAGGACAGTATCACAATCGTCACTAAGTTCACTGGGGGGAACAGCAGAAAGACTGAGTGAATTACTGTCTCACCGCTCTGTGCAGAGATAAGTTGTAAAGAGACAACAACCTAACTTTACTGGAGGTTTAAGAGGTGTAAATCGGGGTTCGCAGATACCTCAAATGCACGCAAGCAGGGAGAAAGGTTACGGCACTCGGTACTGCAAGAGGAGCAGGATTTGGCAAGGAAGCACTTTGAACTGATCGCCAAGGGCACTTTACGACTGATGTGTAAAGTTTGGATACCTAAGCAACTCCCACGATTTTCTGGCACTCATCGCATGTCGCTACGCCTCACTGCCTCTGACTTTGTCCATTTACAATGTTCAAAGTTCGTAGCAGATTTACTTCCTCTGTTTGCAAGCATTCATCTTTTCGACTCCCGTTTGTCACCCGCTCACACGTGCCCAGCTAGGCTCGTTGCTTTTAAATTCTGCAACTGCACTTGGCCGCGGTTCCTTCACACAATGTCAAGAGATCTTATCTGGAAGTTCCCATTTTCTTTTCTTTTTTTTTGGTATATTCCTTCTGACCTGCTCCAAATTACAGGCGCATTATTTAAATGGATCGATGTTTATTGTTGCAGAGCGGACCATGTACTTTACCCCGTCAGGCATCTAACAGACACCTCTGGGTTGGCTAACCCCCTCTTCATGGATATTATGGCCTGGAAAGAAACTCTTGTAAATTAAAGCACACACGGACACATTTCAATTTTCGAAAATCCCGATGGTTCACGATCTAACGCACAAGTGCATCTCACCGGGTTTTGGCTTATCACGTTCCCTTCAAACTTGCAGCATTATTTTTCCAAACCCAGCGCAATTCCTTTAAATTTGAATTCAAAGCGTGTTGAACTATTGATGCGGGTGAAAAAGCACCAAGTAACCCGTAAAGGTGCCGAGCGCGCTGGATTATTGCAGTTTACATTGACAGGGGTCTTGCATTGATAAATCAAAGCTGCCTGCCATGAATCCACAAAATGCATCAATCTCCCTGACCTTCCACTTTACATCTGTTTCCTTTATTTATCTATTTATTTTCAGCCGAGGCTACGGATGAAACTGCAAGGAACTTCTGAAGGAACACAAGGATTTATTACAATGTCTGCACCGCACTCACTGATACACCGGCATCACAACGCTGTCAGTAACTGAACGAGTCCAAAGACCGCGCACATAGAACTGTAAATGTTAGTTTACCTGTGTTCTTACCGGGAACACCGGCAATGGCAATGATCAAGTAATGTATCTTTCTCACACGGTAAATAGTTTCAAGCATTCTGTGTGAGATTCAGCCTGTCTTCCAACTGCCTGCGATCTCGCCGAAGAAACTCTGAGCTGATTGATCTCCACGGTCATTCATCTATACTCGCTCCAGCACGCTGAATATACAAGACTACACAAGGCTGACGTGTCTTCCAACATCTGGGATAAAAATAAACATGATGTCATTCAAGTAAAATCCCAATTTGAGGTATAGATAGTTTAATATGCAATTGCAAAAACTCAAAGACGTGATTGGTGAAATCACAACAATCACAGCACATACAAAATGCTGGAGGAATTCAACGGATAAGGCAGCGTCTATGGAGATGAACAAACCGTCGACGTTTCGAGCCGAGACGCCTTCTTCAAATGAATTTCATTTCATTTTTAAATCTTTTTATTCACTATTATTAGCTAAGATAGACTGGCAAATGACACTTAAAGGATTGACGGTGGATATGCAATGGCAAGCATTTAAAGGTTGCATGGATGAACTGCAACAAATGTTCATCCCAGTTTGGCAAAAGAAT
This sequence comes from Mobula birostris, assembly GCF_030028105.1. Lineage (NCBI taxonomy): Eukaryota > Metazoa > Chordata > Chondrichthyes > Myliobatiformes > Myliobatidae > Mobula > Mobula birostris. Next base: position 4,026,142 of record NC_092382.1, read on the forward strand.
AAATCAAGGAAGGTAGTGCACCCGTGGCTGACAAGAGAAATTAGGGATAGTATCAATTCCAAAGAAGCAGCATACAAATTAGCCAGAGAAAGTGGCTCACCTGAGGACTGGGAGAAATTCAGAGTTCAGCAGAGGAGGACAAAGGGCTTAATTAGGAAGGGGAAAAAAGATTATGAGAGAAAACTGGCAGGCAACATAAAAACGGACTGTAAAAGCTTTTATAGATATGAAAAAAGGAAAAGACTGGTAAAGACAAATGTAGGTCCCCTGCAGACAGAAACAGGTGAATTGATTATGGGGAGCAAGGACATGGCAGACCAATTGAATAATTACTTTGGTTCTGTCTTCACTAAGGAGGACATAAATAATCTTCCAGAAATAGTAGGGGACAGAGGGTCCAGTGAGATGGAGGAACTGAGCGAAATACATGTTAGTAGGGAAGTGGTGTTAGGTAAATTGAAGGGATTGAAGGCAGATAAATCCCCAGGGCCAGATGGTCTGCATCCTAGAGTGCTTAAGGAAGTAGCCCAAGAAATAGTGGATGCATTAGTGATAATCTTTCAAAACTCGTTAGATTCTGGACTAGTTCCTGAGGATTGGAGGGTGGCTAATGTAACTCCACTTTTTAAAAAAGGAGGGAGAGAGAAACCGGGGAATTATAGACCGGTTAGCCTAACGTCGGTGGTGGGGAAACTGCTGGAGTCAGTTATCAAGGATGTGATAACAGCACATTTGGAAAGCGGTGAAATGATCGGACAAAGTCAGCATGGATTTGTGAAAGGAAAATCATGTCTGACGAATCTCATAGAATTTTTTGAGGATGTAACTAGTAGAGTGGATAGGGGAGAACCAGTGGATGTGTTATATTTGGATTTTCAGAAGGCTTTTGACAAGGTCCCACACAGGAGATTAGTGTGCAAACTTAAAGCACACGGTATTGGGGGTAAGGTATTGGTGTGGGTGGAGAGTTGGCTAGCAGACAGGAAGCAAAGAGTGGGAATAAACGGGACCTTTTCAGAATGGCAGGCGGTGACTAGTGGGGTACCGCAAGGCTCAGTGCAGGGACCCCAGTTGTTTACAATATATATTAATGACTTGGATGAGGGAATTAAATGCAGCATCTCCAAGTTTGCAGATGACACGAAGCTGGGTGGCAGTGTTAGCTGTGAGGAGGATGCTAAGAGGATGCAGGGTGACTTGGATAGGTTGGGTGAGTGGGCAAATTCGTGGCAGATGCAATTTAATGTGGATAAATGTGAAGTTATCCACTTTGGTGGCAAAAATAGGAAAACAGATTATTATCTGAATGGTGGCCGATTAGGAAAAGGGGAGGTGCAACGTGACCTGGGTGTCATTATACGCCAGTCATTGAAAGTGGACATGCAGGTACAGCAGGCAGTGAAAAAGGCGAATGGTATGCTGGCATTTATAGCGAGAGGATTCGAGTACAGGAGCAGGGAGGTACTACTGCAGTTGTACAAGGCCTTGGTGAGAGCACACCTGGAGTATTGTGTGCAGTCTTGGTCCCCTAATCTGAGGAAAGACATCCTTGCCATAGAGGGAGTACAGAGAAGGTTCACCAGATTGATTCCTGGGATGGCAGGACTTTCATATGAAGAAAGACTGGATGAACTGGGCTTGTACTCGTTGGAATTTAGAAGATTGAGGGGGGATCTGATTGAAACGTATAAGATCCTAAAGGGATTGGACAGGCTAGATGCAGGAAGATTATTCCCGATGTTGGGGAAGTCCAGAACGAGGGGTCACAGTTTGAGGATAAAGGGGAAGCCTTTTAGGACCGAGATTAGGAAAAACTTCTTCACACAGAGAGTGGTGAATCTGTGGAATTCTCTGCCACAGGAAACAGTTGAGGCCAGTTCATTGGCTATATTTAAGAGGGAGTTAGATATGGCCCTTGTGGCTACGGGGGTCAGGGGGTATGGAGGGAAGGCTGGGGCGGTGTTCTGAGTTGGATGATCAGCCATGATCATAATAAATGGCGGTGCAGGCTCGAAGGGCCGAATGGCCTACTCCTGCACCTATTTTCTCTGTTTCTATGTTTCTATTATTGAAAATAAACAAAAAATACATTAAAGTAATCAAGTCAACGTATCAACATGTAGAATAAGAGTTGAACTAACTGATTAACCAAGCTAAACGATATATCAATAATAATAAGAAAAAAAGGACAAAATGTTAAAACTTTTTTTTTGGAAAAAGGAAAGAAGGAAAAAAGAACCCCTGCTAACTGAAACAAACCCAAAAAAAACACTAACAAAAAAAAAAAGAAAAGGAAAAAAAACATTGGGAGCACAATCCCGGAGCTATACGCCATACAAGCTTCCCTTCTTCAAATTAATTAACGCTTCAGCCAGCACCTCAGCTCCAACAACAAAAAGCAGAATTTCCGCAATTCAATTCCAATCCCCATTCCCAGTGCGAAATTTCGGCCCATTGTCTCCGTTTCTGCCACATGAGCCCACTCTCAGGTTGGAGGTGTAAACTGCAAACTTACATTCTGCCTTTGGAACCTGCAGTCTTATGGCATGAACACAGATATCTCAGTATTCCGGTGTTTTCCCTCTCCCCCGTCCCTCTTCTTCATTTCACCACTCTGGCCTCCTACTCTTCTTCTCACTTCCAGTCACCTCCCTCCGGTCCTCTCCTACTTTCCTTTCTCCCATGATCCACTTTCTCCTATGAAATTCCATCTTTTCCAGCTCTTTGTTTTTTCCCATTATCACCCCAGCCACATTTCAGCCACCTATCCTACACATCTTCTTCACCTATTACCTTCTAGCTTGTCCTTTTCGGCCTCCTCCCAACTTACTCATTGAGGCATCTCGGCGCCTTTTATTCCATACTGGAACAGGGTTGCAGCCCGAAACGTGAACTTTTTGTTCATTTTGATGCATGCTACCTGACCTGGTGAACTCCTCCAGCATTTTGTGTGAGCTCAAAATCGATTCAGTCCGTCACGTGGTGAACCAGGTACACTGAATGTTTGCACCGATATGAAATAAATAATTCAATCGCCCTACACGTGACCCTCGAACTGGTGCAATTGCTTAAAACGACAGAGCATCTGCATTCATTACCTCTGTAACAACAGTGACAATTGTTTTGCAGATGCACTGCATTGGTAGCGTTGACAGTGAGGTAGATAGTCGTGCTTACTTGTGTAATGCCCTGTTTCGTGTGTTTGCTGTTGTGCTGTAGGCATTTCATTTTGTGCTCTTCTTTGTGAACTACTTGTTTTCATATTTGTTTGGGTTACTGTTGAAGTTAAGAGATAGGAGAAATGTGTGCCATACAATTAGGATGGTCGGATTAAGGGGAGGTTTTCTCTGGTAAGGGGCATTAAGGTTGGGCTTGAGTTTTTTTGGTTAGAGAGGAGATGAAGAGAGAAGACGCTGAGAAGAACCGGTCGTAGCGTACGATCTGGTGGGAGACCCGTTTGTTCGAGATGGGTTGCGAGCGACGTTCGGAGGGTGGTGTGGGCGTTCACGTTGACCGGGGGCTCAGTGCGTGGGTGCAGAGTTCAAGATGAGCTCCAACTTGTTGCACATTTGACTGTTTAATTAGAAAGGTTCCTTTTCTTTTTGTTATTGTTTACCAACCCCTTAGTTAAGATTCTTAAATATAATTCCTTTAAACGTGTGCTGTGCAAAGTCTGTTATTTCGCGGCATTAATTTGTAACAGGGTAGCAATTGACACAGCATCCACACAAACCGGGGTTTGGGGTAGGAGCGATCGTGCCTCAATCGCACGAGTTTGGCATGGCCGGAGGTTGCCTTCGCTCTGCCAGGGTGCTTCATTGTAGGGGCTCATCCGGGATCGATTTCGCTGGATGCTGTGTGATTGCCCTGAGCGCTAATCCAATGGGTTCTGTGTTTGTGTTAAATTATTGTTTGGTAAAGTGATTACGATACGTGGTTATGGAAGCTGCACGGGTGGAGCGGAGCTTTGATAAAGTGGCGGTCAAAGACTTTGTTCTAGTTCGGACTAGAACTGAAGTAACTGCAGTAAAACTGCATGGTACAATTGGGGTCCCGGGACAGGAGTCGGTCGCGGGTTGTCCATACTTTGCGGGAGGACGGGAGTGAAGGCGAGCGTGCTGAATCGGAAGCTGAGCTTCCCGTAGTTGGGGTCGGAGACTTTAAAGACAAGTTGCTATCGTTTCTGCGGAGCGAGGGGCAGGAGTGGTCTGAGTAGAGGGTCTAATGAGTCTTCCAGCGAGGGCTGAGCATTTTGAGTTTGTGGCCCTTACCTCCCTGACGAATAAAAGGCAAGATACCCAGTTTCAAAGTCTCAGCTACCGTAGGCTCAGCCTGTTGTCAGGAATGAAGCCCACCCCTGAAGGAAAGAGGAGTATGAGGCTTGGGCATGGAATACATCTAAATTGCTGGATAAGGGGCAGTGCTCTAATGACGAAGAACGACAGCGATTGAAGGGGCCGGCTGTTGACGTAGTGAGATCCATAAAGACACTGAACCACTGAGCTACCACTGCGGCCTACGTACAAATGCTAGAATAGGCGTTTGGTTCGATGGGAAACCCACTGGAGCTTATGACGGGATTTCAGAACATGTTTCAGGAGCGGGGGAGGGGTGCTGTCGGGAGGTTCTGCCTACATTATTCGCCGAGAGATGCAGCTAAATTGCTTGCGGCGTACAGGGGCCATTCAAACGGCTGAGAGGAGCCACTGGCGAAAAGCGCACATTCACCGGACCTGATCGCTTGGCTTTCCGAATGTCTCGTAAGAGGTGCCCTCTTCCCTCGTTTGTCCAGTTGATCAGAGATCTAAGAGAGGAAGAAAACTTGATGGAGGCGCGGGAGGCCTCCGTCCACAGGGTGCAGTCCTCGGTAGCGGTCCACTTGGCTAAGGTGATCACTGATAACACACACCGAGGAATGGTGAACGAGCTTGTGGCAGAGTTCAGAACTGAGATGTCCTGGTTGTTATCATCGGGTGCGCACCCGCTCACCCTCCTCCGTACGGTAGAGCTGATAGGGAAGCGGACCCCTAAAGGGGCAATCTACACAGAGGGCTGCTCGTGGCCGGGATCCCGCGAGAAGGGGAGCGGCCGGTATCGTCTGTTATAACTGTGGTGAAGAGGGACACCAGGCGGGACTGTGAACGACGGAACCTCTCGGAGAGTGAGCTCCAGAAGACGGCGAAGAGGAGTCAGGCTTACCTGCTGGGGTACTGGTGAGGCCCGAGCTGCAGAAGCCCTGGGTTGTACAGGTGAGCACGATGACAGAGAGTGTCAGGAACACTTCGGAGCGGGAGGTCACCCTCAGGCGGGGTATGCCAATGGCGCACCTCATTCCGGTGACGGTAATGTCTAGTGTTCCCATGAGGCAAGCCGGGGAGAACTTCTCCCCGGGAAAGGGAAAGTTGACAGCCAAGTCATTCAACTTTGGTTACTCCCCGGTACCTGGAGGCTGGAAGAGGAGGTTGATAGAGAAGATATTGAAGCTGAAAGATGCATTTTCTACTGACGAGTTTGATGTGGGTTGTTTCAAGAACACTCGCCACTCTATCGGGGTGACAGAGGACACCCCGCTCAGAGAAAAGTCACGGTGACTGGCACCTGCGGAAGGACGTTCGGCAGCATCTGCAGTATGAAAGAAGCCGGGATCATCATTGAGTCCCGAATCCCTTACGCGTCTCCAATAGTGGTGGCCAGGAAGAAGAACGGGAAGATACGGAGAGGTGTTTTCGATCGGACTCTGAACACGGTTCCAGTCCCCGTCGACTAAACAGCCCCGAGCACCGAGGACACGCTGGCTTGCCTGAATGGCGCGACGTGGTTCAGGGTGCTGGACTTGAGCAGTGTGTATTAACAGAAACCCATGAGAGAGACTGAAGTATCAGCAGCAGGGAAGAGTAGACCGACCACCGCCGCTGAACGACGTATGGATTCGGACAATGAGGAAATGGGGGTGTGGTGTACGCTGCCCTTTGCTAGCTCCCCACTAATTCAGGAAGAGTCTTCTCACACTTCTCACGCTTCTCACACAGAGGCAGGTGAAATCCGGGGGCCGATCTGTGAACAGGCAGGATTCCAGCTGGACTTCGAAAGGATCCTGGTCTCTAAAGTAACTGGGCTGAAGCTGACTATCCTAATTAGATGGCACACATTGTCTTATCTTTTATCTTCAGCAGTGACCCAAACAAGCATGAAAACAGAACAGAGCGCTCTTATATCACTCCCAAAATGAAATACATACAGCATAACAGTACAAATGTGAACCAGGGCATTACACACTCCCCTCCCCCTCCCCCCGCCCCCAGCAAGATGGTCATGTCCTCATGACTTTGAAATAATATGTCATCCAACCGTTAATAACACTGTTTACAAAGGAATTTCGTGATGTCGGAAGCTCCAATCCATTTGTAAATGGTAGTGACATATCTCACTAGGGGGATAGTCTGAACCCTCTGTTCCCCCGGTGCTACAGAGGCCAGCCGATCTGGGGTCTCCTGACTCTTTGAGACCTCCGTGTACCATCATCTATGTCTTCAGTTTCAGATGTTCCTTGGGATACTCCATGGCGAGGTCTCCCCCGGTCCATCACTCATGCCTTCGGCAACTCGGGTCCCTCTGCCACTCGTCTGAGCTCAGCTTCAATCCCAGGTACTTTACAGCCCAGGGTCCCCTCGAGGTCCAGCTTTGCTCCTATATAAGCTGTTATAAGAAAGTCACATTCAAAGCAGGCAAAGAAAATTCGTTGTCAAAGTGCGTATGTTACACTATGCTACCCTGAGATCTTTTTCCTGCAGGCGTTCACGAGAAAGTAACGATGATCATCCCTATCATGGGGATAAACAGTGGGAAAAAGAATGAATTTGAAATTTCAATCCATTTGGAAGCAAATTGCCTGTTACTTTTGTGGACGGTCCACGGGTCCCACTAGTCGAAACTATTCTTTGAATGTTTGCACCTGTCTCGGAATGTCTTCCTGAGCTGCAGACAAAATGTCCCGAAAGCCCGTCCATCTGACCATTTCATCCATTGTTAAAAAAGACCATAATACCATAATACTTAGGAGCAGAAGTAGCCCTTTCGGCCCATCGAGTCTGCTCCACCGTTCAATCATGGGCTAATCCACTCCATCCAGTTATCCCCACTCCCCTGCCTTCTCCCCATACCCTTTGATGCCCTGGCTAATCAAGAACCTATCTATCTCTGCCTTAAATACACCCAATGTCTTGGCCTCCACAGCCGCACGTGGCAACAGATTCCACAGAGTTACCACCCTCTGACAAAAGTAATTTCTCCGCATTTCAGTTCTAAAAGGAAGTCCTTCAATCCTGAAGTCTGGATTCTTGTTGTCCTGGAATCCCCTACCATGGGAAACACCTTAGCCATATCTAATCTGTTTAGGCCTTTTAAAATTTGCAATGTTTCTATGAGAACACACTCATTCTGATTCACCCCCCCTCAAAGTATGCGTGCCCGTAGTGTTTGTCTGCCGCTATGAATATTTAATCACGTGTCTCCATGGCGACGTTTAATTCTCCTTAGATTGGAAATTGGTAACCGTTTTACTTTTGTCGCTTCTACGAAATAAAAGTGACAAAAACAAAATTTCGTTCTGCATGCCACCCATGTAGGTCATTTCACTACGAAAGTACATTGAGGAAAAATGGGGATAAAATAACACTCATTTAAGGATTCTTTCATGCTCATTATTAAATGCTATTTATTGATTTTGTGCAGGTGCACAGTCTGTTTACAGGTTACAGTTCCAGAAATTTATAGTTTACTGATTCTGTTTACAGTTACTGCTCTATAGCTGTGCTAAGTATGCACGCAGAAAGCGAATATCAGGATTGTATGTGGTGACATGTTTGTAGGCTGATTATAATTTTACTTTGAACTTTGTATCGTGTTCCACTTGCAGAGAACATGAAGAGTAGGTTGTAAATAAGGTGCGAGGGTCATGTCGAGGTGGACTGTGAGATCAAAAGTTCAATTTATTTGCGTGAGCTCTGTTCACTAATCTTTACACAATGGGACAGAAATTTCGTGAGCCCTGGTGGGCTGTTGACGGAGCTTTGTACCATTTGCATGATTGTAGGGGCCGAGAGCAGGACAACGTGAGTGTGCAGGGCCTTCGACAACGACGGCCGCTTTGCCGAGGAAGAAGTGGACAAGAAGCGGCTGAAGTCGGAGTGCATTTTTAGGCCAGGGTCTTCGACAGGAACCATCCTCCTTGAAAGAAAAGGAAGAAAGAGACACCAAAGGTAGAAATTAAACTGTCTTCGCAGATGAAATCGCTACCACCACGTCTGGCAGTGCCTGCCCGATATGGGCAACTCTCTGCCATAGAAAAAAAACAAGAACATTTCCTCTCTGCTGTTATTAAAATATTGTTTCTCTGATCATAACTCAATTATTTTTTTTCTTATGATATATATCTTTACATTTCTTCTGATTTCTTTTTCACAGCTGAACTATCTGACCCATCTGTGCCACTTTTGATAAATGTACCTCGATCATGTTACCTTTCAGTCTCCTTGGCTCCTGGAGAAAAACGAACGGCCGGCCCATCGAATAATGCAAACAAGGTAAACATTGTTTACCACGACACCCATATTGAAAGGGAAGATGCACTGCTGCTTTATGAAACATACGGTAAGTTGTTTCCCTGCGGGTGTATCATGTGTAGTTCAGGTGATGAGAGTACGCTACAGGTATGATGGCGCCTCTTGAGTGTGTGGACATCAGATATCTGAATGTTGCCTGGGAAGGAATATTTCAGTTATATGGAGGGATTGAGAAGTTTGGGAGTTGAGTTCCTTTGGCGTGGAACAGGCTGAGCAGAACATAACCGTGGAATTCAAATAGTGAAAGGTTTAAATGGCAGCAACTTGGCCCGAGGACAGAGGTGTCAAAAGGCAGCGGCCTTTGGCTTATTGTAAGTAGCAGGGATAAAAAGGTTTCCTTGCCCCCTCGGTTACTGCCATTAGATATGACCATTGTTAGACATGGGACAGACTCTCACAACCCTTTATAAACATGTGGACGTGCCGTAGCATCGCCAAGACAGTGAAGAACACGAAGAAGTGCTAGCAAATTGGAGCTAGACATGAGAATCTAGATTAACTTGGAATATTTTCCCTAAGGCTTCGGGTTCTGGGGGAGACGTGACAAAAGTTTATAAAATCAGGAACGAAAATTACTGTCGACAGCCTGAATCATTTTCTCAACCTGAAAATGAAAAACAAAAATACTCGAGGACACGCACATTGGATGAGAGGGGATGTGTTTAAAGGAGGTATGTTGGGCAAATTAATATAACCAGATGCCAATGGAAGTTTATGTATCATGCCAGACAGCACGGATTAGTTGAGCCCTCCCCCTCCAACTTTCAAATCTCTTACTAGCTCTTCTTTCAGTTAGTCCTGGCGAAGGGTCTCGGCCCGAAACGTCGACTCTACCTCTTCCTAGAGATGCTGCCTGGCCTGCTGCGTTCACCAGCAACTTTGATGTATGTTGCACGGATTAGTTGAATTTGGTTTCATGGTGGACACCGATTATCATGGACCAGAAGTTCCTGTTCTGTGTTCTGAGAGAATCGGAACAGGCTGTGTCTGTATTCCTCGGGTGGAAGAATTACATTCCTGAGACCTACATGACCTTAAGCGGCAAAAAGGTACATATAAACGTATTATCACGTTTGGGAGGGTAATAATGGAGAGGACACCGTTTCAGTTAAGGGACAGTCATTTGAAGCAATGTAGAGAGATGTTACTTTTGTCAGACTGGGTGAATCCCTGCAATCCCTGCCAGGGAGGGTGGTGACGGCTAGAGTATCGGAGGCATTGGAATACACGCAAATACAGTGTTTGTGTAGGTGGCCTGGGGGGCTTGATTGGAGACCAGAGCAGCGGAAGAACTGACTCCTGAGTAAATCAGCCACAATTATATTGAACAATTCTGCTCCTAAGCCTTGTGGGTTAATGACCGTCCGAGTCAGCTCATGGGCGGGATTCAGTTGGACCAGAGTTCCTTGCAGAAACAAGTGTTGTCGCCGACAGGGTGATCTACAGAAAAATGTTTCGTTTGACCGAGTAGGCAACGAAGTGACAGCTGGAATGCAGGTTATGGGCGTGTGGGGTATGTGCTTTGGAAGGGATGATGAATGTGTCGAAAATGTTCTAACTGGAGAGAAAACTCAAAAATAAAAGATGCATTTGGACATCGGTTCTGGATTCGCTGGAGCGAACTTGCAGCTTAATTCGGTAGCAGCGAAGGCAAATGGCATCTATTTTAAGAGGAGTGGAATTTGATCCCACAGAAGTTGTGGAGACCAAGCTCCCGGATGTGGTTAAGAGAAAGTTTGAAAGGCTCTTAACTGGTGAATGTGCGAACGATTTCCGAGAGGAGGACGGAAGTTGGGGTTGAGGAACAGATCACCTAAGTGGAAGAGCTCGAAAGCACGACTGGTCCAATGCTGCTCCTATGTCCTGTGGTTTAATTACTGTCTGAGTTCACCATCGGCCCACTTTCTACACACGATAATTGGATCTTGGGGGACATTCCGTGCGCATGTCTTGTGGTCTAATGGAAAACATCACCAATTCACTGCACCCGGGTACACTGGATAATTAAAGTTGATGCTGTCTGCTCATTTGGTTTAGAAAGACGTGCCAATGTTGGATAGACTAAAACAAGTCTCTTTACGAGATTGCCTGCTCACTCCAAGCATGGACCAGGTCCAATCTGATCTCCCGGAGACTTGGGATGTATTCCGATCGTTCTCCGCCTGACGCCAGCATTTCTGAGAGGTGAACATTTCCTCTCGGTCCTCTGAGAGGTGAGCATTAACGCTGCAGTGTGGGAATCATAATCGAAAGGTGTGTAGCGGAGAGGGGAGCGTTAACATGGTGGGAAAACAACTGAAAAACAATACAGTTTTAATAATTGGTGGGAGGCGCTTTCTGGAGCTTCGGGTGCCAAAGGGTCTGTTCCCGTGCCGCGGCTCTTAAGAGTTTAATACCAATTTTGTTCTTTCAGCTGCTACGTTATCCGATGCCCGCCGGTTCTGCAGTGTCAAAGTGGAAAACGCTCCCACCGGCTTTGAAAATAACTTAGATATTTTGTTTACTAATTTGTTGAATAATTGACGTGAGTGGACATTTCACTGCGCGGATGAACTGCTCTCTGAACCTGGACTGAGTTACCCCATAAATAAACGTGTTTGTGCAGCAACTTAATAGCATCAGCATCTCTCCAGAGTGTTGGAAAATGTATTCCGAATCGTTGTAATTATTTTGATCCAATACGGCAACTGTGTAATAAAGGAATTCGGCAAATTTTACCGACCACAGAATGATGAAGCTTCCGGAGATGGTGAGAAGTAAGATTACAGACCTGCTCCTGCTCTCCATCTCCGGGTCACTGCGGTTCTCCGCCTTGTTCTGACCCCTCAGCCCCTTACGGACGCGACTGGTCACTAAAATGTGTCTGACTGTCAGAGCGTTGAACAGGAGTATTAACACGAATGGGAGTAATGGCATAAGAACGGTAGCGAGCCAGTCATATCCCACCCAGCCGGGATGCGTATAGTAGCTCGGCTTTATAATACAGTCCCAGGGTATATTGTCAATCACTTTCACAGGACGATATCGAAAGAAGATGGGCACATTTTTAAAACAGAGCAGAGCGCCGGTTGCTGTCAGAATCACAGCCGCAGTTTTCCCGGTGCAATACTTTGCTTTCCGTTTCTGGCAACAGATGGCGACAAACCGATCAAACGTAAAAGTGACAGTGAACCAGACAGAACAGTCTGTGGCTGCCACTCCCAGAGTAGAGATCACACTGCATACGGGGGTGATGTCCAGGAAAGTCCCGGGGAAGTAATAATAACTGACCCGCCACAATATCACCTCAAAGATGATGGTGAGTAGATCCGCCGTTGCCATGGCCACCAGGTAGCGAGTGGTGCACTTGGAGAGTCCGCACTTTCCCCGGGACAGGATCACAATCGCCACTAAATTCACTGGGGGAAAAACAAAAAAAAAAAATGAGTGAAATACTGTATCGCAGCTCCGTGAGTCTCTGTGCAGAGATAAACGGAAAAGTTCCTCCTTGACCGTTCGTCACCCGCCCACATGGGCCCCAGTTTTCTCGCTTCTTTTAAATTCTGCATTCCTCTAGGTTGGAGGGTTCCGTCGCACTATAGCAAGGAATGCAATCAGAAATAATTAACTAATGCATTAATTCATTAAAACTGGCGGCCATGAATCCACAAAAGGAAGCCATCTCCCCGATCTTCCTTTCTACACCTGTTGTAACTGATGGTTTATTTTCAGCCGAGATCACGGAGCTTGAAAATGAACACGGTTTTGTTATCGTGTCTTCAGTGCACTCAACAATCCACCGACATCACAACACTGTTTGAACCAAAGAACGTGTACATAGAATAACAATTTTCACTTATTCTATGTTCTTACCAGGAACACCAATAATGAAAATGATCATGTAATATATTTTTCTCACGCTGTAAAATGCTTCAAGCATTCTGTGTGGAATTCAGCCTGTCTCCCAGCTGCCCGCGATCTCGCTGAAGAAACTCTGAGCTGATGAATCTCATTCATTTATACTCGCTCCAGCACGCTGAATATTCAATACTACACAAGGCTGACGTGTCTTCCAACAGCGGGGGTAAAAATAAACATGATGTAATTCAAGTAAAATCCCAATTGTGATAGCTTGACAAGGGATTGCAAAATCTCAAAGACGAAGAAGTGACGATTGGAGAATTCAGTGAATGTTGTTGCGAAACACTCTCGGTCTTCCCGCCCAGTTCTATGGTTGCTATTGTTGATCATGTCCACTACAAGCCTTCATAGACATTTTCATCATAAACTTATGCTATGCTGCTATTGGGCTGCTCTGTTTCACACAAAATGCTGGAGGATCTCGGCAATTCAGGAACATATTTGAAAAGAATAAAGTCGAAAGTATAAAGTTCCGGGCCAAGTGCCTTCTTCAGGACTGAGAAGGAAGGGACAAGATGCCAGAATAACAAAAAAAAAAATGGCTGCAGGGTGGACGGGAAACAGCCCGTTGGACGGTGACAGGTGAAAATTACCATGAATTTTCCCATCACCCACCGCTGCTTTGGAAACGACTATCATCGTTCTTTGAATTAATAAGTCACGTCAATCCAATGTGAGCTGGAAGGTTTTTTAATGTATTTTGTGTAGACATGATTTGGGTTGCAAGCATGGCGAACAACAATGGCGTCTTTTATTGATTGTTCGGTGTTAAGACTGAGAGCTGCCTTACAACACATTGGGTATGCAGTAGAAATGAAAAAAATTAACGAAAGCTGGAAGACTTGTTGAAACACATACAGTACTTTGGAGTCCAGTATTGCTATTAACTAATAATATTTATTAGCAACTACTGAATACAGTAATATAAATGTAGATAAATCTAACAGGTTAGTAATGATTATATATATAAGTAAATAAATCAGTAAGTGTGGAAATATATGTGAAAAACCAATCTTCGTTAAGTCTTGAGGTAAAAGTATACAGTCTTACGAGGATGAGTAAAGTTCAGTTCAGTTCATTTCGTGGTGTTGAGTTGAGGAGTGATGTAGAGAGAGGCGTGGGGGGGGGAGAGATCTGAGTCTTCAGGTGAGCTGACACCGTCGATCTTCTCGTTGTCCTCCGAAACCCTTCAAAAGTCACCGACAAAGGGGACCGGTTTTCTGTGTGGAAATATCAGCTCAGGCAAGGGTGGACACATGGACAACACCCCACCGGTCACTCCATTTTCTCATTGCAAGAGCGACTGATCGATCTGTCTGATCAATCCTCCAAAAACCCACTTATCCTGATGGCACAACAAAGCTCATTCAGTGTCCAAAACATGCGTCTTAGGTCTATATTATCTGACCTCCTATTTATCTCACCGTACTGGGTACCCCTGTCATTCAAAGAACTCCTCCTTCCCTTCTCTGTGTAAGAAATGTACAAGCAGGCAAATGTCCTTGAGAAGTACAAACACGCTGCCGAAAAATCAGAACATCGATTGTCCATCAAATAACGCCGCCCTCGGTCACCATAGCAACTTACAAGCTGTTTCGGTGCTGCCTCTCTCCAGCCCTGCAGAAATCCAAAAGGTAGTCAGTTTTCTCTCGTGCCTTAAAGTGACAGTCGAAACGTCAGTCTTCGTCTCTCTCTCTTTCTCTCTCTCTCTCTTTTCAAAACAACATGTCGGTGTTAAATACCTCTCTCTCTCTTTTCAAAACCACAGCTCATAGGGGTAATCGATCACAGTTCATAGGGGTAATTCAGAACCCCGTAACATTGGTGTGAAATGAAAACAACACTGAAACAAGACGAGTGTGAACAGAGTGGATGGGAATACAGCTGACTGAAAGCAAAGGACCTGCATGGGTGTTATGAGAAAAGGAACATAAACACATTAATGATATGCATTGTTGTGGACAGATTTCCCTATGAACAACTGAAATAAATTCGCATCTGAAAAATAAAACGGAGAGTTACAAGCTATGGGAATTCAGAAAGAAAAGAGTGTCTTAATGTGTTGATGAAACATCAAGCCACAACGGAACACCCACAAAATACTGGAGGAACTCAACAGGGCAGGTAGCATCCATGGAAAATAACACAGTTTAAGATTCGGGCCGAAACCCGTCAGCAGGACTGTAAAATATGATGAGGAGTAGAATTAACATATGGGGGGGGGAAGGGAAGGAGAAACACAATGTGATAGGTGAAACCGGGAGGGGGAGGGGCGAAGTAACGTGCTGGGAAGTTGATTCGTGAAAGAGATGCAGAGCTGGGGAAGTGGCGGGGGGGCGGGGGCGGGGGGGGCGCGTTCCAATAGCAGAAGACAGACCGCCATGGAAGAAAGTAAAACGGGGACGGAGTGGGATATTTATGTTCATGGGGTGCGGGTGGGGAGGAATGGGGAGAGAGTAGATTGGACATAGCGGAGAAAGAGGTGGGAGAGCGCAGAAGAGAGCGGCGCAGAGCAATGGATGTGGAGAAGGGAGGGGAATGGTGATAGAGAGGGGGAGTGTGGGAGAAAGTATCTGATGCAGGAAGGGAGTAGACAGGGGGTGAGGAAAAATAGGTGGCAAGTTGGAGAGAAGTTGGGAGAGGAATGTGAGAAAGATGGGGAGAAAGTGGGAAGAGAGTCTGGAGAGATATTTGGTTGGAAAGAGATGGTGAAAGGTGTAGAGATGGGAGAAAGAGGGGATGATGATGGAGGACAGTAGGGTGAGTATGGTTTTAGTCATCTTTGCTCACTTTCTTCTGCTTTTCTCCTTCTCCACTCTGCTGCCCACGTTCTGACCTCTCCCGCTTCTCACACACCTCCCTCTCGCCCTGAAGCCCATGGTGCTGATCCACACTAACAAGCCTGCACCCCCAGAACCCGCATCCAACTTCTCCATCAAAACCACCCCCATCCTGCCATCGACGGGCCCCGCTCCAGGTACAGATGAAGTCGGGCCGAACGGCCTGAGAAGGGTTGCAAAAGAACGGGCGGATACTACACGGATTAGTAGATGAGCACAGATTCGGGTGTCTCGGCAGATTTAGGGTCTCAGACGTATAGGGGTGTGCATGCGGATTCGGGATGTCGGTGTATTTTGGACATATTTTGGGTATCTGCAGAATTCGAGGTATGACGAAGCTCGATGCTGTTTCATCGAAGCAACTATTTTGTGAGCACTCTGAAATGATTCTTGCTCAGGAATAATCCAGTGTGAATGAGGAAGTGTCCGAGGTGAAATTGGGGCAGAGAATTGTTTGGTTGCATGTCGATTTGGAGGAGCAGACCTTTAAGCTGTCTGTGGATATGGGTGTGCACGCTGATGTGAGCGATGTTTTCGGATATGGAGGTGCGCACAGACCTGCGGAGAGGGGGGGGGTTGAACTTAATATTGGTGCACACGGATGTGGGGATGCGCACAGTGTTTGGGTTGCACCGTAATTTAGAGCTGCGCGAAGATTTAGGGATAAGTATTCGAAATAGGCAGTACACGCAGATTTAAGGATGTGCACAGACGTCAGGGTGTTGTGTCGAATATTTTGGTCTTTGCACTGTGTGCGCCCGGTCAGGCTCTGGAGATGTGGTGACCTTTATTTTAAGATAGGAAGCACTTCTTCCCATAGACCAAGAAACCCCAAAATATCCCATTGATTCCCCCTAGATAGGTATTCTAGGTACGTTGATTTATTTCTCGACGGTTACATTATGAGATAATATATTCACACTGAAGACCATGTTCACCCGCGGCGACCCCACACATAAATGATAACGTAGGCCTTTGAGGGCCTATTCCCTCTCAACATATTATTCCACAACACACTTATGATTTGTTTGAGCATCGTTAATCTCCAAAGGGAAAGATCTCATCATCCATTTGGCAAACCATATTTCCATCTTGAGAAGGCAGCAGCATCCAAAATTCGTCTGCAGTGCTTCCCTTCATTCCAGCTGTCTGTAACTGACCTAGGGAATCACATGTTTTTTTCCTCCTGGTGTCGAACTCAGTAAATCGTGTCATCCAATGTTCCATACTCCTGCGAGACTTTCTCTTCAATCCAACAGAAATATAGAGAACTTTATCTCCCGCTGTCAGACCTTTAAAAGTCTAGCCTGAATCAACCTTTCTCAATTATCATTTGCAAGCTCCCATCTCCGCTCTCGGAATTTGTCTTGTGCCAAAATTGAACCTGAAACTGTTGATTTCAATAGCTATAGATTTTCCCCCGTAAGACTCGGAGAATCTCAATGGAAAAATGAACACATTTCAAAGAACACATTTCAATGAACACATTTCAATCTCAATCTCTCTCTCTCTCTTCCCCCCCACCCCACCCCCCACTTCCCTCTCGTTCTGTTTTAATCTCGGAAAACAGTCCAAAGCAATGGGTTTCCATATATTGGCCCTCACTGACACTCCCTAATTCCAAGTACTAACACTGAAGGGTTTTACAATGAGCGGACCTCACTAGATGTCATTTTGCACGTTGTTAAAAATTCCGCACTACATCTACCCTCAACTGTCTACCCTTTATGTAGTTAAGAAAGGTTTTAGTATCTTCTTTGATATTAGTCGCCAGCGTCCTTTCATAATTCATCTGCAGTATTCTGTTTTTTAGTGTACATGCTCATCTTTCTACTTGTTAATATGGACTTCATTTACTGGAAAGTTTCTTTCGCCATTGATATTCTGTATTTGACACCTGTGTTACTTGTTATTTAGCTGCCAAGATATCTGAATTTGTTGACTTGTTTGATGTTTGTATTTCCGATCTTGGACACGTTTCCTGATGTGTAACCACTAAGTTTTTATGCTCCTCGCAGTGAGGCCCTGTGAGGATTTTAATCTTGCGCTGATTTAACTGTGGCTCCATATGAGCATAAGACCATAAGATACAGAAGCAGAAGCAGGCCATTCGGCCCAACTAGTCTGCCCCACCATTTAATCATATGCTGATTCAGTTCTTCCGGTCATCCCCACTCATCTGTCTTGTCCCCACACCCCTTGATGACCTGGCTATGTCACAATGGCGGGGGGGGGGGCATAGGGAGCAAGGGTGGACCCAAATGCAAGACACAGCTTGTGAGGTTAATTAAATTTAGTTCATTGTTCGATACCAGCAGAGCAATGCAGAAGCAGGAATAGCGAACTGGACAAGGACTCAGGACTACAACTAGGCTGGGACTAAAGGTCTGGGCTAGAACTCGGAATCGGATCCCAGAACTAGAGGCGACATGAAGAGGCTACGGTATAGACTCCGAGCCAGAGACTGGGCAAGGACCCAGTACCTGGGTCTTGCCTCGGGCTTGGACCCCAGAGCCAGGCATGGACATGACATGGGCTAGGGAGAGGAGGAACATGGAAAAAGCAGAGCCTTGGTCTCGGAAGAGCAGGTACATGGAACCATGGACACGTACACAGAACACAGAGGCGGGACCCCTCCTTGGGTACAGGACATAGGGACGGGACTCACGCACAGAACAGAGAGCCGGGACCCCTCCTTGGGTACAGGACATAGGGCCGGGATTCACAGACAGAACACCAAGGTGGGACAGGTCCATCTGTTGGGTAACGGCAGGACGGCCAGACTTACCCAACAGAGGCAAAGACGACAAGACATGTCCCCCCCGCAGGGCAACGGCAAGACGGCCTGACTTACCCACGGAGGCGAGGACAAGACAAGTCAAGACATGACCCCCCGCGTGGCAACGGCAAGACAGCCTGACTTACCCCACACAGGCGAAGACAAGAGAAGACAAGACATGATGCCCCGCAGGGCAAGGGTAAGACGGCCTGACTTACCCCACGGAGGCGAGGACAAGACAAGACAAACACCAACGAACAACAGACAGTTCCTATCTAGCTCCAGCGATAGAACTAGACTGAGGTGTAGGCGAGGGCTACAGACGAGGGCTAGAGGCGAGAGGGGCAGAGAAGGGATTCAAACAGGGGGTTAGGACAGGGATCACTGACCACCAGGGCCAGGACTTGAATCGGTACTTGGATGCCGCCAGGATCAGGACTTGACTCGGTACTTGGATGCCGCCAGGGCCAGGGCTTGACTCGGTACTTTGATACCGCCAGGATCAGGACTTGACTCCGTACTTGGATGCCGCCAGGGCCAGGACTTGACTCGGAACTAAGATGTCGCCAGGGCCGGGACTTGACTCCGTACTTGGATGCCGCCAGGGCCAGGACTTGACTCGGAACTAAGATGTCGCCAGGGACGGGACTTGACTCGGAACTTAGATGTCGCCAGGGCCGGGACTTGACTCGGAACTTAGAACAGTAGACAGCAGTTCTTGATTCCCCCAGCGGGTTAACTGACGGACCCACCTCGGTGAGGAAACTGCAGGCTTGCTTTGACAGGGTTGCTCCGGCGAGGAAAGGCGAATTACCGGCACTCGCTTCGAGCGGTGACCAGACTTGCTCTGGTCAGATGACATTGGCAATCCGTACCTTTAGTGACTTTGCAGACGCTCCCGCGCCGAACAGCTGCAAGCCGGAGACTATAAACTACCGGTTCAGCCGAGAGTAAATTGCCTCTAATCACCAAGGCCGAGGGACACGGGAAAACAGGGAACCAAAGGGAAACAGGGAGTCAACGGTCCGGATCGTAACATAAACAAAGTAAATTTAAAGAGACCCCGATCCGGAAGATGACAGGCTAGTCAAGAGAATATCTATCTCCCACTTAAAAACCCGAACGACTTGGCAACAAATTCCACAGATTTACCGCACTCTGACTACAGTAACGTCTCCGCATCTCTGTTCTAAATGGGTGTCCTTCAATCCTGAAGTCGTGCCCTCTTGTCCTAGACTCCCCTACCATGGGAAATAACTTTGCCATATCTAATCTTTTCAGGCCTTTTAACATCCGGAAAGTTTCTCTGAGATACCCCCCTCCCCCCATTCTCCCGAACTCCAGGGATAAGACCATAAGACCATAAGACAAAGGAGTAGAAGTAGGCCATTCGGCCCATCGAGTCTGCTCCGCCATTTTATCATGAGCTGATCCATTTCATCCTATTTAGTCCCACTGCCCCGCCTTCTCACCATAACCTTTGATGCCCTGGCTACTCAGATACCTATCAATCTCTGCCTTAAATACACCCAATGACTTGGCCTCCACTGCTGCCCGTGGCAACAAATTCCATAGATTCACCACCCTCTGACTAAAAAAATTTCTTCGCATTTCTGTTCTGAAAGGGCGCCCTTCAATCCTGAAGTCATGCCCTCTCGTACTAGACTCCCCCATCATGGGAAACAACTTTGCCGCATTCACTCTGTCCATTCCTTTTAACATTCGAAATGTTTCTATGAGGTCTCCCCTCATTCTTCCAAACTCCAAGGAATACAATCCAAGAGCGGACAAACGTTCCTCATATGTTAACCCTCTCATTCCCGGAATCATTCTAGTGAATCTTCTCTGTACCCTCTCCAACGTCAGCACATCCTTTCTTAAATAAGGAGACCAAAACTGCCCACAGTACTCCAAGTGAGGTCTCAGTAGCACCTTATAGAGCCTCAACATCACATCCCTGCTCCTATACTCTATTCCTCTAGAAATGAATGCCAACATTGCATTCGCCTTCTTCACTACTGACTCAACCTGGAGGTTAACCTTAAGGGTATCCTGTACGAGGACTCCCAAGTCCCGTTGCATCTCAGAACTTTGAATTTTCTCCCCATTTAAATAATAGTCTGCCCGTTTATTTTTTTCTGCCAAAGTGCATAACCATACACTTTCCAACGTTGTACTTCATTTGCCACTTCTCTGCCCATTCTTCCAATCTATCCAAGTCTCTCTGCAGACTCTCCGTTTCCTCAGCACTACCGGCCCCTCCACCTATCTTCATATCGTCAACAAACTTAGCCACAAAGCCATCTATTCCATAATCCAATTCGTTGATGTACAATGTAAAAAGAAGTGGCCCCAACACTGATCCCTGTGGAACACCACTGGTAACCGGCAACCAACCAGAATAGGATCCCTTTATTCCCACTCTCTGTTTCCTGCCAATCAGCTAACACTCTGTCCACGTATGTAACTTTCCTGTAATTCCATGGGCTCTTATCTTGTTAAGTAGCTTCATGTGTGGCACCTTGTCAAAGGCCTTCTGAAAATCCAAATATACAACATCCACTGCATCTCCCTTGTCTAGCCTACTTGTAATTTCCTCAAAAAATTGTAATAGGTTTGTCAGGCAGGATTTTCCTTTAAGGAATCCATGCTGAGTTCTGCCTATCTTGTCATATGCCTCCAGGTACTCTGTAACCTCATCCTTGACAATCGACTCCAACAACTCCCCAACCACTGACGTCAAGCTAACAGGTCTATAATTTCCTTTTTGCTTCCTTGCCCCCTTCTTAAATAGCGGAGTGACATTTGCAATCTTCCAGTCTTCCGGAACCATGCCAGAACCTATCGACTTTTGAAAGATCATCGCTAATGCCTCCGCAATCTCCACAGCTACTTCCTTCAGAACACGAGGGTGCATTCCATCTGGTCCGGGAGATTTATCGACCTTTAGCCTATTCAGCTTCCTGAGTACTTTCTCTGTCGTAATTGTGACTGCGCACACTTCTCTTCTCTGCCACCCTTGAGTGTCCGGTATCCTGCTGTCTTCCTCAGTAAAGACTGATGCAAAATATTTGTTCTTTTCCTCTGCCATCTCCTCATCTCCCATTACAATTTCTCCAGTATCATTTTCTATCGGTCCTATATCTACTCTCACCTGTCTTTTACTCTTTATAAACTTGAAAAAGCTTTTAGTATCCTCTTTGATATTATTTACTAGTTTCCTTTCATAGTTAATCTTTTCTCTCTTAATGACCTTCTTGGTTTCCTTTTGTAAGGTTTTAAAGACTTCCCAATCCTCTGTCTTCCCACTAATTTTTGCTTCCTTGTATGCCCTCTCCTTAGCTTTAACTTTGGCTTTGACTTCTCTTGTCAACCACGGTTGCATCCTTTTTCCACTCGAAAATTGCTTCTTTTTTGGAATATACCTGTCTTGCACATTCCTCATTTCTCGCATAAACTCCAGCCACTGCTGCTCTGCCGTCTTTCCCGCCAGTGTCCCTCTCCAGTCAACTTTGGCCAGTTCCTCTCTAATGCCACTGTAATTTCCTTTACTCCACTGAAACACCGACACATCAGATTTCGACTTCTCTTTTTCTAATTTCATAGTGAACTCAACCATGTTATGATCACTGCCTCCTAAGGGTTCCTTCACCTCAATCTCTCCAATCACCTCCGGTTCATTACACAATACCCAATCCAGTACAGCCGATCCCCTAGTGGGCTCAACAACAAGCTGTTCTAAAAAGCCATCTCGCAGACATTCTACAAATTCTCTCTCTTGAGATCCAGTGCCGACCTGATTTTTCCAATCTACTCGCATGTTAAAATCCCCCACAATTATCAGAACACTGCCCTTCTGACAAGCCATTTCTATTTCCAGTTGTAATTTGTAGTCCACATTCCTGCAGCTGTTTGGAGGCCTATAAATAACTGCCATCAGGGTCCTTTTACCCCTGCTGTTCCTTAGCTCAACCCATAAAGATTCTGCACCTTCCGATCCTATATCACCTCTTTCTAATGATTTAATATCATTTCTTACCAATAAAGCCACGCCTCCCCCTCTGCCTACCTTCCTATCCTTCCGATACACCGTGTATCCTTGGATGTTCAGCTCCCAGAGACATGCATCCTTTAGCCAGGTCTCAGTGATGGTCACAATATCATACCTGCCAATCTGTAGCTATACGACAAGATCATCCACCTTATTCCTTATGCTGCGTGCATTTAAGTACAACACCTTAAGCCCAGTATTTGATACTTTTTGCTTTGATTTCACTGCAACTTTATTGCACTGCAACTCATCCCAATGGTTACACATTTGCCCCATCACCTGCCTGTCTTTCCTGACATCTTTACTGCTCACTATCTTAGATTTATTTCTGTTTTCCCCTTCCTCCGCTCTACCATTCCGGTTCCCATCCCCCTGCCAAAGTAGTTTAAACCCTCCCTAACAGCTCTATTAAACTTTCCCGCCAGGATATTGGTCCCCTTCGGGTTCAGGTGTAACCTGTCCTTTTTGAATAGGTCATTCTTCCCCCAGAAGAAATCCCAATTATCCAAGAATCTGAAGCCCTGCCCCCTGCACCAGTCTGTCAGCCACGCATTCATCTGCCTGATCCGACTACCCTTGCCCTCGCTAGCACGTGGCACAGGTAGCAATCCCGAGATTACTATCCTGGAGGTCCTGCTTCTCAGCTTCCTTCCTAACTCCCAGAAATCTCTCTTCAGGACCTTCTCCTTTGTCCTATCTATGTCATTGGTACCAACATGTACCAAGACAACTGGCTGCTCGCCCTCCCCCTTCAGAATATTCTGGACCCGATCCGAGACATCTCGTACCCTGGCACCTGGGAGGTAACACACCATGCGGGTATCTCTGTCAGGCTCACAGAATCTCCTGTCTGTTCCCCTGACTATGGAATCCCCTACGACTACCTCATTTCTCTTCTCTCTCCTTCTCTCCTGCACAACAGCGCCAGGCTCAGTGCCAGAGACCCGGTCACCGTGGGCGTCCCCTGTCAGGACATCCCCCTCAACAGCATCCAGAGCAAGATATTTGTTGCTGAGGCGGACAGCCACAGGTGTGCTCTCCACTATCCGGGCATTTCCCTTCCCTCTCTTGACAGTGACCCAGTGTTCTGACTCCTGTAGCCTAGGGATGACTACTGACTCCTGTAGCTCCTGTCTATCACCTCTTCACTTTCCCTGATCAGCAGTAGGTCATCAAGCTGCAGCTCCAGATCCCTGAGACGGTCTCTGAGAAGCTGCATCTCGGTGCACCTGGTGCAGAGGTGGCCATCAGGGAGGCTGGAGGTCTCCCAGGATTCCCACATCTGACACCCTGAACAAAGCACTAACCCTGCAGACATGCTATCTAATTCTACAGGAATGAAACAGGAAAAATAAGTCTACTCACCCACTTACCTCGCCAAACAGACGAACTTTTTAAACCGTTAGCTCATACCGTTAGCTGTGAGAGC
Organism: Mobula birostris; assembly: GCF_030028105.1. Classification (NCBI taxonomy): domain Eukaryota; kingdom Metazoa; phylum Chordata; class Chondrichthyes; order Myliobatiformes; family Myliobatidae; genus Mobula; species Mobula birostris. The sequence continues at coordinate 4,049,762 of NC_092382.1, forward strand.
CCTGCTGTTCCTGTCTGTCCAGGCCGATTCGCCAAGGGGAGAAAAAAAGAGTTGGTGCTTCGCTCTCACCTCTTCCTGTTTACCGCCGAAGCCCATTGAAGCCAAAGCCCTACACTCTGCTCCCACTCACTACGCTGCCCGCTATATAGGGTGGTCTCCTTTTCAAACTCTCCACGCTGTCCTGTTACGTCACGCGCCTGCGCAGTCTCCTCCTTCTTGCACTCGAAGAAGTTTTTTAAACAAAACAGCCTTCCTTCAGAATTCAGCTCCCACGACGCTCTGTAGTCCCGATCCTCTGATGTCTTTTGAGAAAGTAGTAAGTAAATACTCTCTCGTATTCCCATTTCTCGCAATATCTTCAGGTCAGACGCTTCTTACAAAAATATTTAAGTAATTTTCCATATATACAGGATTCTGACCTGTTAGGTATTACGTGTTTTAAAAATGAAACCTTTCGTGAAAGGTTTTATTGGGAAAATTTATAATTTATTGTTACAACAGCATAATTATCCTTCACTTAAAATTAAGCAAGATTGGGAGAGCGAACTTAACATGACCTTGCTAACAGCGGACTGGTTGCGACTCTTGAAATTGGTTAATTCTTCTTCGGTCTGTGCCTGTCACTCTTCAATTTAATTTAAAATTGTACATCCTTACTATTTGACAAAGGAGTTTTCTAATGTTGATAATCAGTGTGATAGATGTAAAACCAAGACAGCTACATTGACACATATGTTTTGGTCGTGTTCTGTTTTGAATCATTCTTGGAAATCTATTTTCTCTACAATTTCTAAAGTTTTAAAAGAATAATGTGCAACCTAATAAGTTGGCAGTTTTGTTTGGTATAATCCCTCAACATATTCATGGTATTTCTTTCTCAGACCAGCATGTAATTGCATGTGTTACATTATTGGCCAACAAGGGCTATTCTGTTGAAATGGAAAGATGCTTCTGCTCCTACCTTGATGCAATGCATCTCACAGGTGATGCTATGTCTTAGTTTGGAGAAAATTGGAAGTTGAACTTTTGAGCCTGGATTTGATTTTGAGAAAAGATCAGGTTCATTTGCTCGCTGCCATCATCTGACCTGAGTTTCATTCCGAATTTTGTTTGAATGGATTTCAGTTGGCGGGTTGATGGTTTTCTTTTATGGAAGCTCGGATGACGTAGAGCTCCGAGGGTGTGCTCCTAATGTTTTTTTAGTTAGTAGTTTTTTTTTCTTTCTTTTTCTTTAAAACATATTCGTAATACTTTATATTTTATTATTATTGTTGACGTAATGCTTAATTTTGTTAACCAATTATTTGGTAATTTAATTCATTGTACATATTAATGCATTGACTTGATTACCTTACTGTACTTTGTGTCGATCTTTAATAATGATTAATAAAGATTTTTAAAATGAACAGTGGGACTTTGACGACAGAACAGTGGGTCACAACGATGGCGCTGATCTACACCAACAGAACGTAGCTCGTTCCACTGGGGAAGAGAGGTGGATATAAACGGGTGAATGCAGTAAAATAAATCGATTGAAATGATCGGCAGTGAGCCAGAGTGAGGAATCATGCGCGATGGGAAAACTGGCGAGGAATGAGATGAACAAGGACAACGCCGGGCTCCATTGGTGCAGAGATTGCCTGCAATGAGTGGTTAATTGATTTGGCCAGGCAGGGAAATATTACTAATTCATGACATCCTGGCAGCAACGAGAGCCAGGGGATGTTTTATCGCGTCCTTCAGTTGCTCCCTGAACTTGGTCTGGGTGACGGCGTAAAGAGCCGTGTTTGTGCAGCAGCTCAGAAGCTGCAGCATCGAGCCCAGTCCTCGCAGTGAATCAGGAGGATGCAGCAACGCAGAGAGAACCGACAGCCGGTTCCACGCAGAATACACAGTGAACGGTGCCCACAGCAGGACGAAATTGCCACAGATGATCAGCAGTAAAACGAGGGATTTCCTGCGGCTCTCCATCTGCGGGTCCCTGTCGCCCTGTCCCTTGTCAGCACGCCGGAGTCTCCTGCGCCCTCTGCTGGTGACTAGAACATGCCGGACAGTTAGTCCATTCGTCAGGAGAACCAGCAGGAATGGGATTACAGGGGTGAGAAGGTAATAAAATAAGTCAATTGATATTCCGACAGATAAAGAGAAATAATACACGGTATCTAGACAAATAAATGGAGCGATCAGCACTGCATAATACCGTGAGAGCCGAAAATACCAGTAAATGCTCCTTAAACAACTGATTACAGTCACTGTCCCCAGAATCACAGCCGCAGTTTTCCCGGTGCAATATTTTGTTTTCAGCTTTTGGCAACAAATGGCCACAAACCGGTCAAAGGTGAAAGTGACGGTGAACCAGACCGAACAATCGGTGGCGGCGTAAAGCAGGGCGGCGTGGATTTTACACACTGGTATATGCGCAGCCCAGATGAGAAGTTCCAGTTCCACGTAAATATTCGGAATCCTGCTCAATATCACGTCCAGGACCACAACCATAAGATCCGCCACTGCCATGGCAACCAGGTAGCGAGTGACAACTCTGGAGAGACCGCACTTTCCTCTGGACAAGATTAAAATGGTCACCAGGTTCACTGTGAGGGGGATAAAAAAAAATAGTGGAGACACATCTGGAAGCGTTCTACATTATCATATCATGTATCGGATTTGTTTTTTTTTGTGTCTAGTCACATGAGTAAATAAATGTTCCTCGGGAAGTCTATCAAGAAAGTCAATTATTAGAATCAAATCGTTAGTGAAGTCAGTGAAAAATCAACCGTAATATTTGCGGGCCGATATCACACTGGAAACAGCAGTGAATAACACAGATAACGATCACTGATAATTGGAAACTTTGTATATGTTGAAGGGAAAGATGTAAATGGAACTTCAAATACGAGCTCTACAGAAACTTAAAACCAACTAGATAAATTTCGGCAAGAATAACTGTTTAGATCAAGGGCAGACTCCCTCCTCTGATCATTATACACTACTCTGCAAAAGTCTTTGTCAAACATATATTTAGTTAGGTAGCCTAAGCGTTTTGCACAATACGGTATTGTCAACGTAGAGCGGAGAACCAGGTTGCAAATCTGGCGGAAGAAAACGATGTTGAAATTTATTGTCAATTACAGAATGTCTCCCCGGTGCTTCCCGCTCCCTCCCCTCTCCCTCCCGCTTTTCCCAACTACGATTGTCTCACCCTGGCCCCTTTCCACTCTCAGTCGACAACCGACACCCATATTAGAATCAGATTTAACGTTACCATCTGAAGTCAAGAAATCAGTTCCTTTTTTTGTGGCAGTAGTACTGTGGATTACATACAATTACTACGGTTCTGTGGAGAGGTCTCGGGCATTTTCGCTCTATATAAAGTACTGTCACTGGCCTGTCAGCAGTAGCTCCGGTGAATTCGCTCAATGTGCGAGTGATGCCGAGCAGCGGAATCCATCCAAGTTTCACACAACCCATTAACCGATTTGAAGCTGCTGCCCTAAAGCTCGGAGAAGCTGGTCGACTCTCTGACACGTTCAGCGGGAGACCAGATTTTGCTGCAGCCGATGTTACGTTCACAAGCCGAAAGTTAACTGGGCAAATGATATTCCTTTGGGATTTTTCTTCCACGTTCTTTAGCCCCTTCAGATACTCCTGCCCTTATTAAAAAGATTATCCTCCATTCCTTTGCATTTAATTTGATTCGTGGTAAAAATTTACTTCCCCGCAATAATGACCCTCTTTTATCCCCAAAGCAATGCATCACTGCCAGAATTCCATGGCCTGTTCGTAATCGTTCAGTGCGCAGATTTTTTGTTTAGTTTTTGTCGCTTCAGAACACCGACAGAGTTGACAGTCAAATGTAAACGGCGACGATAATAAAATCATCAGTTGAGGATTTTTTGAATTTCAATGGAATGAGTTTTGTACCAGGACTACTCTAGGTTACTGAGATCACAATCAATTTTCGCGGGTCAAAATTTCAAAGATAAGACACACACAGAAAGGACAAACACGAGGAAATCTGCAGATGCTGGAATTTCAAGCAACACACATAAACAATACAGGTGAACGTAATTTTCATCAGAAAGGACAATGGCATTTTATAATAGAAACATAGAACATAGAAACATAGAAAATAGGTGCAGGAGTAGGCCATTCGGCCCATCGAGCCTGCACCGCCATTTATTATGATCATGGCCGATCATCCAACTCAGAACCCCGCCTCTGCCTTCCCTCCATACCCCCTGATCCCCGTAGCCACAAGGGCCATATCTAACTCCCTCTTAAATATAGCCAATGAACTGGCCTCAACTGTTTCCTGTGGCAGAGAATTCCACAGATTCACCACTCTCTGTGTGAAGAAGTTTTTCCTAATCTCGGTCCTAAAAGGCTTCCCCTTTAACCTCAAAATGTGACCCCTCGTTCTGGACTTCCCCAACATCGGGAACAATCTTCCTGCATCTAGCCTGTCCAATCCATTTAGGATTTTATACGTTTCAATCAGACCCCCCTCAATCTTCTAAATTCCAACGAGTACAAGCCCAGTTCATCCAGTCTTGCTTCATATGAAAGTCCTGCCATCCCAGGAATCAATCTGGTGAACCTTCTTTGCACTCCCTCTATGGCAAGGATGTCTTTCCTCAGATTAGGGGACCAAAACTGCACACAATACTCCAGGTGTGGTCTCACCAAGGCCTTGTACAACTGCAGTAGTACCTCCCTGCTCCTGTACTCGAATCCTCTTGCTATAAATGCCAGCATACCATTCGCCTTTTTCACCGCCTGCTGTACCTGCATGCCCACTTTCAATGACTGGTGTATAATGACACCCAGGTCTCGTTGCACCTCCCCTTTTCCTAATCGGCCACCATTCAGATAATAATCTATTTTCCTATTTTTGCCACCAAAGTGGATAACTTCACATTTATCCACATTAAATTGCATCTGCCAGGAATTTGCCCACTCACCCAACCTATCCAAGTCACCCTGCATCCTCTTAGCATCCTCCTCACAGCTAACACTGCCACCCAGCTTCGTGTCATCCGCAAACTTGGAGATGCTGCATTTAATTCCCCCATCCAAGTCATTAATATATATTGTAAAGAACTGGGGTCCCAGGACTGAGCCTTGCTGTACCCCACTAGTCACCGCCTGCCATTCTGAAAAGGTCCCGTTTATTCCCACTCTTTGCTTCCTGTCTGCCAGCATAATTGCTGAGTTCCAGCATAGAATCAAATCTGATACAGATATCGATTGGAGGCAGATCGTCAGAGGAGAGCGAATGATTGTGAGAATATTTTAACGATACTATAGTAAAAATGAGATCCCTTTCCTTTTTTTTAATTTTGTATAAAATGCCAATTGAATTCAAGGAAAAATTCTGAACTTCGAACTGTATTGTATATAGACAACTACATTTTCTGCTGCACAATGTTATTCAGATGAACATTGTTTGAAATGACCAGAGAATGAAAGAGTCGGGAATATTCACCATAAGGTAAATTCTCACAGGAGAAAACAGATAAAAAGCCGTCTCTCTTTATCATTATTATAACCCAATTCAGCGAAAGCCTCAGAGTGACATTTGAAAAGCGAATGAAGGATTGTTTTAAATCACGTGAATTATCACAGGAAAGGACAGAGGTGGAACAATTCAGATATTTGCTCACAAATTCAGGTAATGCGGAGATGGAGCTTCAGCGGGACGAATGCCAGTGGTGAACCGTGAGGAAAGGATCACGGATTCCCTGGACACCCGGGAGTTTTAGAATAGACAGTCGGTTCTGGGAGAAGTGGGAAGGCGGGATGTTCTGTTCGATGGCGTGGCAGGCACGTACGGAGCCGGGCGGTGCTGGGTGAGCGGTGACGTTGGCGGCTGGTTGATAGTCAGACCGGTTGTCTGAGAGAATAATGCACGTTTAGAAGTCAGATTGAATTCCGTTCCAGACACAAGGAGTTTGAAGCAACTTGACTCAAAACCCGATATTTTCGAGCGGACAATGGAGCGACTGAGAGGAAGCAACGCTTCCAGAGGTTAAACATCAGAACCTCGTTTATGAACTGATGTGAGCAACGATTGAACGGAGTTTACCGATTGGATCAATGGCCATTACACCCGCAGATTTACAAGAACCACAGTAAACAGAATCGTTGCAGAATTTGAACCTTTGGGGATTTCTTACCTGGAGTGTGCGGCAGTATCAATAATTTCAAATGGGTGATAAATATTAGAAAGCGGTTAAATATTGTTGTATAGTTGAGTTTTGGAGAGACACTCACCGGGAAGAACAACGATAGCGAGACAGGGGTAGTAAATCACTTGAATGACTTTTAATGCGTGCGTGATTCGAAGATCCAAGGTCATCCATTCATGCTTCGCAAAGATAAATTGAGCAGCCCAGAAGACATTGTCCCGAGTTTCTGCCACATTCCACGTTTCTGTTCCCGGACTCTGATCCATTACGGAACAAGCAAACCTTCCTTCCGTAGAGTGTGCTCTCTCTGTCCCGCTGTGTGGATCGGCGAGTCGCTGTGAGTGTCGGAGCGGCTGCTCAGTGAGAACTCAGTGATTCCGATGCTATTTAACAGGAGAGGGAAACTCCCTTGTGACGCCAAAACCCTCCGTGGAAATGACGATATTGGCATTTAATGAAATGACAGATGCAGTTAACCCTTTCTGCACAGCAGCTGCGTAGCAGGTGTGGAAGTGTTGTAAAATAATTTCGCGCAATGAAGTTTTATGTGTTCATAATTTGTTTATTAAAATATTCAGTAGAGTTAGCAAAAACTGAGTCAGAGTAAAATTCGAAGTTAAGGTTAGAATAAAATGTGCAGATTCTCTCATTAAGTTTCTTTAAATAAAACAGGTATTTGTTTCAAAAGCTTACTTTTCATATATTCTGAATGAAAAGCAGCGTGGCATAAGTATTTGGCTGAGAGAGTGAGAGGGAGAGAGAGATAGCGAGAGGGGGAGAGAGGGAGAGAGACACAGGCAGACAGACAAAGAGGGGGAGGAGAGAAAGAGAAAGGGAAAGAGTGAGAGAGACAGAGTGAAAGAGACAGACAGAATGAGAGAGAGAGAGAGGGAGAGAGAGAGAGAGAAACTGACAGAGGGAGGGAGAAAAGGACAGAGCCTGACAGAATGTTCTCCCATCTACAGAAGTTTTTGAGTGTTTTTTATCGACAGATCAAATCACTTCAAACTAAAAATGAAGTATAGTCGCTGTCTTGCCTTTATAGCTGCATTGATATGTTGGAACTAGGTTAGACCCTCAGAGATCCAGACACCCAGGGACTTGAAACAGCTCACTCTCTCCACTTCTGATCTCTCTATGAGGATCGGTATCTGATCCTTATTTTTACCGTTCCTGAAGTCCACAATCACCTCTTTCGTCTTACTGACGTTGAGGGCAAGGTTGTGGCTGAGACACCACTCCACTAGTTGGTATATCTCGTTCCTCTGCGCCCTCTCGTCTCCATATCATATTCTACCAACAATGGTTGTATCATCAGTGAATTTACAGATGAGCAATGCCTAGCCATACGGTCATGGGTGTACAGACAGTAGAGCAGTGGGCTAAGCCCCGGGATCTCCGGTCTCCTGAACCTGGTGGCCGGTCCGACGGTGGCGGGGATGCCGAACGCCGCCTTTACCGCCCCATCTCTCCGTCACCCCACTTTCAGGGAACCGTCTCCCAAAACCTGGTGTGTTCCGTCACCACTGTCACTCCCTCTCCGTCACCCAAAACCTGTCACCCCCTCTCCGTCTCCCCACTTTCAGGGAACTGTCTCCCAAAACCTGGTGTGTTCCGTGGAGAGAAAGCTACATTCCTGAGACAAGAGTTAACACAGATTTCTCTCCACTCCCCCCGACACTTGTAAACACATCTCCCTCTCCCACACTCCCCCTCTCTCCCCACCCAACGTGCTCCTTCCCTCTCCCCCGTCTCTACCCTATTCCCCAAACTTCCCCCCCTCAGTCTTACCGGCCATCTCTCCCTGTTCACTCCCCCCTCACTATCTCTTCCCCTCTCACCCCGCCCTCGAAACTGCCCCTCTTCTCTCTCACACTTTCAACTCTCCCACACTCTATCTCTCCTCTCTGCTCAACTTTGTCTTTCACCCCCTTTCCCCTTCTCCGTCTCTCACCCCCTCTCTCCCCTCTCCCTCTTTCACCCCTCTCTGTCCCTCACCCTTCTCGATTTCCCACCCTCTTTTACCTCGTTCACCCCTCTCTGTCCCTCATCCCTTTCCGTCTCTCCCCCCTCTGTTCTCCACCTTTCTCTCCCTCCCTGTCCGACCTCTCTCATCTCCTGCCTCTCACGTTTCCCTCCCCCCCTCTCTACCCTCTGTCTCCCACCGCTCCCTCTCCTCCCTCTCTCTCTCCCCTGTCTGACTCTCCCTCTATCAACTATTCTCTGCCCCCTCTCCTCTTTCTCCCCATCTCTCTCCCACCCACCCCCTCTCTTCCTCACCCATCGCCCCCCAGTCTCTTCCTCCCCGTCTGGGTCTCCCACCTCCGCCTACCCCGCACTCCCACTCCCGACCCTACCCTCTCTTCTGTCTCTCTCTTCCCCGGACCAAGCCCCACCCTTTCTGTCTCTCTCACCCCATGTCTCCCTCTCTCCCTCTGGCAGAGGTCTGTGAGCGGGGTGACGGTGATTTTGCTGGTGAACTGCCTGGTCTCCCTGGTGATGTCCCTCCTCACGGCCATCGTCAACTGCGGGAACCTCGAGTGCTGCGCCGCACGGCCTCCGGTGGTGAGTGGGATCTTCCTGTGCACCGGGGGAGTGTGGGCGGCGGGGGATGGGACGTGGGTGGGAGAGATGGGGGGAGATGGAAAGAGGGTGGGGAGAGACGGCAGGGAGCAAGAGAAAGAGATGGGGGCAGAAAGGGAATGAAAGAGGTGGGGAGAGGAGGATAGGGTGGGGGAGAGAGGGGCGGAAGAGATTGAGGGAGAAGAGGGGACAGAGGGGACTGAGGGAGAGAGAGGTTGGGGGAAGAGATGCAGAGAGAAGAGGGGACGGAGGGAGAGAGAGGCTCAGGGAGTGGGCAGTGGATTCCGTCTCCTCTCCTCACCTTCTCTTTCTCCCCTCTCCTCCTCAATCTGATCCCTCCCTCTCCCCCACCCACAGAGAATGGTGGTGATCCACGCTAACCAGCCCGCACCGCCGGACCTCGCCTTCATCTTCTCCAGCGAACTGGCGCCCACCCCGGCCTCTGACGGGCCCCGGTGACGACACGTTCCCCGCTCCACGGGACAGCCCAAAGGATTCGGGCCGAGCGGCCTGAGAGAAAAATCAAGGCGGGATTTTGGAGATGGAGTTGGGGGGGGGGGGTTGGTGGGTGACATTCCCGTGGTCACATTCCTCCCCGTGGGTACCCCCCAGTTCAAGCTCCCTTGTTACAAGTCGGTCTGTCCCACCCTCGCCATCCGGTCACTCCTGAAACACTCCGCTCTCTGTTCCCTCTATCACCGCCATCTCACCCTGGCTGGTGGCCATTTTGTGATGGCTGCTATTGATAACTGCTCTCCCAGCATCGTAGAAATAGTCACATCCTTTTCCTCATCTCCCACTCGCTTCCCTCCCTGTTTATTCAATCTCAACTCCTCATCCCTCCTCTTTCCCTCCCTCCTCGCTCTCCCAACTCTCCATTTAACCTTCTGCTGACAGCCATTTTGTGACAGGTTGTGACCCTCCCTCCCACTTCCTCCACCATGAAGTATGTCACTCCCTCACACTCACCATCTTGTCAACCCCTTTCCCATCCCATCACTCACAAACCCCTCCTCTCCCTCCCGTCGCTTTCCTCTCCCCACCACCTCGATGTTGTGCACTTTATGCTGGTTGGCTGCCATTTTACGATGCCAATTTTCGCCTCTCCTCATCGCCGCTTCTCTCTCTGTTACCGAGTGAGTCTCTCCCCTACTCACCCCGTCACTCCTGACACCCTCCCCTCTCTGTCCCCTTGTCCTTTCTCCCGCCATCCACCACATCCTGGGTGGTGAACATTTTCCGATGGGAAATTTCCCTTCCCTCCATCGTTGAGTGAGTATCTCCCCTCTCCCTCCGTTACGACACTCAACTCTCCGTCCATCAGCCCTGACCGCGTCCCGACCCCTCGCTCCCCCTCGCTCCCCCTTTCCCCTGTCCGCACCCCCCTCTTCTTGCAGCTCGTCTTATTTGCGAAGGATCGTAACCACCCACCCTTCCTGCACTATTGAGTAAGTCACTCCCTATACACTCCCCATCCTGTTCCTGCCCACCCTGTCCTATCAGACCCCTCTCTCCTAGTCCTGTAACTTCCCCTCTCTTCCCGTCCCATCAGTTTCTCTCCCTCCCCGTCCCATCAGTTTCCCTCCTTCCTGGTCACACCACTCCCGCTCCCTTCCTGTCGTTTCACTCCTCTTCACCCCGTCTCAAACCACCAGTTTGTGACAGGAACTTTTGCCCCTTTTCGTCCCCTACTGAGTCAGTGACTTCGCCACGGTCACCGTCTCATCAGTCCACTCCTCGTCCCATCACTCCTCTTCCTCCCAAACCCCTCACCCCTCTCCCCAAAATCCACATGTATATGTGTATGTGTGAATATCTGAGATATATACATTAGTTTATTCAATGAGAAAATTATTAGAATTCAAACATACATGCAATACCCAAGACGATATAAAACACAAATTAAAATACTGTTATTACAATCAATAACACACTCGATCCCGGGATTGTATCCACGGGCACCGTATGTTCCTTCGCCATAGATTCTGTGTGCGACAGTGGCCATTGTAAGTCAGTGTCTCACTCCATCCCTGGCGGCCACATTAACCAAGGAACACACACAAAAATGCTGGTGAACACAGCAGGCCAGGCAGCATCTCTAGGAAGAGGTACAGTCGACGTTTCGGGCCAAGATGCTTCATCAGGACTAACTGAAAGAAGAGATAGTCAGAGATTTGAAAGTGGGAGGGGGAAGGGGAGATCTGAAATGACAGGAGACGACAGGAGGGGGAGGGATGGGGCCAAGAGCTGGACAGGTGATTGGCAAAAGGTATACAGAGATGGAGGAGGGGGAGGGTCATGCGACAGGAGGCCTAGGGAGAAAGAAAGGGGGAAGTGAAACCCACTATAGTGAGAGGCACAGAGGGAGAATAAAGGGAGAGAAAAAAATGGGGAAAAATAATAATGATAATAAATAATAAATAAGGGATGGGGTACGAGGGGGAGGTGGGGCACGTGTGAGTGAGGCGAGGGACAGAAGGAATATACAGATCAATAGTGGCTGAGAGGATAGTGCAGGAGGGAGGGCTTCAGGGTTTTAGATAATTGGGCTTTGTTCCAGGGAAGGTGGGATCTGTTCCGACGGGACGGTTTACACCTGAACTGGAGGGGTACTAACATTCTTGCAGGAAAGTTTGCTAGGGCTGCTTGGGGGGGGGTTAAACTAAATCTGCAGGGGGCAGGGATCCAGAATGTGAGAGAGGATAGCGAGATGAAGTATAAAGGACAGGTGGGGACTACACGGTTCCGGAATGCGAAGTGTGAAGTAGAGAAAGGTGAGGCGGAACGAGTGATAAGGAGGATACATGTGCAGAGGGATGGTCTGACGGAGCATGGAGTTAAATGTGTGAGCTGCTGACGTGCGGGAATAAATAAGCTGCTCCCGACTCAATCACAGTCACACAGAACTAACTGACCGGCGACAACGGGTGACCGGTTGAATAATCAGTCCCGTTTCTCACCGTCACTCTGTATCGGGGAACCGATGATTATTAAATCACACTTCAGGGCTGTGTCCGGGATCGCTACAGATCCAGGGTCACTGCCGAGGTCTTTGTCAATTTAACATCATTATATCAGCCAGACTGCCGAATGCACCGTCCTCAGCAAAGGGAGCAAAAGGATTCTCTCCCGGGATAATCCCACCCCGGGACACCGGTGTCCCAAACTGAGCCCCGGCCCCCGGGCTCTTCCTGTCTGTGTAATTACCCGGGTCTCACGTGGGGGGGGGGGTCTCAAACCCGCACATCCGGCGGAAGCAGCGCCGCAAAGATCGACGCAAAGCGCGAGCACGGAACTAGCTCCGTTAGAACGGTTGGGAATTAAACCTGGCGCGCGGACATTAAAGGTAAGGGGAAGGTGTGGGGGGGGGGTTAAAGGGGAGGGCGGGGAATCGGCCAAACTGTCGGCATCCCGCGGGCGGGGATGTTCACACATTCAGATGTTCACACGGACACGGTCAGTCCGGGTCTGGGTTCCTGCAGAGATCTCAGTTCCTTCTTCCCGGTCCCACTGAACCGATTGTACCACAGCCTGAAACAGATGGGAGAATAAAGATGAAATAAACAGATCACACAACAGTGTCAGTAACAGGGAACAACACTCACAGACAAATATCACCAGAAAACCCGCGGATCCGCTGATATTTTATCACATTGAACATTAACACAAACACTCACCAGATCCACTCCAGACTCGGGAGGGTCAGTATGAGGCGGCGGAGAGCGGGGACAGATCGGTCTGTCAGCGAGTTGTAACCCAGGTCCAGCTCCGTCAGTGATGGGTTTGTACTGAGAGCGGAGACGAGATCCTCGACACCAGAATCTGTGAGACCGACATTGTCCAGCCTGGAGATGAGAGAGAGTGAGGGTGAAGGACACAGAGAGACAGGAGACGGTACAAATCCCCAGTGTTTATCAGTAACACAATTACTGATCACATTAATGTTCAGTGTCAGACACCCAGTGACTGTAAACACAATCTCCCACAGTCTGGTACTTACCACAGTTTCTGTATTTTACACTCCGGGTTCCTCAGAGCCGCACACACCAGTTTCACTCCTGAATCTCCCAGGTCATTCCGCCCGAGTCTAAACACAAACAGACAAATTGATGAACAAAGTGATTCAACCCGAGGGTCTGAGGGAATTTCTCTCACTCGGATATTTCAGGAAACATTAAACCCTTCAGTAAATCACTGATCGGAGTTCCCATCACTGTCAATGTCCCTCACTGCCCAGCTCCAGGGTATTCACCGAATGTCAGTAATTTAGTCTGTCGATGTGACCCTGTAAACTCCACATATCCTGTTTCATTCCCCGATGGTCAGAAACGTGTTCCTGACCTGAGAGGGTCGGGAGGGGCAGGGATGAAGGAGGAACGGGGATGGGGAAGAGAGATCCCACAGGACGAAGGGTGATGGCATTTGTCACAATTCTTCACAATCGTATTTATCACACTTTTACCCAAATCCCTTTACACTGAAACAACACAATGGGACAGTTTCACAGTTCAGAGTGAGAGATAAATCAAGTTACCCCAACTCCCGGCACTTGTACAGCCCGGGTCCCAGCCGCTGGATTCCTTCACACTGAATGTGGCAGCGCTCCAGGTTGAGGTGTTTTATTGTATCACAGAGTCCGATGACATGAGACAGGACCGTGCAGTCAATCGGGGTCAGTGTCATTCCAGTGAATGAAAGTGTTTCCACAGATCCCAGTGCGGCCTGAGCCAGTCCACGATTCTGAGACTCAAACAGGTAGTGCAATGTGTTCAGGAGGCTCCTTTTACCAGCTTCACTCTTCGTGTTTCCACTCTGGCGTTTAACCTCCTCCTTCACCCAGTCAATCACCCGGCAGGTTGTTTGATGAGGAAATGGACCCAGAAACTCCTCCAGGCCCCGAGCTGTCATTGGGTTGGAGAGACCAGCAACAAAACGGAGAAATACCTCAAATCGACCGTCTGTCGTGTTGTGGGCTTCAGTGAGGAATCTCAGAATATCCCCGGGATGTGGATTTAGGAATTGCGTGACTGCAGCTACAAACTCTTGGATGGTGAGGTGTGGGAATGTGTACACCACGCTCCGGGCAGAATCCTCTCTCTCCAAAAGCTCCATCAGGAACCCGGACAGGAACTGGGAAGGCTGCAGATTGTATTTGATCAAATCTCCATCTGTAAACACAATCTTCTTCTCAGCCACTCCTCTGAAGGCCATCTGACCAACCCTGAGAAACACATCACGGGGGTTCTCAATCTCACGGCCGTGGTTTTTCAGGATGTTGTAAATATAGTAGGAATACAGTTGGGTGATGGTCTTGGGAACTCGCTGCGGGTCCCTGACTCTTTGTGTGAAGAAGGGGCCCAGTGCCAGAGCGAGGATCCAGCAGTAGGAGGGGTTGTAGCTCATGGTGTACAGGATCTCGTTCTCCTTCACGTGTTTGAAAACAGCTGCTGCCACCGACTGATCTTCAAAATGCCTGACGAAATATTCCTTCCGTTCCTCACCAACAAATCCCAGGATTTCAGCCCAGACACTGATCTTCGCCTTTTCCAGTAAATGTAAGGCGGTGGGGCGGGTTGTCACCAGCACTGAACACCCTGGGAGCAGCTTGTGCTGGATTAAACTGTACACAATGTCAGACGCCTTGCACTTGAATTCAGGATCTGTGCATGTGGACCGAGGTTCTGTGTCTCTCTGACTGTCAGCAAAATCAATTTTGTCATTGAATTCATCCAAACCATCAAATATAAACAGCAATCCCTCTGGGTTCTTCCAGACCTCTCTCAGGATATTCCCAAAGTAAGGATACTGATCCAGAATCAGTTCCTTCAGGTTTATTCTGCAGTTAATGGAGTTTAAATCCCGGAATTTGAAACTGAAGACAAACTGGAATTGTTGGAATATTTTCCCCGTCGCCCAGTCATAAACAATCTTTTGTACCAGTGTTGTTTTCCCAATCCCCGGGACTCCGGCCACTGCTGCTGAACTCCCAGATTTGGATTTACTCCAGGAAAAGCTGCTCTGGAACAGCTGATCAGTCAGGATTTTTTCCAGCTCTCTGCGGAGATGTTCCTCTCTCCACTCCTCGTGGTCTCTGCCTCTTGCCAGCAGCTCATGTTCCACCAGTCTCCGATCTCGGACAGTAGAAATGACCGTGAGCTCTGCGTATCGATCAACCAGCTGGAAAACCTTCACCTTCTCCCTCATCAGGATCGTGTTCACTCTCAGTGTTTCAGTTTGTCTCCGCAGAGTCTCCTTGTGTTTCTGTTGAACATCTTCCATGGGAACAGACAGTGAACAAACTGTTACATGCCTCAACTCAGAACTCAGTATTTAAATACACAAGAGTTAGCTCAAAGCTATTGCATTAATTGGGGTCTCACAGTGTGTCAGGAACCTTTTGGGGCCTGTGGGGTCTCACAGTGTGTCAGGTCCCTCTCAGGGGTGTGTGGGGTCTTACAGTGTGTCAGGACACTGTTAGGGGTGTGTGGGGTTGTACAGTGTGTCAAGAGCCTGTCAGGGGTGTGGGGGGTCTCACAGTGTGTCAGGACCCTCTCAGGGTTGTTTGAGGAATCATAGTGTGTCAGGACCCACAGTGTGTCAGTGTTTCACCATGCGTCGGGACACTGTCAGGGGTGTGTGCGGTCTCACAGTGTGTCAGGACCCTGTCAGGGGTGTGTGGGATCTCACAGTCTGTCAGGACGCTGTCACGGGATTCTGGGGTTTTGCAGTGTGTCAGGACCCTGTTACTGGTTTGCGAGGTTTCACAGTGTGTCAGGACCCTTTTCCGGGGGTGGGGGGTCTCAGAGTGTGTCAGGACCCTGCCAGGGTTGTGTGGGGTCTCGGAGTGTGTCAGGCCCCTGTCAGGGGTGTGTGGTCTCACAGTGTGTCAGGACCCCTCTGGGGTGTGTGGGGTCTCACAGTGTTTCTGAACCCTGTCACGGGTGTGTGGGGTCTCACAGTGTGTCAGGTCCCTGTCAGGGGTGTGTGGGGTTTCACTGTGTGTCAGGGCACTGTGAGTGGTTTGTGCGGTTTCACAGTGTGTCAGGATCTTGTGGTGGTTGTGGGGGGTCTCACAGTGTGTCAGGATGCTGTTGTGGGGGATCTAACAGTGAGTCAGAACCCTCTCAGGTGTGTATGGGATCGCAATGTGTGTCAGGACCCTGTCAGGGCTGTGTGGCGTCTCACAGTGCGTCAGGTCACTGTCAGGGGTGTGTTGGATCTCACAGTGTGTCAGGACCATTTTGGGGTGTGTCGGGTCTCACAGTGCGTCAGGAGCCCTTTCAGGTGTGTATGGGGTCTCACAGTGTGTCAGGTCCCTGTCAGGAGTGTGTGGGGTCTCACAGTGTGACAGGACACTGTCTGTCAGTTGTGTGTGGGGCCTCACAGCGTGTTTGAACCATACCAGGGGTGTGTGGGTTCTCACAGTCTGTCAGGACGCTGTCACGGGTTTGTGGGGTTTCACTGTGTGTCAGGACCCAGTGATTTGTTTGGGGGTCTCACAGTGTGTTGGGAACCTTTTCTGGGGGTGGGGGGGAATCTCACAGTGTGTCAGGATCCTTTTGGGGTGTGTGGGGTCTCACAGTGCTTCTGAACCCTGTCAGGGGTGTGTGGGATCTCACCGTGTGTCAGGACCCTCTCAGGGGTGTGTGGGGTCTTACAGTGTGTCTGGACCCTGCCAGGGGTGTGTGAGGTCTCACAGTTTGTCTGGACACTGTCGGGGAGGGTGGGGCGGTCTCACAGTGTATCATGACCGTCTCAGATGTGTGTGGGATTTCAATGTGTGTCCGGACCCTGTCATGCGTGTGGCGTCTCACAGTGTGTCCGGACCCTGTCAGGGGTGTGTGGTGTCTCACAGTGCATCAGGATCTTGTTAGGGGTGTGTTAGGACTCACAGTGTGTCATCACCCTCTCGGGGGTGTGTTAGGACTCACAGTGTGCCAGGACCCTGTCAGGGTTATGTGGGGTTTCACAGTGTGTCAGGACACTGAGAGTGGTTTGTGGGGTCTCATACTGTGTCAGAACCCTCTCAGATGTGTGTGGGATCGCAATGTGTGTCAGGACCCTGTCAGGGGTGTGTGGCATCTCACAGTCTGTCAGGACGCTATCCAGGGTGTGTGTGGTCTCACAGTCTGTCAGGACCCTGTCAGGTGAGTGTGGAGTCTCACAGTGCGTCAGGTCCCTGTCAGGGGTGTGTGTGGTCTCAGTGTGTCAGGAACGTGTCAATAGTGTGTGGGGTCTCACAGAGTGTTAGGACCCTGTTAGGGGTGTGTGGGGTCTCATAGTGTGTCAGGACCCTGTCTGTCAGTTGTGTGTGTGGTCTTAAAGTGTGTCAGGTCCCTGTCAGTGGTGTGTGAGGTCTCACAGTGTGTCAGGACCCTGTCGGGTTGTGTGAGGTCTCACAGTGTGTCAGGGCCCTCTCAGGCGTGTGTGGCATCTCACAGCGTTTCCTGAGCCTGTCAGGGGTGTGTGCGGTCTCACAGTGTGACAGGACCCTGTCATGGGGGTGTGGGGTCTTACAGTTTGACTGGACAGTGCCAGGGGTGTGTGGGGTTTCACAGTATGTCAGGACCCTGTCAGGGGTGTGTGGGGTCTCACAGTGTGTCAGGACCCTGCCAGGGGTGTGTGGGGTCTCACAGTGTGTCAGGATCCTGTCAGGAGTGTGTGGGGTCGCACAGTGTGTCAGGTCACTGCCAGGTGTGTGCAGTGTCTCACAGTGTGTCAGGACCCTGCCAGGGGTGTGTGGGGTCTCACAGTGTGTCAGGATCCTGTCAGGGGTGTGCAGTGTCTCACAGTGTGTCAGGTCACTGCCAGGTGTGTGCAGTGTCTCACAGTGTGTCAGGATCCTGTCAGGGGTGTGTGGGGTCGCACAGTGTGTCAGGACCCTGTCAGGGGTGTGTGGGGTCGCACAGTGTGTCAGGTCACTGTCAGGTGTGTGCAGTGTCTCACAGTGTGTCAGGACCCTGCCAGGGGTGTGTGGGGTCTCACAGTGTGTCAGGATCCTGTCAGGGGTGTGCAGTGTCTCACAGTGTGTCAGGACCCTGCCAGGGGTGTGTGGGGTCTCACAGTGTGTCAGGATCCTGTCAGGGGTGTGTGGGGTCGCACAGTGTGTCAGGTCACTGCCAGGTGTGTGCAGTGTCTCACAGTGTGTCAGGTCCTTGTCAGA
Source organism: Mobula birostris (assembly GCF_030028105.1). Lineage (NCBI taxonomy): Eukaryota > Metazoa > Chordata > Chondrichthyes > Myliobatiformes > Myliobatidae > Mobula > Mobula birostris. Next base: position 4,067,696 of record NC_092382.1, read on the forward strand.
GGGGTGTGGGGTCTCACAGTGTGTCAGGACCCTGCCAGGGTTGTGTGGTGTTTCACAGTGTGTCTGAACACTGTGAGTGGTTTGTGGGGTCTCACAGTGTGCCAGAACCCTCTCAGATGTGTGTGGGGTCTCACAGTGTGTCAGCACCCTGTCAGGTGTGTGTGGGGTCTCACAGTGTGTCAGAACCATGTCGGGGGGTGTGGTGTGTCACAGTGTGTCAGAACCCTCTCAGGGTTGTTTGAGGTATCACAGTGTGTCAGGACCCACAGTGTGTCAGTGTCTCACCGTGCGTCAGGACACTGTCAGTGGTGTGTGGGGTCTCACAGTGTGTCAGCACCCTGTCAGGGGTGTGTGTGGTCTCACAGTGTGTCAGAACCATGTCAGGGGGTGTGGTGTGTCACAGTGTGTCAGAACCCTCTCAGGGTTGTTTGAGGTATCACAGTGTGTCAGGACCCACAGTGTGTCAGTGTCTCACCGTGCGTCAGGACACTGTCAGGGGTGTGTGGGGTCTCACCGTCTGTCTGGACGCTGTCACGGGTTTGTGGTGTTTCACAGTGTGTCAGGACCCTGTGACTTGTTTGGGGGTCTCACAGTGTGTCAGGACCCTTTTCCGGGGGTGGGAGGAATCTCACGGTGCGTCAGGATCCTTTTGGGGTGTGTGGGGTCTCTCCGTGTGTCAGGACCCTCTCGGGTGCGTGGGGTCTCACAGTATGTCAGGTCGCTGTCAGGGGTGTGTGGGGTCTCAGTGCGTCAGGACCCTGCCTGGGTTGTGTGGGGTCTCACAGTTTGTCTGGACCCTGCCAGGTGTGCGTGGGGTCTCAGAGTGTGTCTGGACACTGTCAGGGGGGGTCTCACAGTGTGTCAGGACCCTCTCAGGTGTGCGTGGGATCTCAATGTGTGTCAGGTCCCTATCAGTTGTGTGTGGCGTCTCACAGTGTGTCAGCTCGCTGTCAGGGGTGTGTGTGGTCTGACAGTGTGTCAGGACCCTGACAGGGTTGTTTGAGGTCTCACAGTGTGTCAGGACCCTGTCGGGAGTGTCTGAGGTTTCACAGTTTGTCAGGACCCTGTCAGGGATGTGTGGGGTCTCACAGTGTGTCAGATAACTGTCAGGGGTGGTCTCACTGTGTCAGGAGCCTCTCAGATGTGTGTGGGATCTCAATCTGTGTCAGGACCCTCTCACGTGTGTGTGGCGTCTCACAATGTGTCAGGTTGCTGTCAGGTGTGTGTGTGGTCTCACAGTGTGTCAGGAATTTGTCAGGGGTGTGTGGTGTCTCACAGTTTGCCAGGTCCCTGCCAGGAGTGTGTGGGGTCTCACAGGGTGTCAGGGCCCTGTCAGTGGTGTGTGGGGTCTCAAACTGTGACAGGCCCCTGGCAGGGTTGTGTGGGGTTTCACTGTGTGTCTGGATACTGTGCGTGGTTCGTGGGGTTTCACAGTATGTCAGGATCTGGTTGTGGGTGTGGGTGGTCTCACAGTGGGTCAGGACACTGTTGCGGGGGGTCTCACAGTGTGTCAGAACCCTCTCAGATGTATGTGGGATCGCAATGTGTGTCTGGACCCTGTCAGGGGTGTGTGGCGTTTCATAGTGCGTCAGGTCGCTGCCGGGGTGTGTGGTGTCTCACTGTGTGTCAGGTCCCTGTCAGGGGTGTGTGGGGTCTCACAGTGTGTCAGGACCCTGTCAGGGGTGTGTGGGGTCTCACAGTGTGTCAGGAACCTGTGAGGGGTGTGTGCAGTCTCACAGTGTGTCAGGACCCGTTTGGGCTGTGTGGGGTCTCACAGTGTGACAGGACCCTATCCAGGGTGTGTGGGGTCTCACAGTGTGTCCCAACTCTGTCAGGTGTGTGCGGCGTCTCACAGTATGTCAGGTCCCTGTCAGGGGTGTGTGGGGTCTCACAGTATGTCAGGACCCTGTCAGGGGTGTGTGGGGTCTCACAGTGTGTCAGGAACCTGTGAGGGGTGTGTGCAGTCTCACAGTGTGTCAGGACCCGTTTGGGCTGTGTGGGGTCTCACAGTGTGACAGGACCCTATCCAGGGTGTGTGGGGTCTCACAGTGTGTCCCAACTCTGTCAGGTGTGTGCGGCGTCTCACAGTATGTCAGGTCCCTGTCAGGGGTGTGTGGGGTCTCACAGTATGTCAGGACCCTGTCAGGGGTGTGTGGGGTCTCACACTGTGTCAGGTCCCTGTCAGGGGTGTGTGGGGTCTCACAGTGTGTCAGGGTCCTCTTAGGGGTGTGTGGGGTCTCACAGTATGTCAGGACTATGTCAGGGGTGTGTGGGGTCTCACAGTATGTCAGGACCCTGGCAGGGGTGTGTGGGGTCTCACAGTGTGTCAGGGTCCTGTCAGGGGTGTGTGGGGTCTCACAGTATGTCAGAACCCTGTCAGGGGTGTGTGGGGTCTCACACTGTGTCAGGTCCCTGTCAGGGGTGTGTGGGGTCTCACAGTGTGTCAGGGTCCTGTAAGGGGTGTGTGGGGTCTCACAGAGTGTCATCAGTGTGAAAGTAAGCATGCAAGTACAGCAGGCAGTGAAGAAAGCTAATGGCATGCTGGCCTTCATAACAAGGGGAATTGAGTATTAGAGCAAAGAGGTCCTTCTGCAGTTGTACAGGGCCCTGGTGAGACCACACCTGGAGTACTGTGTGCAGTTTTGGTCTCCAAATTTGAGTAAGAACATTCTTGCTATTGAGGGAGTGCAGCGTAGGTTCACAAGGTTAATTCCCGGGATGACGGGACTGTCATATGTCGAAAGATTGGAGTGACTGGGTTGTATACTCTGGAATTTAGAAGCCTGAGAGGGGATCTAATTGAAACATCTATAATTATTAAGGGATTGGACATGCTGGAGGCAGGAAACATGTTCCTGCTGATGGGTGAGTCCAGAACCAGAGGCCACAGTTTAAGAATAAGGAACAGGCCATTTAGAATGGAATTGAATAAAACTTTTTCACCCAGAGAGTGGTGGATATATTGAATGCTCTGCACCGGAAGGCTGTGGAGGCAAAGTCTCTGGATGCTTTTTAGAAAGAGATGGATAGAGCTCTTAAAGATAGTGGAATCAAAGGTTATGGGGATAAGGCAGGAACTGGATACTGATTGTGGATGATCAGTCATGATCACAGTGAATGGCGGTTCAGGCTCAAAGGGTCGAATGGCCTACTCCTGCACCTAATGTCTCTTGTCTATTTTCTATAGGACCCTGTCCGGGGTATGTGGGGTCTCACAGTGTGTCAGGACCCTGTCAGGGTGTGTAGGGTCTCGCTGTGTGTCAGGGCCCTGTCAGGGGTGTGTAGGGTCTCACAGTGTGTCAGGTCCCCGTCAGAGGTGTGTGGGGTCTGACAATGTGTCAGGGCCCTGTCAAGGGTGCGTGGGGTCTCACAGTGTGTCAGGACCGTGCCAGGGGTGTGTGGGGTCTCACAGTGTATCAGGACCCTTTCATGTGTGTGTGGTGTCGCGTGGTGTGTCACGATCCTGTCAGGGTTGTGTGGGGTCTCACAGTGTGTCAGGACTGTGTCAGGGTTGTGTGGGGTCTCACAGTTTTCAGGAGCCTGTCAGGGGTGGGAGGGGTCTCACAGTGTGTCAGGAGCTGTGCCGGGGTGTGTGGGGTCTCACTGGTTGTCTGGACACTGATGTGTGTGGGATCACAATGTGTGTCAGGACCCTGTCAGGGTTATGTGGCGTCTCACAGTGCGTCATGTCCCTGTCAGGGGTGTGTGGCGTCTGACAGTGCGTCATGTCCCTTCTGGGGTGTGTGGGGCCTCACAGCGTTTCTGAACCCTGTCAGGGGTGTGTGCGGTCTCACAGTGTGTCAGGACCTTTTTGGGGCCTGTGGGGTCTCACAGTGTGTCAGGACCCTTTTGGGGTGTGTGGCGTCTCACAGTGTGTCAGGACCCCTCTGGGGTGAGTGGGGTCCCACAGTGTTTCTGAACCTTGTCAGGCGTGTGTGCCGTCTCATAATGTGTCAGGACCCTTTTGGGGCCTTTGGGTCTCACAGTGTGTCAGGACCATGTCAGGAGTGTGTGGGGTCCCACAGTGTGTCCGGACACTGTGAGGGGTGCGTGGAATCTCACAGTGTGTCAGGTCCCCGTCAGAGGTGTGTGGGGTCTGACAATGTGTCGGGGCCCTGTCAGGGGTATGTGGGATCTCAGTGTGTCAGGACCCTGCCTGGGTTGTGTGGGGTCTCACAGTGCGTCATGTCCCTGTCAGGGGTGTGTGGGGTCTCACAGAGTGTCAGGACCCTTCTGGGGTGTGTGGGGTCTCACATCGTTTCTGAGCCCTGTCAGGGGACTGTGGGGTCTCACAGTGTGTCAGGACCCTCTCAGGAGTCTGTTGGATCTCACAGTCTGTCAGGAACATATCCAGGGTGTGTGGGTCTCACAGTGTGTCAGGAACCTATCTGTCAGTTGTGTGTGTGGTCTCACAATGTGTCAGGACCGTGCCAGGAATGTGTGGGGTCTCACAGTGCGTCATGTCCCTGTCAGGGATGTGTGGCATCTCACAGTGCGTCAGGACCCTGTCAGGTGTGTGTGGCATCCACAATGTGTCAGGACCCTCTGGGGTGTGTGGGGTCCCACAGTGTTTCTTAACCCTGTCAGGCATGTGTGCTGTCTCACAATGTGTCATGACCCTATCCTGGGTGTGTGGGGTCTCACAATGTGTCAGGAACCTTTTGGGGTGTGTGGGGTCTCACAGGGTCTCAGGACCCTGTCAGGGGTGTATGGGGTCTCATAGTGCGTCAGGACCCTGCCAGGGGTATGTGGGATTGCAGTGTGTGTCAGGACCCTGTCAGGTGTGTGTGGAGTCTCACAGTGTGTCAGTGTCCTGTCAGGTGTGTGTGGGGCGTCACAGCTTGTCCTGACCCTGTCAGGGGTGTGTGGGGTCTCACAGTGTGTCAGTGTCCTGTCACGGGTGTCTGGGGTCTCACAGTGTGTCAGTGTCCTGTCAGGTGTGTGTGGAGTTTCACGGTGTGTCAGTGTCCTGTCAGGTGTGTGTGGAGTTTCACAGCGTGTCAGTGTCCTGTCAGGTGTGTGTGGAGTTTCACGGTGTGTCAGTGTCCTGTCAGGTGTGTGTGGAGTTTCACAGTGTGTCAGTGTCCTGTCAGGTGTGTGTGGGGCGTCACAGCTTGTCCTGACCCTGTCACGGGTGTGTGGGGTCTCACAGGTTGTCAGGAACCTGTCAGGTGTGTTTGGGGTCTCACAGTGTGTCACGACACTGTCAGGGGTATGTCAGGTCTCACCGTGTGTCAAGATCCTTTCAAGGGTGTGGGGATCTCACAGAGTGCTTGGACCCTGTCAGGGGTGTGTGGGGTCTCACAGTGTGTCAGGACCCTGTCAGGGGTGTGTGGGGTCTCACAGTGTGTCAGGACCCTGTCAGGGGTGTGTGGGGTCTCACAGTGTGTCAGGATCCTGGCAGGGGTGTGTGGGGTCTCACAGTGTGTCAGGACCCTGTCAGGGGTGTGTGGGGTCTCACAGTGTGTCAGAACCCTGTCAGGGGTGTGTGGGGTCTCACAGTGTGTCAGGGCCCTGTCAGGGGTGTGTGGGGTCTCACAGTGTGTCAGGGCCCTGTCAGGGGTGTGTGGGGTCTCACAGTGTGTCAGGGCCCTGTCAGGGGTGTGTGGGGTCTCACAGTGTGTCAGGTCCCTGTCAGGGGTGTGTGGGGTCTCACAGTGTGTCAGGGTCCTGTAAGGGGTGTGTGGGGTCTCACAGTGTATCAGGGTCCTGTAAGGGGTGTGTGGGGTCTCACAGAGTGTCATCAGTGTGAAATTAAGCATGCAAGTACAGCAGGCAGTGAAGAAAGCTAATGACATGCTGGCCTTCATAACAAGGGGAATTGAGTACAAGAGCAAAAAGGTCCTTCTGCAGTTGTACAGGGCCCTGGTGAGACCACACCTGGAGTACTGTGTGCAATTTTTGTCTCCAAATTTGAGGAAGGACATTCTTGCTATTGAGGGAGTGCAGCGTAGGTTCACAAGGTTAATTCCCGGGATGGCGGGACTGTCATATGTCGAAAGATTGGAGTGACTGGGCTTGTATACTCTGGAATTTAGAAGCCTGAGAGGGGATCTTATTGAAACATATAAGATTATTAAGGGATTGGACATGCTGGAGGCAGGAAGCCTGTTCCCGCTGATGGGTGAGTCCAGAACCAAAGGCCACAGTTTAAGAATAAGGGGTAGGCCATTTAGAACGGAGTTGAGGAAAAACTTTTTCACTCAGAGAGTGGTGGATATATTGAATGCTCTGCCCCAGAAGGCAGTGGAGGCCAAGTCTCTGGATGTTTTTTAGAAAGAGATGGATAGAGCTCTTAAAGATAGTGGAATCAAAGGTTATGGGGATAAGGCAGGAACTGGATACTGATTGAGGATGATCAGTCATGATCACAGTGAATGGCGGTTCAGGCTCGAAGGGTCGAATGGCCTACACCTGCACCTATTGTCTCTTGTCTATTTTCTATAGGACCCTGTCCGGGGTATGTTGCGTCTCACAGTGTGTCAGGACCATATCAGGAGTGTGTGGGATCTCGCTGTGTGTCAGCACCCTGTCAGAGGGGTGAAGGGTCTTACAGTGTGTCAGGACCCTGTCAGGGGTGTGTGGGGTCTCAGTGTGTCAGGAGCTGGCCAGGGGTGTGTGGGGTCTCACAATGTGTCAGGAGCCGGCCAGGTGTGTGTGCGGTCTCACAGTGTGCCAGGTCTCCCTCAGGGATGTGTGGTGTCTCACAGTGTGTCAGGACCCTCTCAGTGGTGTTTGAGGTACCACAATGTGTCAGGACCCTGTCAGGTGTGTGTGGGATCTCACTGTGTGTCAGCACCCTGTCAGAGAGGTGTAGGGTCTCACAGTTCGTCAGGACCCTGTCAGGGGTGTGTTGGGTCTCACAGTGTGTCAGGACCCTGTCAGGGGTGTGTGGGATCTCATACAGTGTGTGAGGAGCCGGCCAGGGGTGTGTGGGGTCTCACAGTGTGCCAGTTCCCTGGCAGGGGTGTGTGGGGTCTGACAGTGTGTCAGGACCCTGTCAGGGGTGTGTGGGGTCTCACAGTGTGTCAGGAGCCAGCCAGGGGTGTTTGAGGTATCACAATGTGTCTGGACCCTTTTGGGAGTGTGTGGGGTCTCACAGTGTGTGAGGACCGAGTCCAGGTTGTGTGGAGTCTTACAGTGTGTCCGGACCCTACCCGTGGTGTGTCGGGTCTCACAGTGTGTCAGGACCCTCTCAGGTTTGTGTCCGGTCTCACAGCGTGACAGGATGTTGTCAGGGTGCGTGGGTCTCAGAGTGTCTCAGGACACGATCAGGGGTCTGTGCAGTCTCACAGTGTGTCAAGATCTTGGCGATCTGGAAGGAATCTAGAGCAGCTGGATGACCTTCGACTCATAAGGGAGAATGAGGCAGTCATAGATGAGAGCTACAGGGAGGTAGTCACACCTAGGCTGTCGGAAGCAGGTCGTTGGGTGACGGTCAGAGGGGGGAAAGTGAAGGTGAGCAGACAGGTAGTGCAGAGCACCCCTGTGGCCATTTCCCTCAATAATATGTTCACCATTCTGGATACTGTTGGCGGGGACAACCGACCGGGTGTGAGCCACGGTGGCAGGGCCTCTGGCACTGAGTCTGAACCTGTGGTGCAGAAGGGTGGGACGGAGAAGAGGAGAGCTGTCGTCATTGGAGACTCTATAGTCAGGGGAGCAGACAGGAGATTTTGTGGACGTGAGAAGGACACCCGCATGGTTTGTTGTCTCCCGGGTGCCAGGGTCCGGGATGTCTCTGACCGGGTGCACGATATCCTGGTATGAGAGGGAAAGCAACCAGAAGTCATGGTACATGTTGGCACCAACGACATAGGCAGGAAGAGGGATGAGTTCCTGAAGTGTGAGTTTCTGGAACTAGGCAGAAGGCTGAAGAGCAGGACCTCAAGGGTGGCGTTCTCAGGATTGCTGCCAGTGCTACGTGACAGTGATGGTAAGAATTGGAGGAGATGGCAGTTGAATGCGTGGCTGAGGAGTTGGTGCAGGGAGCAGGGGGTTTGGATCATTGGGATCTCTTCTGGGGTATTCTTCACTTATGTGAAGAACAAAAGGATGACAGGAGTGAAGGTAGGTCCATTTAGATAAAGGTGGGAAGATGTGCCTGGAAGCTGTGGAAGTGAGTGAGGTGCTCAATGAATACTTCTCTGCAGTTTTCACCAATGAGAGAGAACTTGATGATGGTGAGGACAATATGAGTTAGGTTGATGTTCTGGAGCATGTTGATATTAAGGGAGAGGAGGAGTTGGAGTTGTTAAAATACATTAGGATGGATAAGTCCCTTGGGCTAGACAGAATATTCCGCAGGCTTCTCCATTAGGTGGGGGAAGAGATTGCTGAGCCTCTGGCTAGGATCTTTATGTCCTCGTTGTCCACGGGAATGGTACCAGAGGACTGGAGGGAGGCGAATGTTGTCCCTTTGTTCAAAAAAGGTAGTAGGGATAGTCCGGGTAATTATAGACCAATGAGCCTTACGTCTGTGGTGGGAAAGCTGTTGGAAAAGATTCTTAGAGATAGTATTTATGGGCATTTAGAGAATCATGGTCTGATCAGGGACAGTCAGCATGGCTTTGTGAAGGGCAGATCATGTCTAACAAGCCTGATAGAGTTCTTTGAGGAGGTGACCAGGCACATAGTTGAGGGTAGTGCAGTGGATATGATCTACATGGATTTTAGTAAGGCATTTGACAAGGTTCCACACAGTAGGCTTATTCAGAAAGTCTGAAGGCATGGGATCCAGGGAAGTTTGGCCAGGTGGATTCAGAATTGGATTGCCTGCAGAAGGCAGAGGGTGGTGGTGGAGGGAGTGCATTCAGATTGGAGGGTTGTGATTAGTGGTGCCCCACAAGGATCTGCTCTGGGACCTCTAATTTTCCTGATTTTTATTAACGACCTGGATGTGGGGGTAGAAGGGTGGGTTGACAAGTTTGCAGATGACAGAAAGGTTGGTGGTGTTGTAGATAGCGTAGAGGATTGTCAAAGATTGCAGAGAGACATTGATAGGATGCAGAAGTGGGCTGAGAAGTGGCAGATGGAGTTCAACCCGGAGAAGTGTGAGGTGGTACACTTTGGAAGGACAAACTCCAAGGCAGAATACAAAGTAAATGGCAGGATACTTGGTAGTGTGGAGGAGCAGAGGGATCTGGGGTTACATGTCCACAGATCCCTGAAAGTTGCCTCACAGGTAGATAGGGTAGTTAAGAAAGTTTATGGGGTGTTGGCTTTCATAAGTCGAGGGATAGAGTTTAAGAGTAGCGATGTAATGATGCAGCTCTATAAAACTCTGGTTAGGCTACACTTGGAGTACTGTATCCAGTTCTGGTCGCCTCACTATAGGAAGGATGTGGAAGCATTGGAAAGGGTACAGAGGAGATTTACCAGGATGCTGCCTGGTTTAGAGATTATGCATTATGATTAGAGATTAAGGAAGCTAGGGCTTTACTCTTTGGAGAGAAGGAGGATGAGAGGAGACATGATAGAAGTGTACAAGGTATTAAGAGGAATAGATAGAGTGGACAGCCAGCGCCTCTGAACATCTGGAGAAGAGTGATGCTTATGTGAGAATGCTGTTCTTGGACTATAGTTCAGTATTCAATACCATCATTCCCTCCAGGCTTAACAAGAAGCTCAAAGACCTCGACCTCGACCCTGCCTTGTGCAGCTGGATCGTGGAGTTCCTGTCAGATCGCCAGCAGGTGGTAAGAGTGGGCTCCCTCACCTCTGCCCCTCTGACACTCGATATAGGTGCCCCTCAGGGCTGTGTCCTAAGCTCCCTCCTTTACTCTCTGTATACACATGACTGTGTCGCCACCCACAGCTCCAATCTGCTAATTAAATTTGCTGACGATACTGTATTGATTGGCCAAATCTCAAATAATAACGAGGTAGCCTACATAGAAGTAGTCATCACTCTGACACAGTGGTGTCAGGAAAACAACTTCTCCCTCAATGTCGCAAAAAACAAAGGAGCTGGTCGCAATGTCACAAGAACAAGAGGAATGGAGACAGGCTAACCCCTATTGACATCAATGGATCTGGGGCTGAGAGGGTGAACAGCTTTAAGTTCCTCAGCATAATCATCACTGAGGATCTCACATGGTCTGTGCACACCGGCTGCGTGGTGAAAAAGGCACAACAGCATCTCTTTCACCTCAGATGGTAGAGGAAGTTTGGGATGGGCCCCCAAATGCTGACGATTTTCTACAGGGCCACAGTTGAGAGCATCCTGACTGGCTGCATCATTACATGGAATGGGATCTGTGCTTCTCTCAATCGCAGGGCTCTGCAGAGAGCGGTGCGGACAGCCCAGTGCATCTGTAGATGTGAACTTCCCACTATTCCGGACATTTCAGAGACGGGGTAAAAAGGGCCCAAAGGATCATTCTGAACCCAAGTCTCACCAACCACAACCTGTTCCAGCTGCTACTATCCGGGAAACGGTACCACAGCATAAAAGCCAGGACCAACAGGCTCCGGGACAACTTCTTCCACCAGGACATCAGACTGATTAATTCACGCTGATACAACTCTATTTCTACAAGTGCATACATAAACACACACTCACCGAGCACACTTTACTGTAATTGTGCTGCTGGCACAGAAAAACAATTTTCACGACATGTGTCTGTGATATTAACCCTGATTCTGAGAATTTTTATCTGGCTGTTGTCTCATTTTTTTAGATCTGTTATTCATCGTACTCATACTGTCCTCATTCATATCAATCTAAGTGTGATCCAGTGCACACGGCGTTTTCTAGAAACTGTCATTTAAGTTCTTATTTTTCTCTGCATATTTTCCAGATCTGTTTCAGACCAGGATATTATACCAAAATTATACGTCAATATGGGCATAGTGACTGTATACTACCTTTGTTATATTTTTACTGTTCGGCTCTGTTTAGCAGATTTTCTTGATCCTTGATGTAAATTCAGATTTTCTTCAGACTTGCAATAAATTCAGATTTTCTTTGGTCTTAAAGTAAATTTTGTTGGAAGGTTTTCCTTTATCACACTATTATCTATTTTCTTTGTTATTGATATCCTAAATATATGTTTGATATTCTGTTGCATTGTCCCCTGATGCTCTGTTTGATATTCTACTGGCTCTATTGCACCTTTCTTTATGTTTCATGTTCTGTACTTTTCTAGTCTAAAGTTCATGCTTGTATCTTTGGAAATTGTTTTTTTTTATCTGAATTATTTGTTTTAGTTTTGCTGATGCAAGAGCAAATAATTTCAAATCACCAATGTATAGCTGTGCAAAGGTATAATTCGTACTTTTTACCTGATTTGATACCTGATTTTTGTCCATTTTAGTAAATTATAAGCAGGTTTAAAGCCAAACAAAACCATACTGGCCTTAGTGAGTCGCTCTGGAAAATCCCTCAATTTTGATAATGGTGGTTGTCCCTTTGTGGTTGTTAATAGGACGATTATTTTATGCCAATGATTCATCAGATGTTGTAGAAATTTCACAAGTATTGGATGAATTTTATATCTATTTGGAACTTCTCTTAACCATGTGAGGGAGAGAATCAAATGTTTTTTGATAGCCAATATTACACTGAAAGATTTCTGCTTTCCACAGGTTTTGAAATAGAATTGCATAATCTGTTATCTGTTGTTCATAACCGAACGGTATTTTTTCTGCTGCCCTGTGAGTATATTGTGGTTATCTAAGTGAGTTGTTATTAGTTACCGGATGCACGATGCTACAATTATATAATTGTCTTAATATTATTAAGAGCCAATAATAACATAGTAGGTGACCATTCAGTAGTCTTATAAATGCAGTATTGAAGCTGTCCCTGAGGCTGGTGGTACACACCTTCAGTCTTTATATCTTCCGCCCCATGGCAGTATGAAAGAGAGAATGTTTGAGGTGGTTTGGGGTTCAGCAGGGCCAAGAAGGGCCAAAACACCTGTTTCTGTGCTGTAGTTTTTTTTATGGTTTCTATGGTTTCTAGACAACATCCATGTGTAACTTCATCCATCACCTTTGTCACATCCTGGAGGAACTCAATCAAGTTGTCAAGATGCAAACCCCATCCAAAACTTTTAATGATTATGGACCTGTATTCCCAGATCACTTCACTCTACCACCCTCCTCAGTGCCCTCCCGGTAACTGTATAAGACCGACCCTGCTTGGTCCTTCCAAAGTGCAACATGTCGTACTTGTCTTCAATCTGTCCAATTTATTCTTAAATGTTAAAAAAGAACCCACATTTACCACCTCGTCTGGCAGCTCATTCCACACTCCCACCACTCTCTGTGTGAAGAAGCCCGCACCCCCCATGTTCCCTTTAAACTTTTCCCCCCTCACCCTTAACCCATGTCCTCTGTTTTTTTTTCTCCCCTTGTCTCAGTGGAAAAAGCCTGCTTGCATTCACTCTATCTATACCCAACATAATTTTATATACCTCTATCAAATCTCCCCTCATTTTTCTACGTAAAGTCCTAAGCTATTCAACCTTTCTCTGTAGCTGAGTTTCTCAAGTCCCGGCAACATCCTTGTAAACCTTCTCTGCACTCTTTCAACCTTATTAATATCCTTCCTGTAATTTGGTGACCAAAACTGAACACAATACTCCAGATTCGGCCTCACCAATGCCTTATACAATCTCATCATAACATTCCAGCTCTTATATTCAATACTTTGATTAATAAAGGCCAATGTACCAAAAGCTCTCTTTACGACCCTATCTACCTGTGACACCACTTTTAGAGAATTTTGTATCTGTATTCCCAGATCCCTCTGTTCTACTGCACTCCTCAGTGCCTTACCATTTACCCTGCATGTTCTATCTCAGTTTGTCCTTCCAAAGTGCAATACCTCACACTTGTCTGTATTAAACTCCATCTGCCATTTTTCAACCCATTTTCCCAACTGGTCCAAGTCCCTCTGCAAGCTTTGAAAACCTTCCTCACTGTCCACTACACCTCCAATATTTGTATCATCAGCAAATTTGCTGATCCAGTTTACGACATTATCATCCACATCATTGATATAGATGACAAATAACAATGGACCCAGCACTGATCCCTGTGGCACACCACTAGTCACAGGTCTACTTGTATGTCGGTAGAATATTTGACAAGGTCCCACATGGGAGGCTCATACAGAAAATTAATATGCTTGGGAACTGTGGGGAATTGTCCTGGCTGGCGGGGACGCACACTGGGAGAAATGCCTTCGCTGGCAGGTGGTGAATCTGTGAAATTATTGTCATAGACTGCTGAGGAAGACACGCCATTGGATATATTTAAAATGCAGATCGATATGTTCCTGATTAGGAAGAGCATCAACATTTACAGAAGGCGGGATAATGGGGTTGAGAGGATTTGGGGAGCAAAATCACTGAGCCGATTGGCTTAATTCTGCTCCTAAGTCTTATGATTTTAGGGTGCATCTGGAGTATTGTATTCACTTCTGATTGTCCAGCTCTTGGAAGGATTAGAGAGGGTACAGAACAGGTTCATCAGGGTGTTGCCTGGATTCGGTGGCATGTGCTACAAGTGGAGGTTTGATAAACTTGGTTTGTTTACTCTGGAGTTAGAATAGAGTTCTGACAGAGGTGTACAAGTTTGAGAGATAAGATTTGGGTCGACAGCCTGTATTTTGTTTGTTATTTTTTTACATAAGACTGGTGTCTAATATCAGAGGGTATTTGGTTAAGATGAGATGTGGTAAATTTACAGCAATTGAGAGTGTTTTTTTTTCATTGAGTTCTGGTACCTGGAATTTACTATCTGAGTCATGTCGAAGGCAACTATGTTATATATGTTCCTAGATATACATGAAGGTACAGCAAATGCAAGCATATGGTCAATAATATAAGAAAGAATACCAAAATATTTTTTTAAACTTTCCCAGATATATAAAGAGTAAAAAAACAGGAGAGGTTCGATATTGGACCGCTGAAAAATGATGTTGTAGCTGCAGTAACGGGTGAAAAGGAAATACCAGACAAACTCTATAGAAGTCACTAGCGGAATTACAAAAAGTAATGAACACCAGTGAACAGAATTGTGTGTGGTGCTATTACAAAGGAAAAGGGGCTTGGAAGATGGAAGGTCTGAAGATAGAAAACTCACCTGGACTGGGTCATACAGTGTATCAGGAGCCTGCCTGGGGTGTGTGGGCATTCCCAGAGCGTTAGGACCTGGAGTGAAGGCTTCAGCAGAACCAACAGATGGATTAATAGAAAAATAAAATGTAGAATATTCAGGCTGCAAAGAGAGATACTTTGAATTGTTACTTCAATCCAGAGATCAGCGAATGGCTAATGGTGAATTTTGATTCCCAGGTTTTGCCAAGTCACAGACTAACACTTGAGGTGTGGTTTGAACTGAGCATTTCATCACTCACCTATCAGTTGGGTGGGTAATTCAGATAACCCTTGGGCGATGTTCATGTATTCCTGTGGAGCAGGACCTGTTTAAATATTTAAAAAATCCATGGAAACAGAACTAAAATAATTAAAATAACTAAAATGTTTATTTCAATGTGCCTTTGTGTTCAGTGTGTGGTTTTAACGTACCGAGTTCCTGTATTTCCCTCAGTATTCTGTCCAACTTCGGTAACTCAGTCCTCCATGTCACAAAGGATTCCCACATCGCCCTCCGGGCCCGGGAGCCTTTCTCCATCACCAAACTGAGGAAGAGTCTGGAACTCTCAGTCCGGTTTCCCTTCTCTGTCAGTTCAGTGACTTTCTAGAAAAGGAAAGTAATAAATTTACCACGGAGCAGACAGACGAACATGGAGAATGTGCAGGAAAATATCTGTTCATGGTCCCAGTAGCTTCAGAAATGATGCAGTCACTGGGCTGCTGCCTGATCCTCCCTGGGTTCAGTCGTTAACAAAGAAACTCTAGCTGAGGGAACTTCTAAATCAATATTGTGAAAGAATAAGGATTTACTGTCACCCTGCAGTATATTCAACGTGATTAATTTACTTATCCATCAATGTGTAACATTACATCAAAAAGATGTGACAACAAGAACGGAAGAGAGGGAGAGCGAGGGAGCAAAAAATGGATGGTGGGCATCACTGAATCGTGGCTGAAAGATCATATTTGTGTGCTCACATCCAAGGATAAATATTTAATCGAAAGGAGAGGCAGGTGGGTGAAAGGGTTGGGTTGACTCTGTTGTCATAAAAAATGAAATGTGCTTTTAAAGAAGTGATAGCAGATTGGACGGTGTAGTTGTTAAGATACTGTGTAGGAAAGAAAATGACCCTGATGGAACAGTAACCAGGATGTGGGATACACATTCCAGTGGGAGAGAGAAGAGGCATGTAAAGATTTCAATGTTAAAATAGTCATGGGGAATTTCAATATGCAGGTAGCTTTGGAAAATCAGGTCGGTGTTGAATCCCAAGTGAGGGAATTTATAGAATGCCTATGAGATGGCTTTTGAGAGAAGCCTATGGTTGAGTCCACTATAGGAAAGGCAAATCTGGATTCAGTGTTGTGTATTGCACCAGATTTGATTGGGAAGCTTAAGGTAAATAAACCCCTAAGAGGCAGTGATCATAAAATAGCAGAACTGACACTGCAGTTTGAGAGGGAGAAGGTAAAAGTTAGATGTATCAGTTTACACTGGAATAAATGAATTACAGAGAAATGAGAGAGGAGCTGGGCAAAAATAAATTGGAAGAGGCAACAACCAAGCAGGAATAAAGTATGACTATGACTATGACTATGACTAGGAATAGATGAAGATTCTGGGAGTGATTCAGAAGGCACAGGTAGAGGTAGATAATCCCAAATATGAAGAATTATTCCAAAGGCAGGATGATCAACCGTGGCTGACGAGGAAGTCAATGCAGCAGAAAAGCAAAGGAGAGGGTATAGAGTATAGCAAGACATAATGGAAAACAGAAGGACTGGGAGGCTTTTACTAACCAGCAGAAAGCAACGAAAAGCCGTAAGTAGAGAGAATATGAAATATGAAGGTAGGCTAGCTAATAATGTAAAATAGCTTACCAAATATATGCCCTTTCAGGACAACCTATTGATTTTTGATGTCATGCAATATCAGCTTTGTGCGTGGTAGTTCCTGTCTAACCAATCTGAATGTTGAACCAGGAAGTTACCGGGAAAGTTGATGAATGGAAGGAAGTGGGTGTTGTCTGAATGGACTTTAGCACGACATTTGACAAGGCACCGCAAGGGAGGGTGGTCAAGAAAGTGCAGTTGCTCAGTACTCAAGGTAAACTGGTAATTTGGATTAGACAATGGCTTTTTGGAAGAAGGCAGAGAGTGGTTAGAGACTGTTGAATCTCTGACTGGGAGTGTGTAATATGTGCTGTGCCACAGGGATTGGTGCTGGATCCGATGTTGTTTGTCATCTATATCAATGATCTGGGTGAAAATGTGGTTAACTGGATCAGCGAATTTGCAGGTGACAGCAAGAGTGGAGAGTGAGGAAGACTACCAAACCTTGCAGTGGTGTCTAAACCAGCTGAGAAATGGTCTGAAAATGGCGGATGCAATTTAATACAGACAAGTGCGACATGTTGCACTTTGGAAGGACCAAGCAGGGTCAGTCTTATACAGTGACCGGTAGGGCACTGAGGAGTGCGGTAGAACAAAGTGATCTGAGAGAACAGGTCCATAATCATTAAAAGTGGCAGCAAAGGTTGATAGATTGGACAGAAAGTATTTGTCACACTAGCCTTCATCAATGAAAATATTGAGTACAGGACGTGAAATATGGTGTTCAACGTGTATAAAACGTTGGTCAGGCCTAGTTTTCAGTACTGTGTGCAGATCCGATCACCTACTTCGAGGACAGAGGTAAAGCAGGTTGTGAAGTATGTTGCCGGAACTGGAGGACCTGAGGTATAAGGAAAGACTGAACAGGTTAGGACTTTATGCCTTGGAACGCAGAAGATTGAAGGGTGGTTTGACAGAGGTACACAAAAATATAAGGTGTATAGATAGGGTAAATGAGGGGAAACTCTTCACTCAGGGGGTGGTGAGAGTGTGGAACGAGCGAGCAGTGCGAGTGGTACAAGCGGTGAAGAGAAGTCTGGATAGATACATGAATGGTAAGGGTATAGAGCGCCATGGCCCAGTGCAGGTCAGTGGGAATAGGCAGCTTCAGTAGTCTGGCATGGAATAGATGGGCCAAAGGGCCTGTTTCTGTACTGTACTTTTCTATGAATATGACAAGTCAGCTACTCTGTTAGGGAACTCAGATGGAGACCAGACCAGCTGTGGTTAGCAGGTTTCCCTCCCTCAAGTACCGCAGTGAAGCCAGTTGTCCCAGTTGACAATCTGACAATATTCATCCTGGATTAATGAGCTGAGGTGAATTTGACTGACGGTCCCGATAAGACGTGAAATTAGTTTTAGACTGAATGTCTGTTCAACAGCCCAGATATGCAGCCACTGCTCGTATATCACACTGATAAATACAGCAGGTGTGAGAGGAAAAGGTGACACTGAACCTGTAGTTCCCAGTGCTCCCCACCTTAACAGCTGAAACCAGATCTGCTGGAGACCATCAGAGATCAACATCTCCATTGCCACGTAGAACTCCTAGAACGTGCAGGAGATGAATATTAATCAATATTCCCTCTGATACCAGCAGTTCGGTGACAATAGACTAAATACACTCACCTCATTTTCTTCTCTACTGAAATGTCCCTCCTTTGTCAACATCCAACCGAGTCTCTCAACCTTTTCTTCAATCGCTTGTTTAAGTCTGTCTCTGTAGAACTTTGTCAGCTGGTACAGTCGATATTCCTCCCCCTCTGCCAGGAGGTCAGAGATTGTAAACTCTGGCTCTGCAAATATAAAAAGTGAATGTAGTCACAAACTCAAATATCACCTGTCTCCACCGCTCTCACCCAACCCAACAAACCAGTCATGTCAACAACCTCAGTGTTCACCTGCCTTCATCTGGAAACATGGATTTTATCCTAATCTCTGACACTGGACTAAAACCGAACCATCAATGCGCTAGACATGACGTTACCAGAAGGACCACATTTACTAGAAACCTGTTTCTCCCACCGTCCCACCCACTCACCCATCGCGGTTTAAGATTGGCAATAAATGTTGGGACTGCCAATGATAGTCGCTTCCCAGAGATACTCTCTCCATCCTGGCGAATTCATTTCCCACAACTGTTATCCTGGAAATACGCTCTTATCCGGATAGCTGCGTTTCCTCCGATACACATCCTGGATATCATCAGAACAGGTAGTACATTTCCTGTAGTGCGGTAACGGGTGCCCCCCTACACCACATGTACCATATCCACACATTTCCCCTCTCTGACCAACCCTCCAACAAGGAATCACATTTACCCTCCTCCCTGCCACATTCTGCGAAAACATTACCCTCATATTTCACTCACCCACTCCCTGTTGGGGACTTGACAATTCCGTGTTTAATGAGCTTCTGAGCTGACAGACAGTCACCTCACTTGTACCAGTTCCAGGGTCCTGATCAGTGTCTCTGACGTCACTGTCTCTGGGCTGACAGACAGTCACCTCACTTGTACCAGTTCCAGGGTTCTGATCAGTGTCTCTGACGTCACTGTCTCTGGGCTGACAGACAGTCGCCTCACTTGTACCGGTTCCAGGGTCCTGCTCAGTGTCTCTGACGTCACTGTCTCTGGGCTGACAGACAGTCGCCTCACTTGTACCAGTTCCAGGGTTCTGCTCAGTGTCTCTGACGTCACTGTCTCTGGGCTGAATTTGCTCCACTTCCGCTGCGGCCGGACCGCATTCCATTGGGACATTGCTCTGAATCTGACCCTGTTTTGGTACCTTGCTTCCCGTGTCCCGATCATCTTCCCTCAATGAGTTGCCTGGTAAAAACCTCTTGAGTACTTTCCGTACCCGATTTAATTTCCCACCTGAAGTAAATGATGAATAGCAGGTTTAGAGTGATTTATACTCGAGCAAGGATTCACAATGGGTGCCTGCAATGGAGCCGAGACTCCGGCTGACCAGATTTGGAGTGGGACTGTGCTAGTGAATGAGAACCACACTTCCTGCTAGGTGACCGTCCCGATAAGCCGGTGTCTGGACACATCCACTCCCAGGAAAAAACTGGATAGACACAGTAATACTGATCACCGACTACGCATTAGTTGAACACATTGATAACCAGCGGTTATTAATGGAACAGCATCAGGTGATACGGGGAATTATCACTGGGATTATCTTTCATAAACATAAATCTCCCTGGGTCACAAACTGTCCAGTCACCTGTGTCACTCACAAACAATCCACTGGATTACTCATGGTCCGATCCTCTAGATCACACGTTCTCCGTTTGCTTTGTCTTACATTGTCTTGTCCCCTGGGTCACAGACTGACCATTGCCTTGATGCCTGGGTCCCATCCCGTCACCTGGAGGATGATTGTCATGTAACAACTATACAAGTCATTGGCAAAGGGAGCGTCTTGGCGTGCAGTTCTCGTAGCTAAACTCAAAGTCTCACCGAGAGAGCTTTGCGTTCATTTGCGGTTGCTGATCGATAGGATGGATGTGATTCAGCTGGAAAGACTGTCGAGGAGATTGTCAAGTATGTTACTGGATGGAGCTGCTTGGTTTTTGTGTTATATGTTTCGGCTGGGACAGTTTGCCCTGGATCAGGGGAGCTTGAAGGGTGACCTTACACACGTACATAAAGTAATCAGGGGTGCAGAGAGGGTGGATAGTCATAATATGTTTCCCAGGTTAGGGGAGTCTGAGACTCGAGGGCAGAAATTTAAAAGGGACTGAAGGGGCATTTTTTCACGTGGCGGGTGATGAGTATAAATTGCACGCAGTCAGAGGAGGCTGTAAACACAAATAAAAGGATTCATTTCCAGGCTGTAATCTCTGTTTTATTCCACCTGGAATCACAGAGTTGAGCACAATCACAATGCCCACCGGAGACAGAGACAGTTGGTCACTGGTTATACCGGGTCTCCCATCAGAGATACTGGGAATTTAAATTCAGGTAGCAGATCATCTCAAGAGGGAAATATTGAGAACTCACTTTCACCATTTGGCCACAGACCAGACATGGATTGGGATATTAAAACAAAATCAGAATCAGGTTTATTATGACCGGCATGTGATGTGAAATTTGTTAACTTAGCAGCAGCAGCTCAATGCAATAGATAATCTAGCAGGGAAAAAAATAATACTATATAAAAAAAAATAAACAAGTAAACCAATTACGAATATTGAATAGATTTTTTAAAAACTTGCAAAAACAGAAAGACTGTATATTAAAAAAAGACTAAGGTAGTGTCCAGAGATTCAATGTCCATTTAGGAATCGGATGGTAGAGGGGAAGAAGCTGTTCCTGAATCGTTGAGTGTGTGCCTTCAGGCTTCTGTACCTGCTTTCTGATGGTAACGGTGAGAAAATGGCATGCCCTGGGTGCTGAAGGTCCTGCATAATGGACGCTGCCTTTCTAAGACACCGCTCCCTGAAGTTGTCCTGGGTACCTTGTAGGCTCGTACCCAAGATGGAGCTGACCAGATTTACAACTTCCTGCAGCTTCTTTCGGTCCTGTGCAGTAGCCCCTCCATACCTGACAGTGATACACCAAACCAGACCACAAGTTTATCTGAAATGAAGCGTCTCCTGATCCTCAGCCATTTCCAAGGCTGGCAATGTTCTCGGCTCGGTTACAGAAAACAGAGTTTGGAAAATTCCCCTCATCTACTTTGCGCATCGAGGGGGGAGTTGATAGCTGCCCTGCCAAAACCTGAAATGTTATATCATCACACAATCTCTGAAATCCTGGAAATGCTCTTATCACCTGTTTCTGAATTTTATAAATAAAAGTTGGAGATGTCTTTCACCTCTAAACAGGCCGATGTGCAACAAACCCTGAACCTGGACTTTTACGTAACGAACAACACCGCCGTCACACTCCTGTTTGTGTTTCACTCTCAACCTGCTGATTCAGGGTCTCCGGCTCCTTTCACTCAGGTGAAGCTTTGCCTGGTGAACAAAGTCATTCGACCATTACTGGTGTCAGGTCCCTGCACTGGGACTGTTGGACTGATCAATTACACAAAACCGCTTTACCAGTGGGATCAATGACAGTTTTCTCTGCCCTGTTAGCACCTGTGTAAGTTTCTTCATCTGAACAATTAACCATATAACAATTACAGCACGGAAACAGGCCATCTCGGCCCTTCTAGTCCATGCCGAACTCTTACTCTCACCTAGTCCCACCGACCTGCACTCAGCCCATAACCCTCCATTCCTTTCCTGTCCATATAGCTGTCCAATTTATTTTAAACGACAACATCGAACCTGCCTCAACCACTTCTGCTGGAGGCTCGTTCCACGCAGCTACCATTCTCTGAGTAAAGAAGTTCCCCCTCATGTTACCCCTAAACTTCTGCCCTTTAACTCTCAACTCATGTCCTCTTGTTTGAATCTCCCCCACTCTCAATGGAAAAAGCCTATCCACGTCAACTCTATCTATCCCCCTCATAATTGTAAACACCTCCATCAAGTCCCCCCTCAACCTTCTACGCTCCAGAGACTAAAGACCTAACTTGTTCAACCTTTCTCTGTAACTTAGGAGATGAAACCCAGGCGACATTTTAGTAAACCTCCTCTGTACTCTCTGAACTTTATTGACATCTTTCCTATAATTCGGTGACCAGAACTGTACATAATACTCCAAATTTGGCCTTACCAATGCCTTATACAATTTCAACGTTACATCCAAACTCCTATACTCAATGCTCTGATTAATAAAGGCCAGCATACCAAAAGCCTTCTTCACCACCCTATCCACATGAGATTCCACCTTCAGGGAACTATGCACCATTATTCCTAGATCACTCTGTTCTACTGAATTCTTCAATGCCCTACCATTTACCATGTATGTCCTATTTTGATTAGTCCTACCAAAATGTAGCACCTCACATTTTTCAGCATTAAACTCCATCTGACATCTTTCAGCCCAGTCTTATAACTGGCCTAAGTCTCACTGCAAACTTTGAAAATCTACTTCATTATCCACAATGCCACCTATCTTAGTATCATTTGCATACTTACCAATCCAATTTACCACCTCATCATCCAGATCATTAATATATATGACAAACAACACTGGACCCAGTACAGATCCCTGAGGCACACCGCTACACACCATCCTCCAATCTGACACACAGTTATCCACCACTACTCTCTGGCATCTCCCATCCAGCCACTGCTGAATCCATTTCACTATTTCGATATTAATGCCTAACGATTGAACCTTCGATCTGCAGCTACAGGGCAGAAGTTTAATTATAAAGATCCCAGTGAACATACCTGTAGCCATTCTGATTCTGACTGACGATTGTCGATTGTCGTCGTCTTGTTTACACTTTGGTCGTGGTGCAGGACAGCTCCAGCTGCTGGTGATGCCCTGAATTACATACAACAAGCAGACAGTGAGTCAGAGAGAGTACGATTCTTTGCAAAATGTGACAGTATCACCACCCTGTGTATCAGAGCAGCAGTTTGCTTAGGGAACAAACATTCCCTGTTAACATCAACTCCCACACCATGTCTGTATGTCTGTCCAGTGATATCTGGCGAATCTTACTGATAGAGTCACAGAGCAACAGAGCACAGACACAGACCCTTCAGCCCAATGAGACAATGCTGACCACAGTGCCCACAGAGATGGTCCCAATTTCCTGTGTCGGGCCCATTTCACTCCTAGCCTCTTCACTCCATCTACACATCCCAACTGCTATCGTCACAATCACTGTCTATCTCATTGGTAACTCTGCAGCAATGCATTCATTAAGCACCTCACCTATCACCACATCCTCCAGGCACATTTCCTCCTTTGCTCCTGTGTAGTCCTACGCTCAGTCTATTCATCCTCCTCTTCTTTTCCCACATGTAGAACGCCTTCGGCTTTCCTTCGTCCTGCTTCTCAAGGACACCTCAAGTTCCTTCGACCTCTAAGACACTTCTTAAGCTCCTTCCAGGCTACGTTATAATTCTCTGGAGCCTTGTTTGGATGTTGCTTCCTAAACCTAAATAATGCTTCCTTTTCCCTCTTGCTTAAATGTTCTCATCTCTTGTGACCACGGTTTGTTTATATAAATATTCTTTCACTGTGGGTGGAACAAATCTACCCCGAACTGCATATAAGTGTTCCTGAAACAACCTTCACATTTCCATTGTGTGTTTCCCCTTGAAAATGTTTTCCCAATTTACACTCCAAAGTTGCTCCGAATACCATTGCAACTATCCATCCACTAATTAAATACTGCCTTGTATCGTCTGCTACTATCCTTGTCCATGACCATGATAAAAGTTGGGGTGTTGTGGTCACTATCTCAAAAAGGTCACCCATCGTGACATCTGTCACCTGACCAGCATCATTGCCTCATACTAGATACAGTACGGCAACTCCTCCAGTTAGCCCATCCACAAACTGTGTCAAGAATCCTTCCTGGACACACAACACATTCTGCCTCATTGACACATTTTGGAGCGAGGAGGTGGAATCAACATCAGGAAAGTTGAGGTCAACAGTGATAACAACCTTGTTGCTTTTGCACCTTTCCCAACGCTGCCAAGTTATCTGCTCTCATTATTCCTGTGGCTTTGGGGGAGGCCTATAGAATACTCCCAGAATGATAGCCCCCTTCCCGTTTCTGACTTTCACCCACATTGATGTCCTCTGTGTATGTCGCTGTGATACCATCCCTAATTAGTACAGAGAATTCCCCCCCATTCACCCCCCACCCCCATATGTATTATGAAACAACTAAAACCTGGAGCATCAAACACCAATCCTGCCCTTGTAACAGTCAGGTCTGTGTAATGGTGATAACATGCCATCCATTGCTCGGATTTCCAGAAACTGCAGATTTTCTCTTCTTTTTGATAAGTCATCATTCAGTCATGGTATAAGATACAAGTCATAATACATAGTAGAATTAGGTAATACAGTCATTCTAGTCTGCTCCATAATCAATCATGAAGCATTATTTTTCCAACACTGTATTGTTGCTTCCCTGCTATAATACTCAACCCATTTAGCAATCCAGAACATAAATATACCTAACGACAGCCTCCACCACCCTCTGTGGCATCAAATTCCTCAGATGAACCAACATTTGGCTGAAGTAATTGCTCTCACCTCAGTTTTAAAGTGAAGCTTCTTTATTCTGAGCCAGCACTCTCAGATCCCAGACTCTCCGTCTAATCAAGACACCCTCTCCATTCCCACTGCATCCAGACTTGCTGTTATTCAGTTGGTGTAAATAATCACCCCCACCCTAACTTCCAGCCCCCCCACCACCACCAAACCCCAACCACCATCCCTCTGAGCTCCACTGAACACAGGCCCAGGTCCATCAAATACTCCACATGCATAATGCTTATTCCTCAGATTATTCTTGTGAACCTTGTTATCAACAGCTGTACTGAATACATTTCCAGGGAAAACAGGACAATTGGTACCAGGATAATGTACTGGGAAAAGCTGTGCCTTCTTTACTCTTCTGTCAACTCTCACAAAATGTTCCAGGGTGAATGTAATACAGATAAACTGGAATCACTAGAAATGCTCAGCAGGTAAGGAACAGCTGTGGGGAGAGGAAAAAAATTAGCAATTCGGTTTCCTAACCTTTCATCAGAATGGATTCAAACATCATCCAGTTTTTAGTGGAAAATCTTGGGTTGTTCTCCATGGAGTGGTAGGGACTGAGAGAAGATCGGATGGAGGTTTATAAGATTATGAAAGACATAGATAGAGTAGACGGGGAGTATTGTTTCACTGTTTAGAAATGTCTAATACCAGAGGACATGCAATGAAGGTGTGAGGGAGTAGTTGCAAAGGAAATGTTAGGGTAAGTTTTTCTACTCAGAGAGGTGTGGATGCCTGGAATGCGCTGTCTGTTATGGTGGTGGAAGCCAACACATTGGAAGCTATTAAGAGATGTTTAGGTAGGCACATGGGTGTGAGGAAGATTGAGAGGATATGGACATTGTGTACGTAGGTGTCATTATTTTTTTGGGGGGGGGGGTTTGATTTACTTTTTATCTGGTTTGGCACACCATTGTGGCCGATGTGCCTGTTCCTGTGATGTACTGTTCCATGTTCTGTTCCATCTTCAGCATCTTGAGTTTCTCTTTGACTCCCACTGGCAGATAGACAGTTGACAGTGAGGGGGAATTTCCAAAAGTGAATTGAATTCTGAAACCCCGGTCAATTTCTACTGGGGCAAACACAAAATAGCGTATTAATCACAGCCTCTCCCTGCGAGGGATGGAATGGGAACTGATTCTCTGCTTTGCTTCAGAACTTCAGAACCTCAGAACCAAACATCTGAGCACAGAACAGAAATACTCGCTCAACATCTCATAAACCCGGACAACCTGATCCCCTGATTCATTTTATCTGGGTGAAAACGTGTGGTATCCCAGGATCCAACCTCAGAGGGTCACAGCCCACACCCAGAGCCTCACACATCTTTTCCACATATCACATTGGGTGTTTCCACATCTCACACTGACAGACTCACGCTACCAATATCCAGCCCCTGGAGACGTCTGCTTCACTGCGGAAGGAGGAACATCCAGCCACATCTGTAAAAGCACCAACGTAGACCGAAGCCCAAACACTACCAGTTCCATATTCCTGGGGCCCCCATCCCAAGATTGTATCTCAAGCACCAACTCTCCCAGGGCTCTTTGCTGCCGGTAATATGCGGCAGTGTCTCAGCTAATCCCAGTTCAATCTTCTTGCTGCGTGGGATCTCGCCCAGTACAGCTGGCTGCCATGTTTCCTGCAGTGTAGCAGGAACAAAATGTAAAATTATAAAGTAGAAAATGCTGGGAACTCAGTTCATCAGACTACATCTCTGAAAGGACAAATGGTGGAAGACCCAGTTTCAGAACTGAGACTGTCCAAGGTGCTGCCGATCTGCTGAGCGTTTCCAGTATTTTCTCCTCCTTACTTTGAATTTCCTGCAACTGTAGTATTCTCTCCCTCCTCGTTTTAATGCACAGATAGTAACTGATTGTAAAATATCAACAACACCCTAAACAGTAAATGCCACCCCACCCCAAACCATTTGTTAGTTCTCAGTTCATTCTGACCCTGGTGTAATACATTCCATACAGTCAATGCTCACAGCATCCTTTCCTCCCACAGTCACTGTTACATTTGCTCCTGAGGCCACTGTCTCTACGTTGAGAAGCGGTGACCACAGAGCGATAGAAAGTGCAGCACTTGCTGCAGCTCTGACGGGCTGTTACCCTGGAAACAGAGGAAGTGGCTCACCGAAAATAACCGTAAAAGGAAATAACAAACTCAACATCAGATGCTGTGAGTTTCATTTTGACAAAGATTAACACTGCAGCCATTTTGTAACGGGGAAACTAAAATTGAAATGGCTGCTTTTACCCTGCCACCTGCTGTGTTGAATTAAACCTCTGGTAGCTCCAGCTATCAAAAAAACAATCCTGGAAAAGATGTAAACAAATCTTCGCAATGAAGACAAAATTTAGAAGAGAGTTTGCTGAAATATATCATTGTGGCATTGGGACACAGGCTGGACAGAGATTGAACAAAATGGTTGATAGATATCATTGATGTGGTGGGATACAGACTGGACAGAGATTGAACAGTGGGTTGATATATATCATTCAGTTGGTGGGATTCAGACTGGACAGAGGTTGAACCAGATGGGCAGGGAATGAGCAGATGGAACCCGGTGGGAGAAGGAATCAAGTGCACTCTCCGATGGTCGTCCAGTAATACACAGACACTGAAATAATAGTACACACTACTAGATAACAGATTCCAATATAACAAAGCCAGAGCAAACAATAGCCCTGGAGGAACGTTGTTTTCTTTTTACTGTGTACTGTCCCAGCAGCTTATGGTCGAAATGACAATAAACTTGACTTGACGAAGAAGTTCGGTATATGTCGTTTTCCACCCTACACGCTTCATCAGTGCTCCGGAGAAAGTATCCCATCCCGATACCGCACAGCTTAATACAACTACTGTCTACTGCTATTTCTTTAACTGAATGAAGTAGCGGAGAACTGTGGACACAGCTGAGCACAGCATAGAAACCAAACTCCCCTCCATGGACTCAGTCTACACTTCCCGCTGCCTCAGTAAAGCAGCCAACATAATGAAACATCCCCACAACCTGAACATTCTCACTTCTCACCCTCCCACAGGGGTGAAGATAAAATAAAACAGAAACATACCACCGGGCTCAGGGACGATGTCCATTCGGCTGTGATAAGCGAACTGAATGTTCCCCAGCGGGATGAGATGGAGCTCACAGTCTAAATCGATCTGACCTTGCACCACATATCTACCTGCACTGCACTTCCTCTGTAACCAGAATGAGTTGTTACACTCAGGTATTGTTTTGCCTCAATGTACTGCTGTAATGTATTGATCTGTGTGGATGATACCGAAGACACGATTTTCACTCTACCTCTGTACATGTAAAACAAAATAAAGATTCCCCATTTTAATCGTGTGGAAATATTAGACGGCCTGGGTTGCTCCTTTGGAAATTCTGGAGGGAGTGTACACAATTCCGAGAAACCCAGATATATGAAAAAAACACTTAATTCCCGCATTAATAGGCTCATATATCGGGAAACACTGGCTGCATTTCGGCAAGTCGTTGGAATGGAAAGAAGATGGAACAAACTTCCCAGTACCCCGAGAGGACGTTAGAGATCTGGATCTCACTGTCCTACGTGAGAGATCCGGATTTCACTGTCCTGTCTGAACGGGGGATAAATGAAACTACTCATACACGTGGATCAGTGTTCCTAGGGTGTGATTACTCTGTTGAACCCTCGCGTCTGCAAGAACACACCAGGCCGAACGGCCTATTCCAGTGTGCTGGAAATATGTAAAACAATTAAAGACCCCAGGCACCGATCCAGGTGAAGTTTGGATCCGAGACCGGGCCGGGTGATGGAGGTAAAGGTCCCCAGCTACATCTTAATGGATTTGTTCAGTCTCGGCTTCACCACCTCATCCCGCTCCTGGGACCAGAACAACCGGGGCTGAGCGGCGGCTCATCTCAGGCGGTTCGGTGTGACGGTCCCATAAGCCGGACCGACCCCGGCAGGTTGTGTCCAGGAAATGGGACGAGGCCGCCAGTTCGAGGAAGTTAACGGGACGCTCTGCCCAACATCAGCATCCCCCCCCCCACCCCACCCCACCCCACCCCACCGGGATCGACATCAGTACTCACCGATGGGAAATTGTCGGTCGCGTTCACACCTACTGACCGGCCTCAACACTGACCGATGAGAACTTGATCAATTTGTCCCGCAGACAGCGATCGGTTCACCGGCTCCCAGCCGACCATCCGCTTCAACAGAGAACGGATAGAAAAGCACCGCCCATCCGGGGACTTTGAGAGCGGGGGCGGAGCCTCGGCAGCGGGGGGCTGAGGCGGGGGCGGGGCCTCGATAATAAAACCCCGCAGATGCTGCAGATCTGCGCTTGAAATGGAAGCGAGAAACGGGATCACGTGACGGGTGGAGGGTCTCCCATCTGAACCGGTGACTCTGTTCCTCGCCCCTCACACGCAGCCCGACCCACCGCTGCGTTTTACACGTTATTTCATTTTTTACACCAGCTACATTTTAAAATTTTCCCTCTTTGTCTTCCCCATCCCCATCGCCCCACCTCCCGGTTCTCCGAGTTACGATTTCGATTCCCATCCCGGTCCGATACACAATTCCCACCCGAACAGGAGTTGTGCAGGTTTCATGGAAATCACTTCTATGCTTATAAGCACTAATTTCTATTCACATTCCTCCGGAGCCTCGCTGGACAGGAACACTGAAATATCAGGTGAGAAACAGTAGGAGGTGGCCATTCAGCCCCTCAAACCATCAACAAGATGTCGGTTGTTCTCCCATCTCAGCCAAGAGTTTTTGTCTGATCCACAGTTCCTCGATCCCTTCGGTCTCCACACATCTGCCGGCCTCTGTTTTATGCGAAGACGATCACTGAGACTTCATCGTCCTCCAATACTCATTCTGCTGAATCTCTAAAACAAACACTCTCTAACTTCTTCGATAACCCTCCATGGATTTAAATTCCATTTCTGCAGCCCCATGTTGGCCCAAACACTTACTTCGCACCCCTGTCACTAGTTCCACCTTCCCACCTCCCTCCTCAGCTGGATCCACCTCTCACTCCTCAGGTCTTGCCCCATCTCCACCCCTCACCTCTTTTCTCTGACTATTTCCCGTCCACTCTCAGTCCAGAGGGAGGGTCTCAGCCCAAAATATTGAAAATTGATTTCCCTCCACAGATGCTGCCCGACCCATTGAGTTCCTCTGGCGGTTTGTTCTTTGGTTTACATAACCCATGTTAGTATGGGGAGCATATTCCAGATATAATCTCAACAAAGCCCAAATAATTATTACGATAATCACTCTGGACAACAAAGGCTTTGCTTCCTCAACCTTCAGGTGTATCTTCTGAATTTTGGGCTACTGATCATGAAAACCAACATGAAGTTTCCCTACCACGCTCCATTTTTTTGAAATCACTTATGCTTATTATTTCAATTCATAATTTAAATCAATTAAAATGTTGCCTACAATGTAAGTTGGCAAGTTTCCTATCTTGTCCAGGCATGCTTAGGCGTCGCGGCTGCTGCACGGAAGGACAGGTTTTTGTAAATATTATAGGGTTCAGGATTGTAAGGATGGAATTTTCTATCACCAGGCACAAACATTTCTATGAAGGATTTTGATATTTGAGACAGATGTTTCCCGGAATAACTGATTCCAAGATTAAGGAAAGCACTTTTGTTGGTCCACAAGTCAAACAGGTCATCAATGACAGGCAACTTGAAGAATTTCTAGTGGGACCGGAGAAAATCACATGGAAGGCATTCAAGAAAGTTGTTGAATTTTGTTCTCGGCATCTACAGAGCACCAACCTACATGCAGCTGGTTGAAATCATACCTCAAACATATAAAACCATGAAATGCAACATGTCACTAAAGATTCATTTTCTGCATTCCCGTTTAGACTTCTTCCCTGTAAATCTCGCTGCTGTTAGTGATGAGCAGGTGAAAGGTTTCACCAGGAGATAGCGGTCATGGAGAGAAGACACCGGGGCAACTGGAATTCATCAATGCTGGCGAATTATTGTTGCACACTAAAGCGAGCAGGCTCAGACACTGAGCACAAATGAAAATCATTAACAAAATAATTTTAACTTAGTTGAGCTATTGGATAGCATCAGCACCATCATGCAATTAAACACATTATATTCAATAAAAGTTAATTTGTTGTTTCTCCAAGTTCCTGTGTGATACAAGTAGTCTGAAATTATATTTGTGTTCATCTCCAAGCAGTCTAGCATCAACAAAAAAATTCTGAGGGAGCAACACTTTTGAAAAAAAATGTTGTCCATACCTCACTTAAACACGAGAGGACCTGCAAATTCTGGAAATTCAAAGCTACACACACAAAATGCTGCTGGAACTCAGCACATCAGGCAGTGTCTATGGAAAAGTGTAAAGAGTCGACATTTTCACCAGAGAGTCTTCTTCATTACTGAGGAAGGATGGACAAGATACCTGAATAAAACTTTGGGGGAGGAGAAAGAGGCGAGCTGGACGGTGACAGTGAAGTCAAGTGTAGAACAAGTTAACGGCTGGAGAAGAGAGAATCGGACAGTGTCAATAGGAGAAAGGGAAGGAGGGGACTCAGGGGAAAGTAATAGGCTGGTGAGCAGAAATTAAAGTTCAGAGAAGGGCATAGAGGAGTGTGAGGCGTTGGACGTGTTTGCTGGAAGGAGAATTCAATACTCATGTAATCGGGTTGGAGACTGCCCAGATGGAATATATGGTGTTGCCCCTTCACTCTGGGGGTGTTCTCATCCCGGCACGAAAGGAGACCATAAATCGAGACGTCAGAATGGGAATCATAATTAAAATGTTTGGCCACTGCGAAGTCCTCCTTCTTGCAGATGATACAGAAACGCTCAACAAAACGGTCTCCCAATTTACGGTGGGTCTCACCAATGTAAATCAGGCTCCATCGGGAGCACGGGACACAATAGACGACCCCAACAGATTCGCAGGTGAGGTGTTGCCTCGTCTGGAAGGACTGTTTTGGGCTATGCATGAAGGCGAGGGAGAAGGTGTACGGGTAGGTGTAGAACCAAGGCCGTTTGTAGGGATAAGTGACTGGAGGGAAATTAGTGAGGAGGGATGATTGAACAAGGGAATTGAGGAGGGATGATCCCTGTTGAAAGAGGAGGGCGGGGTGGGAGCGAGGAAGGTAAAGATATGTTTAGTTGTAAGACCTCACTGTATATTGTGGAAGTTGCAGAGGCTGAAGGGGAGGTAGATAAGGACAAGAGGAACTGTATTATTATCTTCTTCCTGTCATTGATCCCAGTGTGAATCAACCTCGCTAGCTCCCCGTGAATCCCATGTGACCGAAACTTCCAGATCAGCTGCCGTGCGGGATCTTGTTCGAGGCTTTACCAAAGTCCATTTAGACAAAATCACGGCTCAACTTCATCTATCTACATATTTACCTCCTCTAACATCTCCAGAATACTTGACAGATATGATGTCCCGCTGGATGGTGTAGTCGGTGATTTCCCCAAAACCAATGTCCAACCACCCGAGGCTGCAGCTTCACTGCAGACTGAGGAAATTCCAATCCCAGCTGTAGAATTGCCAACCTGGATTGAAATCCATACACTGCCAGTTCCATGTTCTGAGAGAATCCATCCTGATAGTATGACCCAGTCACAGACGCTTCGATGCCGGCGATTTGCCGTGGTGCTGCTGCCACTTTTGATTTACAAACTGAGCTGGAACTGGAACCTGAAGACCCTCTGCCGGGGTCGGGGCTCAGGCTGGTGAACCAGGCTGTAGCTTGAGAGAGGATACCGCTACACTTCAGCATGCCTCCAGCAGCTAAACTGAGCACATTTGATCACCATCTTATTGCCGTGAGGGATCCTGCCCAACACGATTGGCTGCCATGTTTCCCTCAGGGTAGCAGAAACAAAATGTAAAATTATAAAACAGAAAATGCTGGGGACTCAGTACATCCAGCTACATTCCTCAAAGGAGAAATGGTGTGGATTGACCCATTTTCAGAACTGGGACTGTCTAAGATGCTGCCGATCTGCTGAGCATTTCCAGCATTCTCTCTTGTATTACTTTACATTTCTGGTAACAGCATTTTTTGTTCATTTTCAATGCACAGATAGTAGCTGTTTGCAAAATGTTTGGGACAGACTAAAATGTTTAAACCATTTGTGTAAATGCCACTCTGACCCCTCCAATTTGTTAGTTCTCAGTTCATTCTGACCCTGGTGTAATACATCCCATACAGTCAATGCTCACAGCATCCTTTCCTCCCACTGTCACTCTGTTACATTTGCTCCTGAGGCCACTGTCTCTACGCTGAGAGGCGGTGACCACAGAGCGATAAAAAGTACAACACTTGCTGCAGCTCTGACGGGCCGTTACCCTGGAAACGGAGGAAATGGCTCACCAAAAATAACTGAGAAACGAAATAACAAACTTAATATAAGATGTTATGAGTTTCATAGTGTCAAGGATCAACACTAGGCCACTTTTTAACGGAGAAACTAAAATTGTAATGCCTGCTTTTACCCTGCCTCGTGCTGTATTCAATTAGACCTCTGGTAGTTCTTATTAACAAAGGAAAAAAAAAATAACAAAAACACACAAAAAAATAAAAAAATAATAAAACAACAACGAATCCTGGAAAATTGAATGAAGTAAAAGGTGAAAGAGAACACTTTACAATGATGACATAGGTCAGAAGAAAGTTTGCTGATACTGATCAGTGAAGTATCCTAAAATGACACAGCTAGAACAAACAATAAGAAATTTGGCATATACCGTTTGCCCCTGACCAAACTTTATCAATGAGTCACGGAAAGTATCCGATCTGGATACTTCCCGCCTTCGTACGGCTGCTGCTCTGCCCATGAGAAGTTGAAACATCAGAGAACTGTGGACACAGCTGAGCACAACATAGAAACAGGCCGCCGCCACCCCCCATGAACTGTCTCTATATTCCCCGTTGCCTCAGCAAAACAGGAAACATAATCAAAGTTCTCCACAAACCTGGACATTCTCACCTCTCCCCACCCATCCGGTGGAAGATTAAAAGAAACCAGAAAACATACCACTGGGCTCAAGGATGGCCTCCATTTTGCTGTGATATCAAATTGAATGTTCCCAGTATGATAGGACACAGCTTAATAAGATGGACTGTCGACCTCACTATCTAACTCCATGTGACCTTGGACCATATGTCTACCTGCACCGCACTTTCTATGTAACCATAATGATTTGTTACATTCAGTTATTATTTTACCTTCCATCACCTCAATGTTCTGTTGTAATGTATTGATTACTATGGATGGTTCGCAAGACAGGTTTTCACTATACCTCGGTGCATGACAATAATAAACGATTCCCCACTTTAATTGTGTGGAAACATCAGAGAGAACGAGCTTTTCCTCTGGAACATCTGTAGAGAGTTTTCACTAAAGTGTACACACTATTGAGGAACCCACATAGAAATATAGAAACATAGAAAATAAGTGCAGGAGTAGACCATTCGGCCCTTCGAGCCTGCACCGCCATTCAGTACGATCATGGCTGATCATCCAACTCAGAAACCTTCCCTCCATACCCCCTGATCCCTTTAGCCACAAGGGTCATATCTAACTCCCCCTTAAATATAGCCAATGAACTGGCCTCAACTGTTTCCTGTGGCAGAGAATTCCACAGATTCACCACTCTCTGTTTGAAGAAGTTTTTCCTAATCTCGGTCCTAAAAGGCTTCCCCTTTATCCTCAAACTGTGTCCCCTCGTTCTGGACTTCCCCAACATCGGGAACAATCTTCCTGCATCTCGCCTGTCTAATCCCTGTAGGATTTTATACGTTTCAATAAGATACCCCCTCAATCTTCTAAATTCCAACGACTATAAGACTAGGCGAACCAGTCTTTCATCATATGAAAGTCCTGCCATACCAGGAATCAATCTGGTGAACCTTCTTTGTACTCCCTCTATGACAAGGAAGTCTTTCCTCAGATTAGGGGACCAAAACTGCACACAATACTCCAGGTGTGGTCTCACCAAGGCCTTGTACAACTGCAGTAGTACCTCCCTGCTCCTCTATTCGAATCCTCTTGCTATGAATGCCAGCATACCATTCGCCTTTTACACCGCCTGCTGTACCTGCATGTCCACTTTCAATGACTGGTGTATAATGACACCCAGGTCTCGTTGCACCTCCCCTTTTCCTAATCAGCCACCATTCAGATAATATATATATACACACACACATAAATGGAATACGCTTAATTCTCACATTAATATGGTCATATACCCGGAAATATCGGCAGGTCGTAACAGGGGAATGGAATCAAGAACAAAATGCCCAGACAGAAAGAGATGCCGTCACAGATCTGGATGTCACTGCTGGTCTCAACGGGGAAAAGATAAAACTGCTCATACACGTGGGGAAATGCCTCGAACGTGGAGTTACTGCCATTAATCTTCTCTGTCTGCAAAAGCACGACAGGCCGAATGGCCGCTTCCCGTGTACTGGAACTATGTAAAACAATTGTCGACCCCAGGCATCGCCGCAGGTGAAGTTTAGATCCGCTACCGGGCCGGGTGATGGACATAAAGATCCCCGGGTACAACTCCACAGATGGGAGTCTTCCCGCCTCATCCCGCTCCCAGGACTAGAGCAACAGGGGCTGAGCGGAGGCTCATCTCCGGCGGCTCGGTGTGAAGGTCCCACAACCAGGATCGACCCCGGCAAGTTTTGGCCAGCAACCCGGACCGAAACCGCCTGTCCGTGTGAGTTAACGGGACTCTCTGCCCATCGTCAGACTTCCCTGCTCGGGACCGGCCTCAATACTCACCGATGGGAGCTTCCCCCGCAGACAGTCAATCTTCCCCCGGCTCCCCGCCGACGATCCGCATCAACGCTGAACGGAAAGGAAACCACCGACTATCGAGACTGGGCATGCGCAGTATGAGCTCCGCGTCTTCAGCGCTGTGGTGGGCGGAGAGCGGTGGTGGGGGAGCGGATACAAACCTGCAGATGCTGCAGCTCCGCGGTAAACGGGATTGGTGAGTCTCTCATGTCAATATTAGAATCAGGTTCAATATCACCGGCACGTGTCATAAAAATGTGTTGTCTTTACGGCAGCAATACTAAGTAATACATAATAACAGAGAAAAACTGTGAACCACAATAAGGACATGTGTGTGTGTGTGTGTGCGTGTGTGTGTGTGTGCGTGTGTGTGTGTGTGTGTGTGTGTGTGTGTGTGTGTGTATGTGTGTGTGTGGGAGTGTACAATTTTTTGAGCAGCACAGATGAATGCAAGAGGTCCAAATCTCCCGTAAATAGGGTCATACATCGGGAAACAATGGCTGCACTTCAGCAGGTCATAACTGTGAAATGGGCTGAAAAACAAATGCCCACCCACAGTGGGAGGAGGTGACTGATCTGGACGCCACCGCCTTGTCTGAACGGACGAAAGATGAAAGATGAAAGAGGGGTCTAGTCCCGGCATCACCGCCTCATTCCTCCCCCGCCCGTCAGAACTAGAACAACAGGGACTGAGCAGAGGTTCATTTCGGACGGTTCGCTGTGAAGGTCTCACAACCCGGACCGACGCCGGCAGATTCTGCTCCAGGAAGCGGGGCGAGGCCGCCAATTCGGAGAAGTTAACGGGACTGACTGCCCAACATCAGGCCTCCCCCGCTTGGGACCGGCCTCGATACGCACCGATGTGAACTTGATGTCTTCACCCCGCAGTCAGCGATCCCTCCCTCGGCTCAGTAAAGCAGAGCGGAGGGTGGGACTTGGGAAACAAACCGGTGTGACGAACCAGCAGCAATAGATTACAAATGGAGTCTGGTTTAGATGTTAAAACCACTATCTTTATTAGTAACTACTTATAATATCTTAACTTAAGCAGGATAAAGAAAAGTTAACAGTGTTATGTAGGTATATATATGTGTGTGGCTTCCGAGGTAACAAACTTGGAAACAAAGCTAGAGTCTTACGAGGGTGAAATATGCAAGTTCAGTTGTCCACGATGTGAATGATGTGAGAGAGAGAGATATCTGTAATCCCAGACAACCGTAGAGAGAAGGCGATCACGTCGAATTTCACAGATAAACGAAAGAGCCGTCGTCGAAGATCTTATCCATTGAATCGATCCAAAGTCCACTCAAATATCTCATAAAAGTGACCTGTCACAGGAATGTCGTCTTCAAGTGGTTACCACATCATATACCCAGGCAAGGGTTAACTTCGAGTGGTCCCACTGATCATTCCTGAATCCACTCCGGTGGATAATACGAAGTGTGAGACACGCACATCTGGAGCAAACCTGCCCCGGCAGTTCTTAGTTCCAACTCTTACTCAGACTGCGAGAGTAGCTGTGCTCTCTCTCTCTCTTTCTCTCTCTCTCTCTCTCCCTCCCTCCCTCTCTCTCTCTCTCTTTCTCTCTCTCTCTATCTATCTCTCTGTCTGTCTATTTTAATCTGCACAAACTGCGAAAGCTTGTGATTGACGTCATAGTCCCGCCTCACTCAGGCGCTCTTAAAGTAACAGTCCACAGTGCGAACCCGCAGGCTCGTAACACCCGCAACTGCTGCACATCTGCGGTAATGTGTGATCACGTGACCGGTGGGAGGGTCTCCCCTGACAATGTCAGAATCTGGTTTAATATCACCGGCAATGTCCTGGAACGTGTGATCTTTACGGCAGCAGTACAATGTAATTCATCATAGACGAAAAAGGTAAATTAATACATGTATATATGTGTGTGTGTGTGTGTGTGTGTGTGTGTGTGTATTAAATTAAATAAGAGTGCAAAATTTAAATTAAAGGGTAATTAACCGATTCTCCCCTTTAGTTGTGTGGAAATATAAGGCAGCCTGGATTGTTCATTTTGAACTTCCGGGGGAGGTTTAATTGTACTGTACACATTTTTGAGAAGCACAAATAAATGGAAAAGTTGTTAAATCTCGGAAAGGTGCGGTCATAGAAACATAGAAAACATACAGCACAATACAGGCCCTTCGGCCCACAAAGCTGTGCTGAACATGTCCCTACATTCGAACTACCTGGGTTTTACACATAGCCCTCTATTTTTCTACTGCTGCATATAGTCATCCAGGAGACCATTCAAAGACCCTATCGTTGCCGGCTCCACCATCGCCACCGGCAGCCCATTCCACGCACTCACCACTCTTTGTGTAAAAGTCTTACCCCTGACATCTCCTCTGTACCTGCTTCCAAGCACCTTAAAACTGTGCCCTCTCGTGCTAGCCATTTCAGTCCTGGGAAAAAGCCTCTGAATATCCACACGATCAATGCCTCTCATTATCTTGTACACCTCTAATAAAGATGATTGAGGTCGAATCGTTCGGATAGAGATGGTGCTCGGTACTCGGTGTCGGAGGGCTGATCGGAGCTCAAAGTTTTCTGAAGACTCAGAGTTGACTGTGGTCGGGCATGGCAGGGGGAGTTTTTGTTCCTTCTCCCGTCTGCGTGAGATGCGGACTGTTCCTCATCAAGTTATGGTCTTGTTGCACTGTTGTAACTACACGTTATAATGATGTGGTTTTGTTCGTTTTTTCCGTCTTGGTCTGTCCGGTGTTTTGTGATATCACACCAGAGGAAATATTGTATCATTTCTTAATGCATGCATTACTAAATGACAATAAAAGAGGACTGCGAGTCTTCATAATATAATTCTATAAATTATCCAGCTGCTGCTGGGTGATCAGATTAAATCGGTTATTCCCCTCAGCCCTATTTCTCGGAGCACTGTAACTGCAGATTTCAAGTATAGTTGTAAAGTGTACCGAAATTTCGATCCTCCTTGTGGAACACCGCTGCCCGCTGCCTTCCGGCCAGAATTCACTCTAATCATCTGCCTTCTGTGAGTAAGCCAATTGCGAACCAAGCAGCCAGGTTTCCCTGGTTCACCCGCCTCCTGACTTTCTGAATGAGTCTACTATGGGGAACTGATCAAACGCCTGACCAAAATTGATGCAACCACATCTACTGTTCTGATTCTTCTGTTTGTTTTAATTTCACTTTTTCAAATAATTCTGTCTGGCTCAGAAAGGACAACATGCCATGTTGTCTCTCCGTAGCCAAACTACGTTTCTCCAAATTCTCATTAATTTCCTCTTCAATAATCCTCTCCAGTAGCTTACCCACTACTGATGTAAGACTCCCTGGTCTATAATTTCAAGAAGTATAGCTGTTATCTTTCGTCAACAAATGAATAACTTTTTCCAACCTGAAATCGTCTAGTTTTACCTCTGTGGCCAGCGAAGACACAAATATCCTGTCCAAAAGCTCAGCAGTAACTTCGCTCGCCGTCCAAAATTGCCTGGACTATATCCTTTGCTATATCGGGGAAATTATCCATCATAATGTTTTCCAAGTTTCCAGCGCATCCTCTTTTTCAGCGTCGGCATGTTCGAGCATATCTGCTTTTTTTCGCTGTGTTCACATTCATCAATGTATTCGGTGAGGAGATTCACTGCCTCCTTGGACTCCAGACACAAGTTTTCCTCTGATCTGCCCCCACTCTCTCCAGTCTCCTCCTGCTCTTCACAGTGCAACTCGCCAAGGCCTTCTCAACCCCCCTTCTACCTCTTCTAAGTCCACTGTTAAATTCTTTCTTGTCTGCACTGTGACTCGCCATAGCCCTATGTGATCCTTTCTTCCTAAATCTTAAGTATCTTTCTTTCTTCCTCTTGAATCGTTCCAATCTTCTTGTCTCCCAGGGTTACATTACGCTATTATCCTTTCCCTGCCATAAAGAGACAAGCCTATACTGAACCTCATGTCATTGTTCCTTCAACAATCACCATATATCTGCTGCGCATTTCCCGGAGTACACCATTTCCCAATTTACCTTCACAAGTTCCTGTCAGGTAGCCCCATAATTCGCAGAGCCCCAATTAAATACATTCCATGCTCCTGGTCCTATCCCCGTGCAAGGTAAATGTCGGGGAGTTCTGCCCTATCGCTCTGACATGCTGACCCGCGGAGAGATCTGTCACCTGATCCGTTTCCTTTTCTATTATTAGATCCGGTTTGGACTGTTCGCTAGTCCGAGTGTCTTCTTATAGTGACGTGAATCCTTCCTGGACACAACTGAGAAATTATGCCATACCGAAACCTTTTACCCTGGGGAGGTGCCAAAGAATATTGTGGAAGTTTCATTTACCCGTGCCAATAGCATGACACGTGTCGATCTTTCCCTTCCAATCGGTTCCTCGCTGTTCCCCTTGCAGTTCTTTTTGTTAATCTGGTGAGCGGCTGTATAGAATACTCCAAATAGGGAGATCGCGCCCTTCATGTTTCTGTGTTCATCTCACAGTCTATTAACAAACGAACGCTGCACTTTGTCCTCCCTTTCTGCATCTGCCTTACTATCCCTGATCTGCCATCGCGCCCCCTTTGCACTCTGTTACCCGACCCTGCCCATTTTTCAACATCTAAAACACGGAAAGTCCTGCAGCCATCCCTGCCCTTGTGACAGTCGAGTGTCTGTGATAGTTTGCAACATACTCCAACTATTGTAACAAACACGGCAGCAGCATTGAACGTTTCTGTTGCTCCCTACCTGAACTGCATGAAGTCAGCAATCTTCCGTGAATTCTACAATTTCCGGATGAGCAGGTATATGATTAATTGAGTTTAGGACATATTTGCCAACCCTGTTCATTGGAAAACGGCTTTATTTGAAAACTCCGCTGAATTGCCATTGGAGGCGGGCGTTATCTACACAGATGGCCATTTAATGTAAACACATACACCATTCCATTCCTCAGCTCTTCTCTGAATTTCCTCTGTGTCAGTGTATAGATACAAGTATTAGTGCACACGCTGAGAATTAGCAACATTAACCCAAATTGCTGTAGGATGTATACCGGGGAACTCAAATATCTGTCCTCGTAAAAATAGTTTTGCAGTTGCCATTTCAGGGAATGGGCTACATAGGGCATCCAAAATAATATGAAATTAGCTGATATGGAAAACAGCAAAATAATCGATTTTCTGCGTTTTCCCACCTCGGCATCTTTCTGATTGTCGCTGCTGTGTCGAAGCCTTCTGCGGACTCTAATTGCAGCAACGATATGTCTTACGGTTAACCCGTTGAACACCAGGATTAAGCCGATTGGTAGCAATGGTTTTAAAATACTGTCTAGTAGTTCGTATGCTCTCCACACGGGTGAAGTAGCGTATTCATATGAGCCGGTGCACCGCCACGGCGTGTTGTCAATGATGACGTAAGGTTCAATGCCAAAGTAAATCGGGACACATCTCCCGCAGCTCACTATAACCACGGTCACGATAACCACCGTTGCTGTTCTCTCGGTGCAGTATCGTTCCCGCAGCTTTCGGCAACATATTGCGATGAAGCGATCGAAGGTAAAACTGACCGTAAACCAAACAGAACAGTCCGTTGTTACAGACCGAAATGTAATTGTCAGAGCGCATACAGGAGTAAAGAGCAGGGATCTGGAATAAATGTAGATATTGTTGGTCTGTTCCACTAAAGCAACAACGATAACCACCATCAGATCCGCTGTGGCCATTCCAACCAGGTAACGGGTGATGCATTTGGAGAGACCGCATTTTCCCCGAGAAAGGATCACAATCGCCGTTAAGTTAACTGCAAGAAATTTGGAAACAAAATAGAAATATGGTCAGTTCCCTGAATGCCCCCATTCTACCGATGCGACGCAGGGTATGGTCTGTTTGGAAGTAGAAAGCGGGAATCCAGTGTGTACGGGCTCGGTCGCTACACGCCGGCTGGAGGACAATGACGGATGTGAGTGTCGGTGGATTGGCGACCTTCCCACAGTTTAGAGCGAGGCATCCGAGTTCCACGACTCAGGTAAGGGTGAGCAGTCGTTCGCTCCTGTAAACAACACCACTTCCATTATTAGAGCTGAAATAGCTGAAAGGATTGTTTGCAGCGGTGTCAAAGTGGAGTCAAGGAGATATGAAGCACGACTTCTCATTTACTGAAAATTACAGTAAAATTTACAGAAGAACAGACCTACGTGTCGAACATAGATTGGACCGTCATTTAAAAAAGCTGCCATTTGTTATAAGGAGGAAGTGTCTGCACTGATAGAGACTCGGACCTAGAAAACCGGAGACCAGCATCACTTCAGAAAGCCTAGCGAGGTGAGATTGTGAAACAGTGACAATATCGGCACGAATTTAATTGACAAAAGAGGAAAACACTGCGATCAAAATACGAAAAATGCAAATAAAACAATCAAATGCCTGAACCCTCCATTCCGGAAACACGTTTCAGCCGACGGTCGCATCTGTGCTCAGTAACAGTGCGGATACCACAGCAGAGTAACAGCAAGACGACGGCACCGTACATAAAGTAACCAGCTCCGGCATCTTACCGGGGACACCAACCGCGACAAGTGTGGGATAGTAAATGGCTGCGATGTAGTAAATCGCCGGATATCCCATATTCCGTCAGAAGCAGCGTTCAGTTGTACGGAACGTTTCAGCTGCTCAGATGGACTGGGCATCGGTTTAGCAGACTTTTATTGAGATGAGAGCAATTCCACTGAGTCAATTAGCGTCAGGGACACTAGTGACAACCAACTGCACAAACACTTACGTTAAACTATTTTTACTCACTGTCCCCCTGTCATGAATTTGATTCTTTAAGGGATATTGCAAACTCTTTACTTCAAAACAAAATATAATGCGAGTTTACAAAGTTATTTTCCATGAGACCTGACTTCAGCTATTTACATAGGGTATTTTTACATCTGTGTTCCTTTTAAGGTAGGCATTTATCTTGAAGTCATTTATTTTGTAACATTTGACAAAGCACATTCGCTTCTGAAATTGAGGGAAGGTGTTTATTCTGGCAGGTGAAATGGAGAAAGCACCTTTATTACAGGGAAACATTCCCTCATTCTTTTCTTTCGGTCGTTCCAGTCATTTCTGCGGTTTGAATGATGGAAATCACAGTGACAGCTGATATGTGTTACAATAAAATACACTGCACTTATACTCCTCGAAACAATTTAAAAGATCCGCAGCGATATTCCAGAGACCTGCGATCAAAAAGGGAGCGTGTCTTCGGGAAGTTAGCGAGGGCTGTGGACAGTTTGAAGAGCAATGTTTTCCAGCGCACACATGGGCCGTTCGGCAGGAACCTGATCTCTGCCAGTCAATGACTTGACCCTGCCACACCCGTGACGTGCGATGCAGTCTATTTAACTTTAAAGATATTCTCAAACCTGCCACAATTCTACCACTGTTTCTCTATCCATTCTCTGTTTGAACAAATATAGCAAGTACAATCTCTGAACAATCCGCAGGTTCCCAGGCTGTTCTACTATTTACCATTAAGTTTTCTTTTTTTTTTCTCCTGATTTACTGTCAGGTATATTACCTTTCGAGCGTCACTATAAGAAAGTGCAGAACAGCGGATGTGGTCAAGCTCACTTGTCAATCACCCTTCCTTCTGCTCTTGCAGTGCACCGCTCCGTGCCCATTGTACCGAATGCGTACCGATGAGCGGCCCTGCCCTTATTGGAGAGAGTCTCATCACTCTGTTTCCATTGTGGAACTCGTACTAATGTGTGGCCCTCGGCGTCTCGAGAAAGTATCACCTCTGCCTGCAAATTCATCCTTCCAAAGTGAATCACTTCAAACGTTCCGGGTTGAACTCCATCTGTAACTTCTCAGCGCTGCCCTGCGTCCTGTCACTGTCCTGTTGTAATCTGTGACAAACTCTATACTCTTCATAATTCCACCAACCTCCCTCCACATCATTGCAAATAAAATAAGCCACCCGCCCACCTCCTCATCCAAATCATTCATAGATACACAGAAAGCCGGGGGTCTCAGAACAGATCCCTGCAGGACTCCACTGGTCACCGACATCCAGAGAGAAAACGCTCCATCCACAACTATCCTCTGCCTTCTGTGAGCGTCAGTTCTGAATCAACCAGCCAGCTTTCCCTGGATACCAAACCTTCTGACGTTATGAATGGTCCTAATAAGGCCCAAATAAGGCCTTATTAAAATCCATTTATAACAGACCAATTATCCCCCAGTTTATTTGCAGAAGACCACATAATAAACACGTTCTCCCATCTGTTTCTCTCTTTCATTGTCTCCGCCTTGTCTTGGGCGAGTGCAAAGATGTGAACTATCATTATCCTCCGGGTACAAACTGGAAGTGGTTGTGCAACTCACTGAGGGGACAACTGCCCCTTCATCCCCATCACCGTCGATTG
The DNA here is from genome assembly GCF_030028105.1 of Mobula birostris. Classification (NCBI taxonomy): domain Eukaryota; kingdom Metazoa; phylum Chordata; class Chondrichthyes; order Myliobatiformes; family Myliobatidae; genus Mobula; species Mobula birostris. The sequence continues at coordinate 4,111,070 of NC_092382.1, forward strand.
CCTGAAACATAAATCTAAGAGGATCATCTCATCTCGGTCCACAACATCCCATTGACAACATGTTTTCTGGAACTCAGCTACGAGAGGATATTGACTATCTCCAAGGGGTTTGATTTGGTTAATATGATATCAACCCAAATTATACGGAGAAGTCTGGATTGGATATACTGATGGACCGGCTCTGTCCGGACAAATCGCGAAGGTGTGAAGGGGCTCGGCTGATGTAGTGATATCATAACCTTCTGTCCTATTTCCAAAGCCCGCGGTGTTGTTCGCACCTCAAAACAAGCTTCGCTCTGCCGTTTCTTCCATCACGTATTATGGGGGGCATTATAATGGGCCTCCTTAATAGAGTCAATTAATTGCTGCTTGAATTTGTCCTTTCCAATGCTATCGTACTCGGTCTGTGATAAATCTAGCCAAGCAGGAAAACTAACCCTTTTACTTATTCTCCTGATCGTCAACTTAAAACGTGTAAATGCAGGAGAGGATGCTTCTGTGCTGAGGACTATCATAAGAACAGAGGGTAAGACAGTGACCCATAAGCCGTTTAGTCATTTTAGACAACATTGTCTTTAAAGTCCAGTTCATCCGTTCAACAATCGCAGTGTTGTGGTCGATTGGGGAAAAAGAGCCTCTGTTTTACCCCAAACAGTTTCATTAGATCTTGTGTCACCTGTGCGGTGTAGCGGGGACCATGATCTGATTCTAGAGTCCTTGGCAATCCCCATGGGGTAACGACTCTCTCGGACAAAATCCTGGCTGTAACGCCAGCGGTTTTCATTGTCTAGTTGAGAAAGCATCGATCCACTTGGTGAACGCATCCACTACCTCGAGGATATATTTCTGTCCTCCAGGGGATGGAGGTGAAGATCCAACAAAATAAACCTGCAAATTAACACATGGTCCTTCTACTCGGTGGGCCTTAAAACTGCTTCTCCAGCCGATTTACCTGGGTTATTACTGGGCACGAATCAAACAATCTTTACGATAATGTTGTACATCTCCTCGCAACTTCGGCCACCAACACAGATTCTTCAGCTGTTCCATAGTTCTATCTGATCCTGGATGCCCACCAATGTGATGGTGCCAATATATCACCTGGTTTCTTTCCCATTCTGGCACCACAAATTTACCATTATTAATTACAATCCAATTCCGTGCCTGTATCCCTCGATATTTCCCAATCTCCTCAGATTGCTCTCCTCTTTGTACCTTTGCCAACTCCTGATCCTGTTGCTCTGTCATGACTGAGTCTGTACGCACACAGTTTGCTGGTTTCTCTGTTCCCTACCTCTACATCTGGATTCCTGGATTGCCTTTCACCACCCAGCCTGATTCTAGTTTGGCTCACTCACGAGCCTTCCTGCTCCCTTCCGGGAGAATCTGTAACTGAGCCTTCACCTTTTTGTTTAATCCATAAGTGTTTCCACTTCCCTCCTCAAATATTTACTTCAACATTGGAGCTGATGTTACTGGTTTGCCGTCTTTTGAGATATAACCTCTACCTTCCCATAACGGTTAATATTGAATCAAAGCACATGAGTATACAATGAATGAAAGGGGATGGGTCATGCACAGTCATCAGAGTCAACATGGCCTTGCAGCTGTTTAAATGTCGCTTCTGTTTCATCAATCCGTTCATCGATATGCTGACTCCACCGTGAAACACCGTGTTCAACGCGTTCTGACTGGGAAGAGAAAGGCATGAACTGGGAGATCGACAAGGAATTTATAAATGTACTGACGTTCATTTGCCTGCGCGCGTGTGTGTGTTCGTGTGTGTGTGTGTGTGTGTGTGTGTGTGTGTGTGTATGTGTGTGTGTGTGTGTTTGTGTGCATGTGTGTGTGTGTGTGTGTGTGTCTGTGAGTGTGTGTGTGTGTGTGTGTGTGTGTGTTTGTGTGTGTGTCTGTGTGTGTGTGTATGTTTGTGTGTGTGTGTGTGTGTGTGTGTGTGTGTGTGTGTGTGTGTGTGTGTGTGAGTGTGTGTATGTCTGTGTGTATGTGTTTGTGTGTGTGTCTGCTAATAATGGTTTTTAATATGGATTTATAACCATGTAACCATACATATAACCATATAAGCATTACAGCACGGAAACTGGCCATCTCGGCCCTTCTAGTCCATGCCGAACTCTTACTCTCACCTGGTCCCACCTACCTGCACTCAGCCCATAACCCTCCAATCCTTTCCTGTCGATATATCTATCCAATTTAACTTTGAACGACAACGTCGAACCTGCCTCAACCACTTCCGCTGGAAGCTCGTTCCACACAGATACCACTCTCTGAGTAAAGAAGTTCCCCTCGTGTTACCCCGAAACTTTTGCCCTTTAACTCTCAACTCATGTCCTCTTGTTTGAATCTCCCCCATTCTCAATGGAAAAAGCCTATCCACGTCAATTCTATCTATCCCCCTCATAATTTTAAATACCTCTATGAAGTCCGCCCTCAACCTTCTACGTCCCAAAGAATAAAGACCCAACTTGTTCAACCTTTCTCTGTAACTTTGATGATGAAAACCTTTACATTCTGTAACATTAGGTAACATTCTAGAAAACCTTCTCTATACTCTCTCTATTTTGTTGACATCTTGCCTATGATTCGGTGACCAAAACCGTACACAATACTACAAATTTGGCCTCAACAACGCCCTGTACAATTTCATCATTACATCCCAACTCCTGTACTCAATGTTCTGATTAATAAAGGCCAGCATACCAAAAGCTTTCATCACCCCCCTATCCACATGAGATTCCAACTTCAGGGAACGATGCACCATTATTCCTAGATCTCTCTGTTCTACTGCATTCTTCAATACCCTACCATTTACCATGTATCTCCTTTTTCTCCCTCTGTCCCTCCGACTATACCTCTTGCACATCCTCTGGGTTTTTCCCACCCTCCCCCTATTCTTCTCCCTGGGTCTCCTGTCCCATGATCCTCTCATATCCCTTTTGCCAATCACCTGTCCAGCTCTTGGCTCCATCCCTCCCCCTCCTGTCTTCTCCTATCATTTTGGATCTCCCCTCCCCCTCCCACTTTCAAATCTGTTACTAGCTCTTCCTTCAGTTAGTCCTGACGAAGAGTCTCGGCCCGAAACGTCGACTGTACCTCTTCCTAGAGATGCTCCGTGGCCTGCTGCTTCACCAGCAACTTTGACGTGTGTTGCTTGAATTTCCAGCATCTGCAGAATTCTTCGTATTTACCATGTATTTCCTATTTTGATTAGTCCTACCAAAGTGTAGCACCTCACATCTATCAGCATTAAACTCCGTCTGCCATTTTCAACCCACTCTTCTAACTGACCTAAATCTCCCTGCAAGCGTTGAAAACCTATTTCAATATCCGCAACTCCACCTATCTTAGTGTCATCAGTATACTTGCTCATCCAATTTACCACCCCATCATCCAGATCATTAATATATATGACAAATAACATTGGACCCAGAACAGATCCCTGAGGCACATCACTGGTCACCAGCCTACAATCTGACAAACAGTTATCCACCACCACTCTCTGGCGTCTCCCATCCAGCCACACGAAATCCATTTCACTACTTCAATATGAATACCTAACGATTGAACCTTTCTAACCAACATTCCGTGTGGGACCTTGTCAAAGGCCTTTCTGAAGTCCATTTAGACAACATCCACCACTTTACCCTCGTCAACATTCCTAGTAACCTCTTCAAAAAATTCTGTAAGGTTTGTCAAACGTGACCTTCCACCCACAAATCCGTGTTGACTGTTCCTAATCAGACCCTGTCTATCCAGATAATTGTATATACCATCTCTAAGAATACTTTCCATCAATTTACCCACCACTGACGTCAAACTCACAGGCCGATAATCGCTACGTTTACTCTTAGAACCCTTTTTAAACAATGGAACAACATGAGCAATACGCCAATCCTCCGGCACTATCCCCGTTGCTAATGACATTTGAAATATTTTTGTCAGAGCCCCTGCTATTTCCACACTAACTTCCCTAAAGTTCCTAGGGAATATCATATCTTCTTTTAGCTTTTCTAATTTATTTCTTAAGTTTATTTTTAAATTGTTTATATTCCTCGAGCACCTAATTTACTCCATGTTGCCTATATATATTGTAGATGTCTCTCTTTTTGCGAACCCGGTTTCAATATCCCTTGAAAACCATGGCCCTTTCAAACTTTTAACCTTTCCTTTCAACTTAACAGGAGCATAAAGATTCTGCACTCTCAAAATTGCATCTTTAAATGACCTCCATTTCCATATTACATTCTTCCCATAAAACAAATTATCCCTATACACTCCCTCTAAATCTTTTCGTATCTCCTCAAAGTTAGCTTTTCTCCAATCAAAAATCCCAACCCTGGGTCCAGACCTATCCTCCTCCATAATTATATTGAAACAAATAGCATTGTGATTACTGGACCCGAAGTGCTCCCCAACGCAAACATCCGTCACCTGACCTATCTCATTCCCTAACAGGAGATCCAAAATTGCCCCTTCTCTCGTTGGTACCTCTATGTATCGCTGCAAAAAACTATCTTGCACACATTTTACAAACTCCAAACCATCCAGCCCTTTTACGGTATGGGCTTCCCAGTCTATATGTGGAATGTTAAAATCTCCCACAATCACAACCTTGTGCTTACTATAAATATCTGCTATCTCCATACAAACTTACTCCTCCAATTCTCGCTCCCCATTTGGTGGTCCCATAAGTGGTCCCATACACCCCATAAGTGTTACACCACCTTTCCCATTCCTCAATTCCACCCAAATAGCCTCCCTAGGCGAGCCCTCTAATCTATCCTGCCAGAGCTCCGCTGTAGTATTTTCTCTGACAAGCAATGCAACACCTCCCCATCTTGTCCCTCGGATTCTATCACACCTGAAGCAATTAAATCCAGGAATATTTAGTTGCCAATCACACCCCTCCTGTAACCATGTTTCACTAATAGCTACCACATGATACTTCCAGGTATCAATCCACGCTTTAAGCTCGGTCACCTTTCTTATAATGTTCCTAGCATTAAAATAAATGCATTTAAGAAATTTTCCACGTCATACTCTCTGTTTATCACTAACTGTGCAAACAACTTTACTATTTACTTTTTCTTCCTTCTCCCCTACATCTGTTCGTACACTCTGGTTCCCCTGCCCATTCGTATCTAACTTAAATCCACCGGAGCCACTCTAGCAAACCTACCTGCAAGAATATTTGTCCCCCTCCAGTTCAGATGTAGACCGTCCCGCCAGAACAGGTCCCACCTTCCCTGGAAAACTGCCCAATTATCTGTAAATCTGAAGCCCTCCGTCCTGCACCATGTCTTCAGCCACGTGTTGATCTGTGCTATCTTACTATTTATAAACCCGCCTGCATGTGGCACTGGTGGCAATCCTGAGATTGCTATCCTGGACGTCCTGTTCTTTAACTTGTCACCTAACTCCCTAAATTAACCTTTCAGGACCTCCTCACTCTTTCTACCCACGTCGTTGGTCCCTACATGGACCACGACATCCGGCTGCTCACCCTCCCACTTGAGAATACCGAGAACTCGATCGGAGATATCACGGACCTTGGCACCAGGGAGGCGACAGACCATCCGGGATTCTCGATCTCTTCCACAGAACCTCTTATCTGTCCCGCTAACTATCGAATCCCCTATCACTACTGCTCTCCTCTTTTTCCTCCTTCCCTTCTGAGTTGAGGGTCCCATCTCGGTGCCAGAGACGCGACCACTGCAACTTGTCCCTGGTAGGTCGTCCCCGTCAACAGTCTCCAAAATGATATACTTATTATTGGTGGGAACGGTCACAGGGGTGCTGTACTCATTCTGTCTAATCCCCTTCCCTCTCCTGACAGTCACCCAGCTACCTGTCTCCTGACTCTTAGGGGTGACTATCTCCCTGTAGCTCCTCTCTATTTCTGCCTCTGCCTCCGGAATAATCCGAAGTTCATCCAGCTCCAGCTCCAGTTCCCTAACTCGGTTTGTGAGGAGCTGCAGCTGGATGCGCCTTTCGTAGGTGCAGCAATCAGGGACGATTGTGCTCGCCCTGACTTCCCACATCCTGTAAACGGAGCACTCAACTGCCCTAACTGCTGCCTGCATTACCCACTCCTAAGGTAATTACATTTATTAAAGGAACTTACCCGGTCTTACCTCACTTGGAGTGAAGCTCTTCGTCAGTCTCTGCTCGCTGAAGCCTCAGGAACCAAAGCCTACCTACTCTGTCTTTATGGGATGGTGTGGCCCTATTTGTCGGCCCTGCATTTATTTCTGCAGGGCACTGCGAAGGGAATGCCCAGGATACGGGCATTTTTAGGTTCAACCATGAGAAGAATCGGAATGGAATCTATAGATGGCAGAAAGTATTTTGTTAAATTATGCCGGTATTCTCACTAGGGAGAAACGTGTTGATGGTTGTGCTCTTGACCCACAGGACAGTGAATGGTAGCCTTAGCAGCCTATTGTATTCCTACAGCTAATTGAACAAAACAGTGTTTCAGTATCTAAATGTCCCTCAGGTGGATTCAACATCGGCTTTGTCCGTCACTTTACCGTTTCAAACTCCACAGCACGAGTAGGAAATGTTATACGTATTCGTTATAAGATATTTTCAGAAGGCCTTTGACAAGGTGCCACACATGAGGCTACTTAACAAGATAAGAGCCCATGGAATTACGGGAAAGTTACATACGTGGATAGAGCGTTGGCAGATTGGCAGGAAACAGAGAGTGGGAATAAAGGGATCCTATTCTGGTTGGCCGATGGTTACCAGTGGTGTTCCACAGGGGTCCGTGTTGGGGCCGCTTCTTTTTACGTTGTACATCAACGATTTGGATTATGGAATAAATGGCTTTGTGGCTAAGTTTGCTGACGATACGAAAATAGGTGGAGGGGCCGATAGTGCTGAGGAAACGGAGAGTCTGTAGAGAGACTTGGATAGATTGGAAGAATGGACAAAGAAGTGGCAAATGAAGTACAATGTTGGAAAGTGTATGGTTATGCACTTTGACAGAAGGAATAAACCGGCAGACTATTATTTAAATGGAGAAAGAATTCAAAGTTCTGAGATGCAATGGGACTTGGGAGTCCTCGTACAGGATACCCTTAAGGTTAACCTCCAGGTTGAGTCAGTAGTGAAGAAGTCGAATGCAATGTTGGCATTCATTTCTAGAGGAATAGAGTACAGGAGCAGAGATGTGATGTTGAGGCTCTATAAGGCGCTGGTGAGACCTCACTTGGAGTACTGTGGGCAGTTTTGGTCTCCTTATTTAAGAATGCATGTGCTGACGTCGGAGAGGGTACAGAGAAGATTCACTAGAATGATTCCGGGAATGAGAGGGTTAACATATGAGGAACGTTTGTCCGCTCTTGGACTGTATTCCTTGGAGTTTAGAAGAATGAGGGGAGACCTCATAGAAACATTTGGAATATTGAAAGGCATGGACAGAGTGGATGTGGCAAAGTTGTTTCCTATGATGGGGGAGTCTAGTACGAAAGGGCATGACTTAAGGATTGAAGGGCACCCATTCAGAACAGAAATGCGAAGATTTTTCTTTTTAGCCAGAGGGTGGTGAATCTATGGAATTTATTGCCACGGGCAGCAGTGGAGGCCAAGTCATTGGGTGTATTTAAGGCAGAGATTGATAGGTAACTGAGTAGCCAGGGCATCAAAGGTTATGGTGAGAAGGCAGGGGAGTGGGACTACATGGGAGAATGGATCAGCTCATGATAAAATAGCGGAGCAGACTCGATGGGCCGAATAGCCGACTTCTGCTCCTTTGTCTTATGGTCTTATGGTCTTATGGATATATAAGAGGTACACACTGACATACGTAACTTTAACAGCTTAATACGCAATTTTCCCCTGAATCAATTTCTTTCTGAATTCCAACTTCGAAAATCCTCTGGTGACTGTAATGTCGTTACTGTTACTTATTTGCATTTAAACTGGTGTTGATACAATGCTTTCTATTTTTCTCTGTCTTTGATACAGCAGCCGATAACGTCTGTAATGCTGGGGTCATTGGTTTGGATTTCACTCTGCATACTTCCCAACATCTGTGTTTGCTACTGACTCGGTAACCGTGCAAACACTGAGGGTTTGCGCCAGAAAAAAAAATAATGTTAATGTATAATCTCCAGAAATAAATCACCGGAGCAGAGTAAGTGAATGATATTAAAGGTGCGCCATCACAGAGAAATAACAAGACAGAGACTCCACTCGCAATGTTGGAGTGGAATCAGCGCTGATGAGGTGGATTCAACAACAGGATTACAGACTACTGTCGCCACCAGCGATGCTCAGATAATGTCCTGTCATTGCCGGAGTAGTTTGACAACATCGTTCTTGGTGTTGCAATCCCAGCATCGGACGTCTCTTGAGGCTTTAAGACTGGTGTTGCGTCCAGTTCAATGAAATAAGGCGTGTTATTTCCCCATTGGCAGTAGAGAAATAATTGCTAATTAGCAGTAATTAGCACCAGTCCATGTACGAGTTGTTTTCATCATTTTGTAACCGATTATTTTATAAAAGAATGTCATTCTGTGCTTCAGCTACATTTAGGACGGAAACATTCAGACGCGGTGGACTCTCAGCAACGTGTGATCGGTGAAGAGTTTTACCCAGTAGGCGCAAAAGAAATCTGCTATTTGGGCTTTGATATAACTGTTTGAGTTTGTTTACTGGCTATTTACAACTTTTATAACATTTAGAAATCGGGAACATTCCGAACAGAACTGTAAATACTAACAGGCTGGATTAACAATGCTTGATGAGAGGACTATTTGTTACACAGTGATTAAAATTGTCGGTATCCCGGGTAAGTACCTTCCGGTTACTTATGCAGAAGCAGAGACCTCACGCTGCTCTCAGCTACTGCTGATGTGATTTTAATCGGTGTTTACAGGGTCATTAATAATATTTAAAATACTCCTGGACAGTCTGACAAATGTGAAAGCCTTAGAGAGAGGTGATCCAAAAGCGAACAAACGGGACCGGCTCAGATGGCCATGTCGGTCGGCATGGAGATATTGGGCCGAAGGGCGCGTTTCTGTGCTCTATCATTCCTGGACTCTACTCATCGCTGCTGCATCTGTGATCGTGAGGAGATAATGCAGCATGTGCTACTTACTGTAAAGCGCTTTATGCTGCGGTCAGGTTTTCAAACAAACCGCATAAACACAGGTGTTCTTTACTTCCGCTGATAATGTCCAGCAAGGATAAACGATGGATGTTATTTCAAGTGAACAAATCATGGCTGTATTTCTATGCAAAATGCGCTTGATTTTCTTTATTCTTATTTCTGTTTTTTTTTTGTTTCACTGTAGTTAACCTTGTTGCAATCATCATTCTCCGCCGAGGAAAATGCGGTCTCTCCAAATGTGTTACGCGCTAGCTGGTGGCGATGGCTGCGGCGGATCTAATGGTGGTGATGATCGAAGTCCTGTTCTACCGGATGGGTGAAGCGTACAGACTTTACCGAGTCCTGGACAACGCTCCGTTCTGCCTTGTCCACTACGTCATGTGTCACGTGGCCGTTGATTGCTCCGTCTGGTTCACTGTCGCCTTCACTTTCGATCGCTTTGTGGCCATTTGTTCTGCTAAACTTAAAACAAAATACTGCACCCCCAAAATTGCGGATTTGGTGATTGGCGCAGTATCTATTGGTTTCTGTTTTTAAAAAAATCCCATTTTACTTCCTATATATGGAAACAACAGGTTTTTTGAACGGTAACTGGGTCTGTTTCGGTAGACCCGCACTTCCTCTCACCGAAGGGTTTGAGGGGTTTTACTGGGTGGACCGTCTGTTGAATCCGCTACTTCCTTTCTTCCTCATTTTGACCCTCAATGCTCTGACCGTCAGACAGATACTGGCGGCGAGCAGAGTCCGGCGGCGGCTCAAGGGACGGGGAAATTTCGGGAAACAGCGAGATCCGGAGATGGAGAGTCGGAGACAATCCATCATTCTGCTCTTCAGCCTGTCGGCGAGTTTCCTTCTCTGCTGGGCGACAACCACTCTGGTCTTCATTCTCATGCGATGCCTCTACACGGACCTGGAAATGTCTATTCGGCTTTTTCAGGCACAGTTTTGGGGTTCTGTGATTCAGAATTTCAGCAGCTGCACGAATACATTTATTTACGGAGTGACCCAGACAAAATTCAGAGAGCAGTTGAAAATTGTTCTACTCTACCCTGCTATTTTAGTTTGGAAACATTTTAGAAGTCTGTACCGCTCAGTTGAAAGGGTGAAATAATTTTCCCATTTCAACAAATATAAGTTGAACTTCCGGAAAACATTGCTGTTCCCAGCAGTTCCGCCTTTCCGTCATTTCAGAAAAAAAAATACTTTTTAATATAGATTAGATTGCTTGGATATTTCCTTTCTGAAAAATGTGTTTTACCTTGCGCATTATATCGCTGTAATATCCGGTATTGAAAAAAAGAGAGATCTAGTCTGGAAATGTGCATTATCCAAACCTTTGGAGTGACCCAGTCGCGTTTGCCATCTCGACATCCGTTCTCTTTCCATCTTGTTCAGAGTTTTCCCTTTATTTAATGTTCCAGTTTGCCTACTATACCAGCATGTAACCGGGAGATTTATTGCTCTTTTCTCTGTCTAGCTGAACCTTTCCAGTTTCAGCAAACGTCGAAGCGCACAATATAATTGAATCGATTCACTGAACGGCTAATTCTGCTGCTGTAGTTTCATGATCTACTGGAACTTGTTTTGATTCCACGTCACATCCCGTCAGTTTCTCAAGTATTCAAAACCTGTTCTTTGATTTTAAACTGTAAATCTCGGATCAAAAACGTCATTCCCCAATCTTTTTTTCTGAACTGTATTTTCCTTGACAAGTTATTCAAATATTTCTGTATGCTCGTGTGCGACGCGAAGTTCACATTGTACAGTATTTCCAAAAGCTCGATGCCTCTCTCTCACTCGATCACAATCACTCTGGTCACTCTCTGTCACGCTGCATGTGTTATCAGGCTATCGTGAAAAGAGCGTGACGCGTCTGGAAATCCGGACGTCTGTCCTTGTTCTCGTAAAACATTGACTGCCGTTATATTAAAATAAGCAAGAGCAGTACAGATTGTCTAATAAGTAGTACTACACACGAATTATTATAAATTACCATAATTACACATTGCACATTTAGACGGAAAAATAAAACCGTGAAGAATTTTGCTCCTCTTTATAAGAAGGATGTCAGAAATATAGCCAATTCAATTCAGTTATTTTTCCTTAAGTCTATCTACGCAATATTAACTCAAAACAAATGTGACGTGCTGACAGGGAACTATGCCCACTTAAACGGACAATTCAATTCCATTCCAAATCACTTCACACAAACGTCCCAATCACTAGAGCAACATATTATGATCGAGTCCCAACGTTTAAATTGCCCGTTCATCTAATTCGGAATTTCTGGAAACATACTGTGCAATCCAGAATTGCCATCTCTCTTTAAAAACATTGAATTAGTAACCAGTCGTTCCCAATTACTTGAATACCAAAATTCTCTCGAATTTCCTCAATATGTTCTGCCACTTTGCTTCACGTTGCTCTCTCCAACAACAAGGTTGCAGAAAGATTAGGTTAGCAGTCATTTCCGTTTAGTTATCGCTACGAGAATATTTATAACTTGACGTGTAGCAAAATCCGGAATTCACTTCTAATTTCAGGTGCAATCAGTGCTTGATTATTGCTTTAAAATTCAGACAGATTAATTTGCTTTCAGACAGATCTACCTTACGGAAGCCCAGCGACATCTCTCAGACACTGTCTCTTACTTACTCCTCCAACGGGACCCCAACACGGAGCACCAGGCCATTGTCTCCATACCATTACTGACCTTATTAGCTCTGGGGATCAACTTCCACTGTAACACCCTCACAGTTCCCGCCCCCGGCGTCTCCCGCTTCTACCTCGTACCCAATAGCCTCAAACATGCCTGTTACAGCTTGTTCCGCCCCTCTGAATTCATATCTGTATAACTTGGCTCAGTTTCATCCCCCATGGTTCATTCCCTTCCTATACGCATCCATGACAGCTCACAAGCTTTGGATCTGTTCAATGTTTTCAGGTGCCCTGGCCCAGATCCAGTCCCTATACATATTATCCCTCACCAGGATGCTCCCAAAGCTCCCCCATTTCTATCTGGACACCAAACCCAACGACTTCCATTCCACCATCACTTTCCTCCGTCTGGCGGAGCGTGTCCTCACTCTCAATAATTTCTCCTTTAGATCCTCCCACTTCCTGCAAACAAAATGTGTGGCCATGAGCACTCGCATGGGTCCGAGCTATGCCGGCCTTTTCGTCCGCTCCGTGGAGGCGCTGGTCAATAAATTCAAACGGATATACCAAACACCAGAGAGTCTGCAGATGCTGGACATCCAAAGCAACGCACACAAAATGCTGGAGAAGCTAAGCAGGCCAGGCAGCATCTATGGAAAAGTATAAACAGTCATTTATTTCGGGCTGAGACCCTTCATCGGTACAGGAAAGGGTGGGGAGAAGTCAGATTAAAAAGCTGTGGGAGGGGAGGAAATAGTTAAGGTGGCAGCTGATAGATGTAACCGGGAGAGAGGGAGGGGTGAAATAAAGAGCTGGGAAGTTGATTGGTGAAAGAAATAAATGTCTGGAGAAGGAACAATCTGAATCGAGCAGAGAGAAGTCCATGGAAAAAAGGGACGTGGGGTGGGTAGGGGAGAGCACCAGAGGGTGGGGATGATCAGGTAAGAAGAGAAGTTGTGAAACGGAGACATGAATGCGGAATTCAGAGTTTGTCGGGGTGGGGGTGGGCAATGACCAGATGTTAGAGAAATCGATGTTCATGCCATAATATTGGAGGCTACCCTGACGGAATACAAGGTGTCAGTGCTCGAACCTGTGTGTCGCCGCCTTGGCAGTAGAGGAGGCCACGGACTTGCGTGTCAGAATGGGAATGGGAAGTGGAATTGAAATGGGAGCCCACCGCTTTTCGTGGCAGGTGTTCGACGAGGGGGAGAGGCCTTCCGATCCACGCTGGGTATCACTGATATGTAGGAGCTCTCAACGGCCGGATACAGTAGATGACCCCAACAAACTCGCAGGTGAAGTGTCACCACACCTAGAAGGACTGTTTGGGGCCCTGAGGGAGGAGGTGTAAGGGCAGATGCTGCGCTTGTTCCAGGTGCAATGATAAGCGCCAGGAGAAAGATCAGTGGGGAGGGTCAAGGGAGTCACATAGGGAGTCATCCCTGTAGAAAGCAGAAACGGTCGGGGTCTATATGAGAATGGGTAGATGTTCTTGATAGTGGGATCACATCGGCAGTGGTAGAAGTTACGTGCAATTAAGTGCTGAATGCGGCTTGTGGTGTGGTAAGTGAGGACAAGAGGAACTCTATCCGTGATGGGGCGGTGGGAGAGTGGTGTAAGGGCAGATGTGCGTGAAATGGGAGAGATGTGGGTGAGGCAGCGTTAATGTTGGAGGAGAGGAAGCCCCCTTCTTTGAAGAAGGAGGACACCTCAGTTGCTCTGGAATGAAAAGCCTCAACCTGAGAGCAGATACAGCGGGGACGGAGGAGCTGAAAGAAGGGGTGGTATTCTGTACAAATGACAGGGTGGAAAGAGGTACCGTCCGGACTGCTGTGAGTCTGTAGGTTTGTTAAATATACCAGTGGATAGACTGTCTCCGGAGATGGAGTCAGAGATGAAGAAAGAGAAGAGAGGTGTCGAAAGTGAATTTGAGGGCAGGGTGGGAGTTGGAGCCAAAGTTGAATAAATCGACGAGGTCAGCAGGAGTGCGGGAAGCAGCAACAATGCAATCGTCGATTTAGCGTTGGGTGATTTGGGGAACATTGCTGCTGTAGGCTTTCTACAAGAACTGGTGACTTATCCAAATTGATGCTTTCCAAAAGCTCCAGCACATCCCCTTCCTTAATACCTACTGCTCAGTCTATTCAGTCCACTGTAAGTTATCACTATAATCGCCAAGATCATTTTTCTGCAGTGTATACTGAAGCAAAATATCCATTAAGTGCCTCTGCTATTTCCTCCGGTTCCATGCACTCTTTTCCACTGTCACACTTGATTGGTCCTATTCTCTCACTCCTTAACCTCTTGCTCTTAACATACTTCTAGAATGTCTTGGGGTTTTCCTTAATCCTGTCCCCCTGGGCCTTCTCACGGTCCCTTCTGGCTCTCCTAATTTCTTTCTTGAGCTCCTTTCTGCTAGCCTTATAATCTTCTAGCTCTCTGTCATTACCCAAGTTTTTTGAAACTTTTGTAAGTTCTTTTCTTCTTGACGAGATTTAAAACAACCTTTGTACACTTCTTCGGCTTCTCTGCTGCAGGACGAGTCATAACAGCTTTTCCAGTCAAACCTGGGTCTGAGGTTTCTTACCGGTGGAAATATTCCCAGGAATATTCTCGGCTACATGACGGAGACGTCCACGTCCATCCTAACTTGATAAGAAAAGAATTGGGAGCCACAGTCCAGCTGTGCCTGGCTCTGCTCCAATATCTTCCTGCTTCGACATCTGGGCTTTGAGTGTCCGATGTCCCTCACTCCTCACTCGCAGGAGGAGTTAACGGAGGAGTTAAGCTGTCCGATGCAAAAACTACAGTATGTACAGAAATAATTTAAGTTTATAGTGCAGGATGAAAGAGAAAAATACAGAGGAAGATTTTAACAACTGATCGATCTCCATTCAAAAATCTGATTGCGATGGGAAGAAGCTGCTCCTGAAACGCTGAGAATGTGCCGTCGGGCCCCTGTACCCGCTAGGCGAGGGAGGGGGTGATGTGCCGTCGGGCCCCTGTACCCGCTAGGCGAGGGAGGGGGTGATGTGCCGCCGGGCCCCTGTACCCTCTAGGCGAGGGAGGGTGTGAGGATGTCGTCGCGCCCCTGTGCTCTCCTGGCAAGGGAGGGGATGGGGTTGCCGTCGGGCCCCTGTACTCGCTAGGCGAGGGAGGGGGTGATTTGTCGTCGCGCCCCTGTACCCTCTAGGTGAGGGAGGGGGTGGGGATGTCGTCGCGCCCCTGTGCTCTCCTGGCAAGGGAGGGGATGGTGTGTCGTCGGGACCCTGTGCACTCCAGGCGAGGGAGAGGGGTGGGGGGAGTGGGGTGAGCTCTTTACTGACGGATACGGCTTTTTGAGGCATCGTCTTTTGAAGGTGTCTTGCGGGTTCGGGGGTCTGGTGTCTCTGATACAGCCTTCCGAGTCCACGTCTTTCCGCAGACTATTCTCATCCTGTGCAGTGGCCCCTCCATAGCGGGCGGTGATGTTTTCAGTTAGAATGCTCTCCGCGGATCGAAATGTGCGAAAGTTTGTCATGGTCCGGATCGGGGTTCCTTTTAATTTAACTTGTTTATGTTATGATCCGGACCGTTAATTCCCTGTTTTCCCGTGTCCCTCGACTTTGGTGATTAGAGACAATTAACGCTCAGCTGAACCGGTAGTTAATAGGCTCCAGGTTTCAGCCGTTCGGTGCGGGAGCGCCTGTAAAGTCACGGCGTGCCAATGTCATCTGGCTGGAGCAAGGCTTGTCTCGGCCCAAAGCGAGTGTCAGTAATTCGCCTTTCCTCACAGGAGCAATCCTGTCCAGTTACCTCGCCGAAGCGAGCCTGCAAAGTTTCCTCATCAAGGTGGGTCCGTCAGTTATCCCGCCGGGGAGAATCACGAGCCGCTGTCTACTGTTCCCGGGCCGAGTCGAGAGCTCGGCACTACCCGGAGGTTCCAAGCACCAGGTCCTGGCCCCGGCGGCGTCCCAGCACCACGTCCACGTCCTGGCCCCGGCGGCGTCCCAGCACCACGTCCACGTCCTGGCCCCGGCGGCGTCCCAGCACCACGTCCACGTCCTGGCCCCGGCGGCGTCCCAGCACCACGTCCACGTCCTGGCCCCGGCGGCGTCCCAGCACCACGTCCACGTCCTGGCCCCGGCGGCGTCCCAGCACCACGTCCACGTCCTGGCCCCGGCGGCGTCCCAGCACCACGTCCACGTCCTGGCCCCGGCGGCGTCCCAGCACCACGTCCACGTCCTGGCCCCGGCGGCGTCCCAGCACCACGTCCACGTCCTGGCCCCGGCGGCGTCCCAGCACCACGTCCACGTCCTGGCCCCGGCGGCGTCCCAGCACCACGTCCACGTCCTGGCCCCGGCGGCGTCCCAGCACCACGTCCACGTCCTGGCCCCGGCGGCGTCCCAGCACCACGTCCACGTCCTGGCCCCGGCGGCGTCCCAGCACCACGTCCACGTCCTGGCCCCGGCGGCGTCCCAGCACCACGTCCACGTCCTGGCCCCGGCGGCGTCCCAGCACCACGTCCACGTCCTGGCCCCGGCGGCGTCCCAGCACCACGTCCACGTCCTGGCCCCGGCGGCGTCCCAGCACCACGTCCACGTCCTGGCCCCGGCGGCGTCCCAGCACCACGTCCACGTCCTGGCCCCGGCGGTCCGCGATTCTTGTCCTACCCCTCTGTCTGAATCCCTTCTCTGCCTCTCTGGCCTCTAGCCCTCGTCTGCAGCCCCCGCCTGCACTTCGATCTAGTTCCATCACCGGAGATAGATAGGTACTGTCTGGTGTCCATTCGTGTTGGTCTTGTCTTGTCTTGTCCTCGCCTCCGTGGGGTAAGTCAAGCCGTCTTGCCATTGTCCCGCGGAGGGTCATGAGTCCCGGCCCTATGTCCTGTACCCAAGGAGGGGTCCCGGCGCTCTGTTCTGTGTGCGAGTCCTGGCCCTATGTCCTGTACCCAAGGAGAGGTCCCGACTCTGTATTCTGTGTATGTGTCCATGGTTCTATGTACCTGCTCTCCCGAGACCGAGGCTCTGTGTTCCTATGTTCCTCCTCTCCCTAGCCCATATCATGCCCATGCCTGGTTCTGGGGTCCGAGCCCGAGGCAAGACCCAGGTACTGGGTCCTTGACCACTCTCGGGACCGGAGTCTATACCCTAGCCTCTTCATGTCTCATCTAGTTCTGGGAGCCGATTCCGAGTCCTAGCCCAGACCCTTGGTCCCGGCCTAGTCATTGTCCTCAGTCCTTGTCCAGTTCGCTACTCCTACTCCTGCCTAGCTGTCCTGATATCGAACAATAAACTAAATCTAAGTAACCTCACAAGATGTGTCTTGCATTTGGGTCCACCCTTGCTCCCAATGGCCGCCCATTGTGATAGAGCCTTCGGTGACATATCAGTTCCCCTCAAACTCTGAATGAACTATGGCCGCAGTCGTGCTCTCTTTGAGATTGCATCAATATATTTGGGCCCGGGATAGATCTTGAAAGAGGTTAACACCAATGAAATTGAAACTGCTCACTCTTTCCACTTCTGGTCGGTCAACGAGGGGACTGTTGGATGGTCCCTCGACCTCCCGTTCCTGAGCACAGAGGCTGAGGGGAGATCTGGCAGAAGGTGATAGAGTTATCAGAGGCCTAGAAGGTGAATTGTTGTGGCCAAGATAGAAATATCAAGTGCGTGATGGTCGGTATATAACGTGAAAGGAGAGTAGCTTAGAGGAGATGCGCGGGACAAGTTTTTTTTTTCACAGATGATGGAGGGTGCCTGGAAAATCTGTCAAGTGTGGCAGTCGGTAATACATTGCTGTTTATAAAGTTGTTGGCTTAGCCCATGAGCATGCAGTGAATGGATGGAGATGGATCATGTACAGTCAACAGAGTTTAGTCTCATTGGGTATCTTGTTGAGCGCAGAAGTAATGAGTCAAAGGACTTGTTCCTGTACTCCACTATCTCCACGATCCCAACATGTCCAGGTATTGTATTCACATTGTAATATGAGTCCATTCATCATCTTCTGTCCATTCACCCCCATTGATCTCGTTCTTCTGCACTGATGGGTGTAATATAGCACCCTGCATCCTGTAGCACAGGAGTAACACTTCCGCACACCCTGTCCCTGACGAGGGGAACACTCCCAGCTGTGCAGTGACGTAATCAGTGACGTCACACTCTCAGGATTCTTCGGTCAAGCGCGTGCTGCGGTGTGTAGCTCTGGATGATCCCAAATGTGAAACTTGAGCCTCCCTCGCATTCCCGCTCACAAACTCTTTCTGTGCTGCACAGGAGAAGGCTGTCACAATTTTATCAATGAAAAATGCATGGCATATTGCAGAGCAGTCCCAAGCTGTCATAAGAAAATCGAAATAAATGTTATATTATTTATGAGTGGGAAATAACTGCAGTTAATTCCTGAGCTTGTGCACATTGAAGAATACGTGACAGAATCAGCAAAGAGTGCGGAATACACGGTGAAGGACACAATTCAGAACTGTTGAGAGAAATGGGGCTCGAACATGAAACTCGCTGCCTCTGTGCGTTTTATTTTGATAAATTCATCAATTTAATTATGCTCTTACTTAATTAAATTAACTGAAATATTTATTTTCCTTATTTTCATTCAACATTTCAGAGACTGTTTTGCCAAAGCGTAGAAATTTACGGATCAGGTGCTGTTCGATTGGCTCTATTTGGCTTAGGAACGAATCGCATGCAGAATGATGACGGGCCGAATGGTCTGTTTGGCATATGACTCTATTACACAGGATGTACTGCTCCATACAACCGTCATCATTCATCGGTGCACTGTCTCTCTCACAATTTTAACATAAACCAACTGCAGGAGACTCTTGTTCTAAAAGTATCTCAGGGAATGCAGAATCTATTTTCGGAGTATTTACTGAATTAGAGCAACAGAGAGAAAGGAGGAGGAATATAGACCCACTCACACTGAATCAGAGGCTCAAGGGTACAGGACCGAGACGACACACGTAATGCTCGAGCAGAGACTGACAGATAAGGAATGACCCCAAAAATCTCACAGTGTAACAGAGACTGACAGATACAGACAGAAACCCACATTCTCACAGTGTAACAGAGACTGACAGATACAGAATGAAATCCGCACTCTCACACTGTAACAGAGACTGACAGATACAGAATGAAACACACACTCTCACACTGTAACAGAGACTGACAGATACAGAATGAAACACACACTCTCACACTGTAGCAGAGACTGACAGATACAGAATGAAACCCACACTCTCACACTGTAACAGAGACTGACAGATACAGAATGAAACCCACACTCTCACACTGTAATAGAGACTGACAGATACAGAATGAAACCCACACTCTCACACTGTAACAGAGACTGACAGATACAGAATGAAACCCACAGTCTCACACTGTAACAGAGACTGACAGATACAGAATGAAACCCGCACTCTCACACTGTAACAGAGACTGACAGATACAGAATGAAACCCACACTCTCACACTGTAACAGAGACTGACAGATACAGAATGAAACCCACACTCTCACACTGTAACAGAGACTGACAGATACAGAATGAAATCCGCACTCTCACACTGTAACAGAGACTGACAGATACAGAATGAAACACACACACTCACACCGAACCAGAGAGTGACACACACAGAAGCCCACACACTCAATCTGAACCAGGGACTGATGTCCACAACATGAACCCCGCACTCTCGCATTGCACCAGAGACGGGTGGCTACAAACGGAACCGTCCTTCAACATTTTACCGGCGACAATCAAGTAGAAATTTAAACCAACAGTCTCATATTATCTGACTGAATGTCTCGTGTTGGTTGATTGTCTCTGCACTGCTGTCGTTCTCTGCCACTAATTTTTATCACTTGTTTATTGATTATTATTATTATTATGTATATATGTTATTTTATATTTGCTCATTCGTTAGTCATTCTTTGTGTGCAGTGTTTCAGCAGTTTTCCTGGTGGTTTAGTGGTTAAGATTCGGCGTTCTCTCTGCTGGCACCCGGGTTCGATTCCCGGTCAAGGAATTAGAATTTGTCTTACTACAACTATAGCATTTATTGTAACATATCGTGTTTATTAACCTGCTGTTTATGTTTCACCTACATCCGCCTGCTTCAGAATTAGGCTCCTTGGCGCATCGGGTTGCTTCGCCATTTCATCGTGGATGACGAAGTTTTCCTCTCAGCCCAATTCTTCTGCCTTCTCCCTGTATCCGTTCATGCCCGGATCAATCGGGAATCGATCAGCCTCAACCTTAAATATACTAAAAGACTCTCTACCTAAAGAATTCACTCCTCATCTCCTTTCTAAAAGGACGCTCCTCTATCCCGAGCCTGCATTCTCTGGTCTTAGTCTCACCCAATTTTGCGGGTGCGTCTCCGCTACCGCGACTCCAAAGAGATTGTATTCCCACACCTGACGAGATAATACTTCGCACCATGTGCGAACTTTAATATATTTCCATGAATGTAACATAATTCATTTTTTCTGCTCGAATATTTAAAACTTCATTATAAACAACGATGAAGATATGTATTAACTTAATTCGTCAGTACCACTGAACATAGAAGAGTACAGACAGGAAAATGCCTTTTGTCCCACCTTGTCTGTGCTGAACGACACCAATCGAAACATTTCATGTGAACATATGTAACTGCCACCCCCGGGACAGGAACACTCTCCCACTCCTTGTCCCCGACCAGTCCCCCATACGCCCGTCGGGACAAAGCATCAGCATCAATGTCCCTGCTTCCGGGCCGGTACTTCAGGCTGAAATCATAGGCAGACAACGCCGCCAACGAACTGTGGCATCTAATTTCGCCGAGGTCAGGATATAAGTTAGAGGCTGTTGTCCGTCCTCACCTCAGACTTGGCCCCGTAGAGGTAGTCACTCAGCTTATCCACCACCGCCCTTTTCAACGCCAGAAATTTAAACGTGCGTAGGATAGTTTCTCTCGGAGGGCGACAGATTCCAGCTGACAAACGCAACGGGTCTCAACCCGGAGCACTGAAGCGTCCGACGCCAGGATAAAAGGTGGAGATCTCTTCCCAGAAACTGAGTGGTTCCTTGTGGCAATATAGGACCAGGTGGCTGACACAAAAATAACAGAAAAGCACACTAAAAAAAACCTAACAAATTAAAGATGAAGTGTATTTTCCCGTGTTGTGCCTCTCTCGGGCTGTAAAGCAGAATATGCTGTTTGAAACTATCCAACACATTGCAGGATGCAGCAACAATTTGCTTCAATCTGTTCACTTACACAAGCGCCATCTAGTGGCAAGCATCATTCACCAGGATCTCGCTTGAAGATGTAAACTCATGACAGGTTACTATAAATATACGCCTAATCCAGTTTTTCAGTCGACGTCTGACAATTATATCACGACCGATCCATTATTAGAGATAGGGCGATACATGATACCCGCCCGGATATAATATCACAGGATAAACATGCAAAGACAATTTACCTGATTGGTGCAGCCATTCCGACATTTACAACACACAGGAATCAGTCAGTGAAAAACACCTGAAATATGCCGACTTGAAACAGGAAAATGGAAGTCTGCGATACATGAACAATCCTCCCAGTTGTAATATATACGACTGGTATCATCCCAAAATCAGTACACTGAAACATTAGACAGTTAGAGCTGCAGAACAATAATAACACCGCAAGAATAGGCCGAAAATTCATCACAATTGAGAAATGATTTTTTTGTCTGTGTCCATACCTCACGTTATACCAGTTTTAACTGAGAAAAGCTAAAATTAACGTTAAACATGCGACTGTACTGCGGAGAATACAGGGGAGATTCAACATGCAGTTTGTACGGATGGAAATTTATGAAGAGAAAAATCAGGAAGCGAGGTGACATTTTCTTCTCCTTGCGGCAGAGTAAACATTTGCTTACTCCATGGAAATTTGCACAATTATGAACCAAATCGCGGAGCTCTGCGGTGTTAATCATTTCCCCATGACAGGTGTATCTAACATGAAGGACAAGTGCGAGGTTTACTGTAAATTCTTGCAGACTGTTGACTTTCTTTTCCATTTCATTCTGATGCAAAAGACTAACGTAACAAATGAGATGCAATTTTGCCGATTAGGACTTGATTGTCCCCGGATCCTCTCCCGCTTTATCATTACCGAAAGGGGTGTGGCGGTGACAGGAGCCGGAATATGGTGGGTGAATAAACATAAAAGGTCGGGTGAGTTCAATAATTGATAGGAGGCGGATGTCGCGGGCTGAAGGTGTGAATGTGTATTTTCCCGTGTTGGGCCTCTCTCCGGCTCTAAACCAGTTTTATTCTCCCCGCTGCCATGTTCTCCGGTGTCAATTCTGCAGTGTTAAGATGGAAATCACCACAACCCCCTCTGAGAAGAGCTTAGATATTGTGTTTATTAATTATTTGAATAATTGACGTGAGCGGATATTTCGCTGCGCTGATGAACTGCTCTCTGAACTTGAACTGAGTTACCCCATAAATTAAAGTGTTTGTGCAGCAACTTAATATCATCAGCATGTATCCGGTGTGTTGGAAAATGTATTCCGAATCATTGTAATTATTTTTACCCAATCCGGAAAGGACTTCAGAAACTTTTACTGACCACAGAGTGATGAAGCTTCCGGAGATGGTGAGAAGTAAGATCACAGACCTCCTCCTGCTCTTCATCTCCGGGTCACTGCGGTTCTCCGCCTTGCTCTGACCCCTCAGCCCCTTACGGACGCGACTAGTCACCAAAATGTGCCTGACTGTCAGAGCGTTGAACAACAGTATTAACACGAACGGGAGTAATGGATTTAGAGCGGTAGTGAAACAGTCATATCCCAGCCACCCGGGATCCGTGTAGTAGCTCGGCTTTGGAACGCAGTCCCAGGGTGTATTGTCAATCACTGTCACAGGCTGCAATATGAAAAAGTAGGGAACATTATTCAAACAGAACAGAACGCCGGTTGTTATCAGAACCACAGACGCAGTTTTCCCGGTGCAATACTTTGCTCTCCATTTCTGACAACAGATGGCGACAAACCGATCAAACGTGAAGCTGACGGTGAACCAGACAGAACAGTCTGTGGCTGCCTCTCCCAGGACAGCGATCACACTGCACACGGGGGTGATGTCGAGGAAAGTCCGAGGGAAGTAATAATAACTGACCCGCCACAATATCACAGCAAACACGATGATCGGCCGTCGCCATGGCCACCAGGTAGCGAGTGGTGCAGGTGGAGAGGCCGCACTTTCCCCGGGACAGGATCACAATCGCCAGTAAATTCACTGGGGGGGGGGGGGGAGGAAAGCAGAAAGATTGAATGAATTACTCTCTCACCGCTCTGTGTGTCTCTGTGCCGAGATAAGCTGTAAAGAGAGGACAATCAAACTTTGCGGGCGCTCATTACTGGAGGTTTGGAAGGTGTAAATCGGGTTTCGCAGACGCCTCAAAGGCGCGCAAGCAGGGAGAAAGGTTACGGCCCTCGGTGCCGAAAGAGAAGCGGGATTTGGGAAGGAGGCATTGTCAACTGATCGCAAAGGGCACTTTTCGGCCGATGTGTAAAGTTTGAATGCCTCGGCAACTTTCACCGCGATTGTGATTCCCGCGATCCCATCAGCTATCTTCCGGCTCTCTTCGCATGTCGCCCAGCCCCGCTGCCTCGGACCTTGTCCATTTACAATGTTCAAAGTTCCAGGCAGATTTACTTCTTCTGTTCGCAAGCGTTCATCTCCCCCCCGACTTCCCCTTTGTCAGCCGGCCACACGGGCTCAGCTGGGCTCGCTGCTTTTAAATTCTGCAACTGCCCTTGGCCGCGGTTCCTTCACACTATGTGATGAGATCGGATCTGGAAGTTCCCATTTTTTTTTTTTTTTTTTGCTTTGCACATTCTTCCTGACCTGCTCCAAATTACAAAAGTATTATTCTAAATGGATCGATCTTTATTGTTCCGGAGAGGAGTATCCCATGTAGTCTTCACCGTCAGGCAACTAACGGACATCGCTGGGTTGGCTAACCCTCACTTCACGGATAATATGGCGTGGAAACAAACCCTTGTAAACTAAACGCACACCGACGCTTATTTGAATTTTTGAAACTCCCGATGGTCTGAGATCGAACACACAAGTGAATCTCACCGGGGTTTCGCTTACCGCGTTCCCTTCAATCTCGCAGTATTTTTTTCCTAACAATTCCCTTAAATTTGAAATTAAAGCATCTTGAACTATTAATGCGGGGGAAAAACACCAAGTAGCCCTTAAAGGTGCCGAGCGCGCAGGATTATCGGAGTTTACTTTGTATTGATAAATCAAAACAGCTTGCTATGGATCCACAATATATATCCATCTCCCCGATCTTCCACTCTACATCTTTTTCATTTTTTTTCCAGCCGAATCTACTGATTAAACTGCAAGGGAACTTCTGACCGGTCACAAGGGTTTTGTCACAATGTCTGCACCGCACTCACTGATACACCGGCATCTCACCGCTGTCGGTAACTGAACGAGTCCAAAAGCCGCGCACATTGAACAGCAAATGTTAGTTCGCGTCTGTTCTTACCAGGGACACCGATAACGGCAACAATCAAGTAATATATCTTTCTCACGCGGTAAAGCGTTTCAAGCATTCTGTGTGAGATTCAGCCTGTCTTCCAGCTGCCCGGGATCTCGCTGAAGAAACTCTGAGCTGATGAATCTCCACGCTCATTCATTTATACTCGCTCCGGCACACTGAATATTCAATACTGCACAAGGCTGACGTGTCTTCCAACAGTGGGGTGAAAATAAGCATTATATCATTCAAGTAAAATCCCAAACGTGATGAGGTATGGAGAGCTTCACACGAAATTGCAAAATCTCACAGATGAAGAAACGACGATTCGGGAAGTCAGTAAATGTTGTTGAGAAACACTCTCAGGCTCACCTCTCCGTTTCATGATTCTTATTGTTGATCTTGTCCACTCCCAGTCTCCACAGACTTTGTCATCATAGACCAATTCGGTATTGTTACGGGGCTGCTCTGTTTCACTCTGGAAATTGTCTCTGTTACAGATCTTTCAATAGAAATATATAAAAAAAGTTGTTTGTACGTTCGTGTAATATAGTGAACAGCCATAAGCTGATATCGCATCCAGGCTTACGAGGTAGGGAACGCACGCAATCCGTTATTCACAATAATCACAACACATTCAGAAAGTTGGAAGAACTCAATAGATAAGGCAGCATCTATGGAGATGAATAAAGTGTCGACGTTTCATGCAGGGACGCCATCTTCAAATTAATTAACGGTTCGTCGAGCACCTTAGCTCCAACATCAAAAAACAGAATTTCTCACTGGCCAACCATTTCAATTATAATCCCCATTCCCAGTCCGAAATGTCGCCCCATTGCCCCCTTTTCTGCCACATGAGCCCACTCTCAGGTTGGAGGAGTAACCTGCAAACGTATTCTCACTATGGAACCTCCAATCTTATGACATGAGCACAGATATCTGAAACTTCCGGTGTTTACCCTCTCCCCTGTCCCGCTTCTTCATTTCACCACTCTGGCCTCCTACTCTTCTCCTCACCTGCCAGTCACGTCTCTCCGGTCCTCTCCTGCTTCCCTCTCTCCCATGATCCACTCTCTCCTATGAGATTCCCTCTTCTCTAGCTCTTTGTTTTTGTTCCCATTATCACCCAAGCCACATTTCGCCCTCCCATCCTACAGATGTGGTTTCACCTACTCCCTTCCAGCTTGTGCTCTTTCCAGCTCCTCCCAACTTCGTATTTTGGCATCTTTCGCCGTTTCACTCCATCCCGAAACTGGGTTGCAGCCCAAAAAGTCAACTGTTTTTTTCATTTCGATCCATGCTACCTGACCAGGTGAATTCCTCCAGCATTTTGTGTGAGCATAAAATTGATTGCAGTCCGTCACGTAGTAAACCAGCTACACTCAAAGTTTGCACCGATATGAAGCAAATAATTCAATTGGTGCAACTGCTTAAACTGACAGAGTATCTGCATTCATTATATTTGTATCAACAATGACAATTGTTTTGCAGAAGCACTGAATTGGTAGCATTGTTAACAGTGAGGTAGAAAGTCATAAGACCATAAGATATAGGAGCAGTAGTAGGCTATTCAACCCATCGAGTCTGCTCCGCCATTCAATCATCAGCAGATTCAATTCTTCCAGACATCGTCACTCCTCTGCCTTCTCCCCATATCCACTGATGCCCTGGTTAATCAAGAACCAATCTATCTCTGCTTTAAATATACCCAATGACTTGGACTCCACAGCCGCTCGTGGCAACAAATTCCACAGATATACCACCCACTGACTAAAGTAATTTCTCCGCATCTCTGTTCTAAATGGACGTCCTTCAATCCTGAAGTTGTGCCCTCTGGTCCTAGAATCCCCTACCATGAAATATAACTTTGCCACATATAATCTGTTCAGACCTTTTAAGATTTGGAATGTTTCTCTGAGAATGCCCTCATTCTCCTGAACTCCAGGGAATACAGCGCAAGAGCTGCCAGAATTTCCTCATACATTTCATTCGCCTTCTTCACAACAGACTAAACCTGGAGGTGAACCTTTAGTGTTTCTTGCACAAGGACACCCAAGTCTCTTTGCGTCTCTGCATTTTGAATTCTTACCCCATCTAAATAATAGTTTGACCGTTTATTTCTTACCCCAAAGTGCTTGACCATACATTTTCCAACATTGTATTTCATTTGCCACTTCTTTGCCCATTCCCCTAAACTATTTCAGTCTCTCTGCAGTCTCTCTGTTTCCTCAGCATTGCACGCACCTCCACCTATCTTTGTATCATCGGCAAATTTAGCCACAGATCCATTAATAACGTAGTCCAAATCATTGACATACATAATAAAAAGTAACGGTCCCAACGCCGACCCCTGTGGAACTCCACTGGTTACCGGCAGCCAGCCAGAATAGGATCCCTTTATTCCCACTCTCAGTTTTCTGTCAACCACCCAATGCTCCACCCATGTTACAAACTCCTCTGTAATTCCATGAGCTCTTATCTTGCTAAGCAGCCTCATGTGCGGCACCTTGTGAGAATCCAAGTACTCCACATCTACTGCATCTCCTTTGTTTGCCCTACTTGTAATTTCCTCAAGGAATTGAGGTAGGTTAGTCGGGAAGGATTTTCCATTCAGGAAACCATGCTAGCTTTGGCCTGTCTTGTCATGTGTTCCCAGGTATTCCATAATCTGATCCCTAACAATCGATTCTAACAACTTCCCAACCACTGATGTCAGGCTAACAGGTCTATAGTTTCAGTTCTGCTGCCTCCCACCCGTCGGAAATAGCGGAGCAACATTTGCAACTTTCCAGTTATCCGCTTTTTGAAAGATCATTGTTAATGCCTCCGCAATCTCTCCAGCTATTTCCTTCAGAACCAGAGGGTGCAGTCCATCAGGTCCAGGAGAATTATCTACCCTCAGACCATTAAGCTTCCTGAGCACCTTCTGAGTCGTAATTTTCACTGCACCTACTTCACTTCCCTGATACTCTTGAATGTCCGGTACACTGCAGATGTCTTCCACTGTGAAGACTGATGCAAACTTCCCATTCAGTTCCTCTGCCGTCTCTGCGTCTCTCATTACAAATATGTCCAGCATCATTTTCTATTAGTCCTCTATCTACCCTCAATTCTCTTTTCCTCATTATATAGTTAAAATGGTTATAGTATCATCTTTTGATATTAGTCGCCAGCTTCCTTTCGTAATTCACCTTTTCCTTCCTAATGACCTTCTTAGTTTCCCTCTGCAAGTTTTTAAAAGCTTCCCAATCATCTATTTTCCACTAGATTTGGCGTCCTTGTATGCCCTCTCTTTTGTTTTTGTTTTATCTCTGAATTCACTTGTCAGCAACGGTAGTGTCCTTCTTCCATTCGAAGTTGACTTCTTGTTTCGAATATATCTGACTTGCACTTCCCTCATTTTTTTCGCAGAAACTTCAGGCATTGCTGCTGTGCTGTCCTTCCTGTTAGTGTCCCTTTCTGGTCAACCTCCGCCAGTTCCCCTCCCATGCCATTGAAATTTCCTTTATTCCACTGAAATACCGACACATTGACATTTACTTTCTGCTTCTCAAATTTCAAACTGAACTCGATCATATTGTGACCACTGTTCCTTTATGGTTCCTTAACCTTCAGCTCTTTTATCACCTCCTGATCATTGCACGACACCCAATCCAGAACTGCCGACCCCGTATTGGGTTCAACAACAAGCTGTTCTAAAAATCCATCTCTTAGACATTCTTTAATTTCTCTCTCCTGAGATCCAGAAATGGCCTGGTTTTCCCAATCCACTTTCATGTTAAAATCCCCAACGATTATCATGATATTGCCCTCTTGACACGTCTGTTCTATCTCCTGCTGTAATTTGTAATCCACATCCGGGCTGCTGTTTGGAGGATGTATGGAACTGCAATTCGGGTTCCTTTAGCGTTGCCATTTCTTAACTCAACCCATAGAGATTCTAAACCTTCTGCTCCTGTGTCATCCCTTTCTATACACAGAGCCACACCACCCATTCTGCCTACTGACCTATCTTTCCGATACACCGTATATCCTTGGACTTTCATCTCCCAATGGCAGGCATCCTTTAGCCAAGTTTCAGAGGTGGCCACAGCGACGTACTTGACAATCTGCAGTTGAATTTAAGTATCGTCCGTTTTATTTCTTATGCTGAGTGTATTCAACTGCAACACTTTCAGTCCAGTATTTGTTGCTTTCTGTTTCAACTGCACCACGCCTCCATTGCCCTGTAACTCATCCCACTGGCTGTGATTATGTCTCATCTGCTGTCTTTCCTCTCTATCATTTCCGTTGCACGCTATCTGTGATTTATTTCTGTTTTCTCCTTCCTAAGGCCGATCACTCCGGTTCCCATCCACCAGCCAAATTAGTTCCAACGCAGCTATATTAAATGTGCCGGCTGGGGTGTTGAACCCCTTTGCGTTCAGCTGTAATTTTTCCTTTTCGTACAGGTTGTACCTCCCGCAGAAGATGGCCCGGTGTTCCAGGAACCCGAAGCCCTGCTCCCTACATCAGTCTCAGCTACTCGTTAATATGCCTGATCTGCTATTCTTGCGCTCGTTAGCACCAGTCACAGGCAGCAATCTCGAGTTTACTAACGTGCAGCTCCTGCTTTTCAGCTTCCTAACCAACTTCTGAATTCCCTCTTCAGGACCTCCTCCCTTTTTCTCCCTCTGTCATTGGTACCAACGTGTACCAAGACTTCTGGCAGTTTCCCCCCTCCCTTCAGAATACTCTGCTGCACGCGATCCGAGACATCCCGTACCCTGGCACCTGGGAGTCAACACACCATGCGGGTGTCTCTATCAGGCTGACAGAAACTCCTGTCTGTTCCCCTCACTATGACTACCGCATTCCTCATCTTCCTCTTTCCCTTCTGCACCACGGAACCGCGCTCAGTAACACAGACCCGATCGCTGTGATCGTGCTCCGTCAGTCATTCCCCGGAACCGCATCCAAAAACGAGATAATGATTACTGAGGAGAATGGCCACAGGGGTTCTCTCGACTATCTGAGCTCTTTCCCTCGCTCCCCTAACCGTTACCCACTTATCTAACTCCCGCAGCTTCGGGCTGACTAATTCCCTGTTGCTCCTCTCTATCTCCTGGTCACTCTGTCTAATAAGCTGTAGGTCATCATACCTAACATTGCCTCTCAGGAGCTGCATGTCGGTGCACCTGGCGCAGAAGTGGCCTTCTGGGGGACTGGAAGATTCCCAGGATTCCTGCATCCGACATCCAGAGCAAAATACTAACCCTACCGACATGCTCTCCATTGCTCAAAATAAAAAACACATGTCTGGGTAATACGTAGCCGCTGCACGCTCCGCCCCTGACTCTCCTTCTGTGACGTCAGTCCCACACTCCTCCCGCGGTGCTCCACCCTAGGCATTCCCAGAATCCTTTGCTCCCGCCAGTTTCAATGAGTCACTATTGCAGACACCGCTACCCCTCTGCCGTCCGATTCCTCAATGGACATTAACCCCATGAAACTGCCTCACTTCTTAAATATCTGTTTTTGTACTTTATTAATCTATTCAATGCCCATATACTGTAATTGATTTACTTATTTATTGATTTTTATTTTACTTTTTCCTCTGTATTATTGAACTGCTGTATATATTTTTTTTCCTTCTCTATTATTGAACTGCTGCTGCTAAGTTAACAAATTTCAGGGCACATGCCAGTGCTAATTAACCGGATTCTGATTCTGCCATTTAATGGAATTTAAGTTTTGCGGTGTTATTTGCTGCCCCACCGACCACTTTTCCCTCACCACTTACGAAATTGCCTGATCATCAGTGATTATTATCTGAGTTATTCACTGCTAACTGGTTCGCAGATGAAAACCGGAAAAAAGCTCTTCTCCCGGTTATCGCTGACTATTAAGAATTCCAGAAGCACCTTGCAATCTCAGTATAAAGGGAAAGTTGCAGATTCGGTATTCGTGTTGTGGAGATTAGAATGCCAATCCGGAATATAGGGTGCAGTTGCTCTAGGAGTTTTCGCCTCAATCATTGGCCGATCCAGTTCTACTGGTCGTCCCGACTCCCCTGTCTTCTCCCCATACCCCATAATGCACTGGCTAAGCAAGAAAATATCTATCTCTGCCTTAAGTACACGAAATGACTTGGCCTCCACAACCGCTCGTGTCAACAAATTCCACAGATATACCATCCTCTGACTATAGTAATTTCTCCGCATCTCTGTTCTAAATGGACGTCCTTCAATCCTGAAGTCTTGCGCACTTGTCCGAGACCCCCCAACCATGGGAAGTAACTTTGCCATATCTAATCTGTTCAGGCCTTTCAGCATTCGGAATGTTTCTATGAGATCTCCCTCATTCTCCTGAACTCCAGGGAATACAGCCCAAGAGCTGCCGGACGTTCCTCCTACAGTAACCCTTTCATTCTCGTGAATATTCTCTGAACCCTCTCGAATATCAGAAGATCCTTTCTAAAATAAGGAGCCCAAAACTGCACACAATATTCCGTGTGGTTTCACGAGACCCTTATAGACCCCCGACGTCGCATCCCTGCTCGTATATTCTATACCTCTAGAAATGAATGCCAACGTTCCATTCGCCTTCTTCACGCCTACTCAACCTTGGAGGTTACCTTTTAGGATATCTTGCACAGGGACCTCCAAGACCCTTTGCATGTCTGCATTTTGAATTCTCTCCTGTGTTGTCACTTTCTATATCTGGTTGTCATGGAAGCGGTGGATTTGCTGTTCGCTGTCCTGGACCAGATATTGAGCAGGGTTCCGAATACTTACATCGAAATTTTCTTCTGGTCTGAGCATACTCCGGTTGTGTAAACTCCACGCTGTTCCTCTTCGTTCGGTCTAGTACACAGTACCCTTCACTTTTGATGCATTTGTTGCCAAGAATATTAAAGGAAAATATTGCACCACAAAAATAGAGCATTGATAGTTTAGTTTAGTTTAGTCATGCTTTATTGATCCCGGGGAAAATTTGTTTTCGTTACAGTTGCACCATAAATAATAAATAGTATTAGAACCATAAATAGTTAAATAGTAATATGTAAATTATGCCAGTAAATTATGAAATAAGTCCAGGACCAGCCTATCTGCTCAGGGTGTATGACCCTCCAAGGGAGGAGTTGTAAAGTTTGAGGTCCACAGGCAGGAATGACTTCCTATGACGCTCTGTGCTGTATCTCGGTGGAATGAGTCTCTGGCTGAATGTACTCTCGTGCCCACCCAATACATTATGTAGTGGATGGGAGATACTGACCAAGATGGCATGCAACTTAGACAGCATCCTCTTTTCAGACACCACCGTCAGAGCGTCCAGTTCCATCCCTACAACATTACTGGCCTTATGAAAGAGTTTGTTGATTCTGTTGGTGTCTGCTACCCTCAGCCTGCTGCCCCAGCACACAACAGCAAACATGATAGCACCGGTCACCACAGACTCGTAGAACATCCTCAGCATCGTCCGGCAAATGTTAAAGGCAGATGTTGATTCTGAGGACAGTGCCTATGATCGGCGGTTTAAGTGTCATTTACTGGTATCTTCGTTTCTCGCAGTATTATACAATGATATTTGCTCCATTTATTTGTTTGCCTTCTGTATATTATTTCTCCTTATCTTTCGCGATGCCAATGAACATTTAATTGCACCCTCACTTCTGTAAATCCCAGTCCTGTTGGTTCTCTTGACGAATGGATTAACCGCCGGGCACGTTTTAGTCACCAGCAGAGGGCGCAGGAGACTCCGGTGTGTTGGCAAGGGGCAGGGTGCCAGAGGCTCGGAGATGGAGAACCGCAGGAAACCCCTCGTGCAACGAGGTGCTTAAGGACCGTAAGAAATGCAAGATAACACTTACGAAAGAAATCAGAAAGGTCAAAAGAAGGGATGGTGTTGCCTTAGCAGGCAAGGTGAAGGAGAATCCTAAGGGATGCTGCTGATCTGTTAAGAGCTAAAGGATTGCAGGAGACTGACTTGGTCCTCTGGGAGATCAGAATGGAAAACCGTTTGTTCAGCCAAAGAAATGCAATCAATGTGCATCTGTATTTACTGGGGGGACGGAGAGAGAGTGTACAGAGGTAAGGTAAAACTACATCAACATCATGGACTATACAAATTACAGAGGAGATGTTTGCTGCCTTGAGGAAAATTAAGGGGATAAATCAGGGATCGTCGTCGCTGTTTTCATCGATAACAACGATCTGAATGATTATGTGGTTAAATGCATCAGGACATTTTCGGATGACGCCAAGCTTAGAAGTGCGTTCTGCAGCAAGGAATACAACAACGGCTTGCTGTGGAATGAGGACTAGGTGGCAAAGTGACGTCACAGGTTAGTGGGGTCGTAAAGCAAGCTTCTGGCACATAGGTCAATGTACTGAGTACACGAAATAGGATGTTAAACTGAAGTTGTACAAGACACTGCTGGAGTCTAATTTGAAAGGTTCAGCGCAGCTACCCACAGGGAAAATGTAAGTAAGGTTGAAAGAGAGCAGAGGAAGTTTACAAGGATTTGGCCGGGCCTGGAAAACCTGAGTTATAAGGAAAGATTCAATGGATAAAAATTGGTTCTTCAGAATATAGCAGATTTAGAGGAGATTTCATAGTGGTATACAACGTTATGAGGGGTATAGATAGGGTAAATGTAGGCAGGCTTTTCCAATAATGTCGGTAGGAACACAACCGGAGGTGATGGGTGAAGGGTGAAAGCTGAAGAAATAGAGAGGGACATGAGGTGAAACTTCTTCACTCAGTGATTCGTGAGAACGTGGAACGAGCTACCAGCACCAGTGGCGCATGCGAACTGGATTTCAACGTTTAGGAGATAGTTTAGAAGGTGGGAGTGTGGTAGATACCGCCCCGGTTCAGGTCGATGGGAGCAGGCAGTGTAAATGGCTCGGCCGAAGGGCCTGTTTCTGTGCTATACTTTTCCCTGACACTTTAACTCTGTGACTCTGTGACTCCTTGGTCGCTGGTTCATAACGGTTCACCGGTTGACTACACAAAGGTCTGAAGTAAATATCAGAAGTTGTATTATTGACTCCTAATTTCACCAAGTATTTCGCGGATATTTTTGGATATGCTTTGAGGTCGTTGAAACAACCCCGCCCACTACACCAAACGCTCCCTCTCGCCAATCTGTGAACAGGCCGGATTACTGATTGATTCGGAAGATTCGGGTTGTTGTTCTGAGAGACTCGGAGCTCAGTTATGTGTGTTCGCAGCGGCCTGTTCGTCCGCATTCCTCAGAACGGGGAGCGGCCTTTCTGCTGAAATCAAATCCTATCGGTTCGACGATTCACTCTCATTCCGGTGTGAACAACATCGCTTTAATATTGTATTTAACCATTTCTGCTCCAGGGAAGAGTGACCGGATCTTTAATGTGATTCAAAGTAAACTACCTGGGGTCTCGAACACGCAACTTTACCGGTCATAGTTGCTGCCCTGTCTCCAGCGAGTTTCCAGCGTTTCATTTTTACTTCAGACTCGCGTCATCTGCAGACTTCTGCTGTTTTTAAATTTAAAAAGCAAATTTTAGAAAAAAATGATTTGTGAGGAAAGATTGAATAGGTTCGAACTTTATTCCTTTGAACGAAGAGGATGGAGAGGTAGATAAAATTATGACGGGTAGAGATGGGGTAAATACAAGCGGTCGTTTTCCACTGAACTTGTGTGGAGCTACAACCGGAGGTCATGGGTTAAGGGTTGAAGATGAAAAGTTTAAAGAAAACATGAGAGGAAACATCTTGACTCAGAGGGTCGTGAGAGTGCGGAAAGAACAGCCGGCTACACATGTAACAAGCCAGTTCGACTTCAACCATTAAGGGATAGTTTGGATGGGAGGGGTGCGCAGGGCTTTGACCCCGGTACAGCTCGAAGGGATGAGGCAGTTTAAATGGCTCAGCCGAAAGGCCCGGTTTTGTGTTGTACTTTTCTATGTCACCTTGATCTCTGATGCAGAACAGAGACAACGGGTTGATTCAACAAAGATCAGAAATAATTTTCAGAAGTTTAATTTTTCACAGCCCAAGAATATTCTAGCAAGGAGAGTATGTCCTGCAGACTTTTCAAGCGGTCCCTTCTCTCTGCCCCGCGCGTTGGTCTGTCGTAACCATGGGAACACACAAAATGCCGGAGGAATCCAGCAGGACCGATAGCGTCTATGGAACGGAGAAATACGTCGACTTTCGGGCCGAGACCCTTCAGTGGAACTGGAAAGGAAGGGTAAAGAGGGCAGATCATGGACTGATTTGGAAGATGCGGGTGGTTGTTCTGTAAAACTCGGAGCTCAGGGTCTGTGTGGAAGCATCTGCTGGACCCGCACATTCCTCGGAACAGGGAACGGCCTTTCCGTTGAAATCAAATCCGACCGGTTCGACAATTCACTGTCATTCACGTGTGAAATTATTCACTTTTATAATGTATTTAACCATTTCTGCTGCAGGGAAGACCGATAGAACCATTAATGTGTCTTTAAGAAATTTACCTGGGGTCTCGAACCCGCAACATTACCCGTTACAGTGTTGCGAATGTTTGCTGCGAGTTTCCAGCATTTTATGTTCCCCTCGGACTCGCATCAGCTGCAATTATTCTACAAGTATTTTCAGGATTCCTGCAATTAATCAGTCCGTGACATTCCTGACTGCAACATTAACTCGGCTGTGTTCCCAGTTACCGTTGCCAGTAATTTTTAAATGTTTGCTGTAACCGTGAGGGTGAGGAGGAGGGAGAGGCTGGTGGAAAGGAGGAGAGTGGGTTTGAAGGAGTGAGCAGGCGGAGGAGGGGCAGGATGAGTGTGTGGAAGTTGCAGAGGGGGAAGATGAAGTTACGTCGGGAGCAGACGGAGTGGGAGAGAGTTAAAGAGATGGGAGACATGGAGAGGGCGAGAGAGGGGGAGACAAAGAAAGAGGGGGCAGTGAAACAGCTGGAGAGAAAGAGGAGAGAAAGGAAGGGACAGAGAGAGGGTGGAGAGAGAGGGAGAGTTTGAGAGAAAGGGTGCGAGGAATCGGGAGAGGGTGAGTGAGAGGGGTAGCGAGCGAGAGGGGAGAGATCAGAAAGAGTTGGAGAGAGGGTGAGTCACGGGTAAGGAGGGGGAATAGGATGGGAGAGGGAAAGGTGGGAACAAAAGGGGGTGAAGGGAGCGAGTGGAGGGAGAGGGTTCAGCAGAGTGGGAGAGACGATGATGGAGAGGGGTGAGAGGAGGGTTGGGTGAGAGAGAGGAAGGGATGTGCACGAGGAGGCGAGTGGGAAGGGTGAGAGTGAAGTGCAGTGAGCAAGAACCGTGAGTGACCGGGAAGCATAGGAGAGAGGAATGAGTGAGGTGGGCGGCAAGGAGAGAGGGGTGTGTAGGGGTACTCTGTGCATCTCGTGATCACAATGGCACCAGATTCAAAGTAAATATGGAAAGGAGTATCTGCATGGGTTGAGATTAAAATTTGGAAAGGACAATTTTGATGGTATCAGAAATGACCTGGCCACTGTGGAATGGGACAGGCTGTTATCTGGCAAAGGCGTTCTAATAAGCAGGAGACCTTCAAAGGTGAAAATTTGAAAGTATAAACTTTGTATGTGCCTGTCAGTATAAAAGGCAAGGATAACTGGTTTACGAAAACTTGTTTTTTTTTTTTTTGATACGTTGAGGCTGTGGTTACGAGATGAAAGGAGTTCCATAGGAGGTATAGGCAGATAGGCAATTATTGAGTATACGAAGTGCAGGGTAACACTTAGAAAGAAATCAAGTGTGCTAAATGAATGCTTTGGGTGAAGGCCAGTACTAACGGATTATACAGATTAGAACAAAAGGATTGCAAGGGATGACATTGGTCCTCTGAAAGATCAGAACAATAAACCATACGTGGTGCCAAAGGAGATGGGGGAGATGGGGGAGATGACGAGATGGAAGAGATGGATATTCTGCATCTGAATTTACTCGGGAGATGGATACAGAGTCTCTATAAATACTGAGGTCCTGGATCCTATGCAGATTATAGAGGAGGAGGTGGATTAGAGAGGATCATCTGTTTTCAGAAAGTGTCTAAAAATGTGTGAGTATGTTACAGGCCAGTGAGTCTGATATCAGTAGAGGGAAAGATATTGGGAGCGATTCTAAGGATTAGGATATATTATTTATTTGATGGACATTGACTGATTATGGATAGTCAGCATGGTTTTGTACGTGGTTGGTCATGTCTCAGAAAGCTTATAGATATTTTGAGGGTGTTACCACGAAAGTTGATGAAGACAGGCAGTGGATATAGTTTTCATGGACTTTAGAGGGGAATTGCCAAGGTCTCGCATGGGAGTTAAGTCAAGAAAGTCCAGTCACTCGGCATTCAATAAACTGGATAAGACATTGCTTTGGTGGAAGAAACCGGAAAGCAGCAGTAGATGGTTACCTTTCTCACTGGAGGCCTGTGACAATGAAATGTTGCAGAGGTCAGTGCTGGCTAAGTTGCTGTTTGTCATGGAAAGCAGCAATCTACATGATTATGTCGTTAACTGGATCGTTAAATTTGCAGAGAATGCCAAGATTAGGGGTGTAGTGGACAGCGAGGAATGTTATCATGACTTGCACTGGGAATTGGACCAGCTGCAAAAATGAGCTAAAAAAAAAACGTCAAACATAATTTAACGCGGACAAGTGCGAGGTGTTACACTTCGGGAGGAACAGCCAGGGTCGGACTGAAACAGTGAACGGTAGGGGACTGAGGAGTGTGGAAGAACGAAGGGATCTGGGGTTACAGGTCCATCATTCATTGAAAGTTACGTGACAGATAGGGTCGTAAAGAAAGCATTTTCAAATATTCGTCTTCATAAATCTATGTATTGAGTACAGGAGATGGGACGTTATGTTGAAGTTGTATATGAATTTGGAGTACAGTGTGAAGGATTGGTCAACTACCTGCAGTAAAGATGTGAATAAGGTTGTAGGAATACTGAATTGTTTTATAAACATGTTGCCGGTTCTGGATGACCTGAGTCATAAGGACAGATTTAATAGGTTGGAAGATCAAGAGGAGATTTGATCGAGGTACACAGAATTATGAGGCGTATAGGTAGGGTAACTGCAAGCAAGTTTTTTCCACTGCAACCAGAGGACATGGGTGAAGGGTGAAAGATGAAAAGTTTATTCTATGGAATTGAATAATAAATGGGTGTTTCAGGCAGAGACACCTCATTGGAAAGGAATGAGGAAGAGGCCAGATCATTGATTTGGAAGATGCGGGTTGTTGTTCTGTTTGACTCTGAGCTCAGGGTCTACGTACAAGCAGCTGCCTGTCCGAGCATAATCCCCAGTACCGGGAGAGGTCTTTCTGCTGAAAACAAATCTAATCTGTTTGACAATTCACTCTCTTTCGGGCGTGAACACAATTACTTTAATATTGTATTTAACTATTTCAGCTGCAGAGCAGAGTGACATGATTTAAAGAAAATTGCTTGGGGTCTCGAACTAGCAACGTTACCATTTACAGTTGCTGCCCGGTTTGCTGTAAGTTACCAGCAACTTGTGTTTACCTCAGACTCGTATCGTCTGCAGTTGGGTTAAAAATAATTTTCAAAGATCCTTTAAATAAATCAGTCTATGGCATTCTCAAATGCAGCATTCCTTCATTACCGAGGGACTGGAACCTGCAGAGTTTCCAGCTACAGTTTCCACGAATCTTTTAAGTGCTATTGAGGTAATGGTGAGGGTGAGGGTGAGAGGCAGGAGCAGAGAGAGGGGTGAACGTGGTCAGATATGTTTGGAGAAAAAAAAGGGTGCAGAATTTCAGAAACAGTACACCTCTCCAACTGTTATTTATGGGGGTGGATCGATCATGCTTTGGGCTTGTGTTGCAGCCAGTGGCACGGGGAACATTTACTGGTCCAGGGAAGAATGAATTCAATTAAATACCAGCAAATTCTGGAAGCAAACATCACACCGTCTGCAGGAAAGCTGAAGAAGAAAAGAAGATGGCTTCTACAACAGGATAATGAAGCTAAACACACCTCAAAATCCACAATGGATGACCTCACGAGGTGCAGGCTGAAGGTTTTGCCATGGCCCTCACAGTCCCCTGACCTAAACATCATCGAGCATCTGTGGATAGACCTCAAAAGAGCAGTGCATGCAAGACGGCCCAAGAATCTCACAGAACTAGAAGCCTTTTGCAAGGAAGAATGGGCGAAAATCCCCCAAACAACAATTGAAAGACACTTAGCTGGCTACAAAAAAAGTGGTTACAAACTGTGATACTTGCCAAAGAGGGTGTCACTAAGTACTGCCTTGCAGGGGGCCCAAAATTTGCTTCAGGCCTTTTCATTTTTTTGTTATTTTGAAACTGTAAAAGATAGAAATTTTAAAAAAAGTTTTCTTGCTTAAAATATTAAAGAAATGTGTCATCTTTAACTTTATACCTCTTGGAAATCAGTTCATCTTTTACTCGCTTAGCTATTCACAGCAACAGAAATTTTGACCGGGGTGCCCAATCTTTTGCATGCAGAGATTGGTAGATTCTTGATTGGACGGGGCATGAAGGGGAGGACAGTGGATTTGGCGCTGACAGGAAAAATGGATCAGCCATCATGAAATGGTGGAACAGACTTGATGGGCCAAATGGCTTAATTCTGCTCCTATATCTTATGGTCTTTTCGCGTATGATAAA
The DNA here is from genome assembly GCF_030028105.1 of Mobula birostris. NCBI lineage: Eukaryota > Metazoa > Chordata > Chondrichthyes > Myliobatiformes > Myliobatidae > Mobula > Mobula birostris. Next base: position 4,150,055 of record NC_092382.1, read on the forward strand.
AGTTTTGTGCAGGGGAACTCTTTGCATCTAGTGATGACAATGCCTTTAGATTCAAAGGGAATATGGAAAAGCATAACTCTGTTTCATGGGTTGAGATTCTAAATTGGAGAAAGACCAACGTTCATGGTATCAGAAAGGATTTGACCGGTGTGGATTGGGACAGGCTGTTTTTTGGCAAAAGTGTACTTGGTAAATGGGAGACCTTCGAAGGGGAAATTATGAGAGTTCAAAACTTGTGCATGCCTCTCGGAATGAAAGGGCAGTGTACCAGTTTTTGGGAAAGTTGGTTTTCAAGAGATACTGAGGCTGTAGTAAAGAAAAACATTTAGGTGCACAACAGGTATAGATGGGTGGGAACAAAGGAGGTACTTATGGAGTCGATGAAATGCAAGAGAACTCTTTAGAAAGAAACCAGGATGGTTAGAAGAAGGCATCAGGTTGCCCTTGTAGACAAGGTGATGGAGAGTCTGTGAGATAACACAGATATTTTAAGAGAATCAGAATCCGAATCACGTTTATTATCACCGACATGTGACGTGAAATTTGTTAACTTAGCAGCAGCAGTTCATGATAAAATGGCGGAGCAGACTCAATGGGCCGAATGGCCGACTTCTGTTCCTTTTCTTATGGTCTAATACAATACATAATCTATCACGGGGAAAAAAAAATTAAAAAATAATAAATAGAATAATAATCATAATAAACAAGTGTTACAATTACTATAGAATATATTGATTTTAAAACCGTGCAAAAACAGAAATACTGTAAAAAGTGAGGTAGTGTCCAAAGATTCAATGTTCATTTAGGAATCGGATGGCAGAGGGGAAGAAGCTGTTCCCGAATCGCTGAGTGTGTGCCTTCAGGCTTCTGTACTTCCTAAATGATGGTAACAGTGAGAAAAGGGCATGCATGGATGCTGGAGGTCTTTAATAATGGACGCTGCCTTTCTGAGACACCGCTCCCTGAATATTTCCTGGGTACTCTGTAGGCTAGTACCCAGGATAGAGCGAACAAAATTGACAACTTTCTGCAGCTTCTTTTGGTCCTGTGCAGTGGCCCCTTCATATCAGACAGTGATGCATTCTGTCAGAATGCTCTCCACGGAACAACTATAGAAGTTTTTGAGTGTATTTGTTGACAATATACACCGAGCAAAAGGATTCCATAGGACAGAATTGACCCTCTGGATTATCAGAGTGGTAATTTATGCCTGGAGGCAAAAAAAATAATGGTAGAGATCTTAAAAGGATTTTTCTTTGCATCCGTGTTTACGGACACGGAATCTATTGAAGTGAGTCAAAGCAGAAGTAAAGTCATGGAGCCTACACAGATTACAGAGGATGAGGTGTTTGCTGACTTGAGGGAAATTAGGGTAGATAAATCTCCAGCGGTTGACAAGTCGTTCTCTCGGACCGAGAGGGAGGCCATTGCGGTAATTGCAGGGGTCGTAGCAGGTACATTTAAATAATGCTTAGCGTCAGGTCAGGTACCAGAAAATTACAGGTTAACTCGTGTTCTTCTACTATTCAAGAAAGGCTCAAAAATAAGCCAGGAAATCAGGTGTGCATGATATCAGTAGTGGTAAAGTTATTGGAAGTCCGGATTTCAAAGTATTTGACCAGAGATGACTGATTAGTATTGTTCAGCATGACCGTGCGTTCTGGGCAATCTCACATCTTTTCGATGAGATTACGAGGAATGTTGATGAATGAAAGGCAGTAGATGCTGTTTACATGGAGCTCAGCAAGGCATTTGCGAAGGTCCCGTGTGTGAGGTTGATGAAAAAAATTCAATTGCTTGGCATTTAAATTGAGGTAGAAAACTGGAGTAGACATTGGGGCCGTGGGAGAAGGCAGGGCATGTAGTACATGGTGGCCTCTCTGGCTGGAGGCCTGTCACTGGTGGAGAGCCGCAGAGATCAGTGCTGGGTCCATTGTTGTTGGTCATCTGAATCAATGATCTGGGTCGTAATGTGGTTAAGTGGATTACCAAATTTGCGAATGGCACCAAGATTGGGATATAGTTGGCAGTGAGGAAAACTATCAGAACTTTCAGTGCAATTTGGACCGGCTGGGAAAATGAGCTTAAGATGGCAGATGCAATGTAATGCAGGCAGGCATGATATGTAGTTCGGTGGGACAAAACAGGGTAGATCTTACACAGTGAACAGCAGGGCACTGAGGAGTGCGGTAGAATAAAGGGTCCGAGGAATACTGGCCCATTATTTATTGAATCTATCATCACAGGTTGTTGGGGTAGTAAAGAAAGCTTTTGGCACATTGGCTTTTATAAATGACTTGCACTGATGACAGGAGATGGGATGTAACTCTGAAATTGTATAAGACATTGGATTGGCCCAGTTTGCTGGATTTTGTGTATTCCACACAAGGATTTAAACGGGGCAGAGTTTGTTACGTGTGCCAAAGACGGATTCCTGTCACAGTATATTGACAGGCCGACTAGGGGGGATTCCATACTAGATCTAGTACTAGATAATGAACCGGGTTAGGTCACAGATCTCTCAGTGGGTGACATCTGGGGGACAGTGACCACCGCTCCCTGCCCTTTAGCATTACCATAGAAAAGGATAGAATCAGAGAGAACAGGATTTTTTTTTAATTGGGGAAGGGAAAATTATGAGGCTATAAGGCTAGAACTTGCGGGTGTGAATTGGGATGATGTTTTTGCAGGGAAATGTACTACGGACATGTGGTCGATGTTTAGAGACGTCTTGCGGGATGTTAGGGATAAATTTGTCCCGGTGAGGAAGATAAGGAATGGTAGGGAGAAGGAACCATGGGTGACAAGTGAGGTGGAAAATTTAGTCAGGTGGAAGAAGGCAGCATACATGAGGTTTCGGAGCAAGGATCACGTGGGTCTATTGAGGAATATAGGGAAGCAAGAAAGGGGCTAAATAAGGGGCTGAGAAGAGCAAGAAGGGGAAATGAGAAGGCCTTGGCGAGCAGGGTGAAGGAAAACCCCAAGTCATTCTTCAATTATGTGAAGAACAAAAGGATGACAGCAGTGAAGGTAGGGCCAATTAGAGATAAAGGTGGGAAGATGTACCTGGAGGCTGTGGAAGTGAGCGAGGTCCTCAGTGAATACTTCTCTTCGCTATTCACCAATGAGAGGGAACTTGATGATGGTGAGGACAATATCAGTGAGTTTGATGTTCTGGAGCATGTTGATATTAAGGGAGAGGAGGTGTTGGAATTGTTAAAATACATTAAGTCGGATAAGTCCGCGGGGCCTGACGGAATATTCCCCAGGCTGCTCCAGGAGGCGAGGGAAAAGATTGCTGAGCCTCTGGCCAGGATCTTTATGTCCTCGTTGTCTACGGGAATGGAACCGGAGGATTGGAGGGAGACGAATGTTGTCCCTTTATTCAAAAAGTTAGTAGGGATAATCCGGGTAATTATAGACCAGTGAGAATTACGTTTGTGGTGGGAGAGTTGTTGGAAAATATTCTTAGAGATAGGATCTATGGGCATTTGGAGAATCATGGTCTGATCAGGGACAGTCAGCATGGCTTTGTGAAGGGCAGATCGTGTCTAACAAGCCTGGTAGAGTTCTTTGAGGAGGTGACCAGGCATATAGATGAGAGCAGTGCAGTGGATGTGATCTACATGGATTTTAGTAAGGCATTTGACAAGGTTCCACACGGTAAGCTTATTCAGAATGTCTGAAGGCATGGGATCCAGGGAAATTTGGCTAGGTGGATGCAGAATTGGCTTACTTGCAGAAGGCAGAGGGACGTGGTGGAAGGAGTACATTCGGACTGGAGGGTTGTGACTAGTGGCGTCCCACAAGGATCTGTTCTGGGACCTGTACTTTCGTGATTTTTATTAACGACCTTGAGTTGGTGTAGAAGGGCGAGTTTGACCCCAGCATCTGCAGATTATTTTGTGTTTAAGGAGAGCAAGTTGGCAAGTTTGCAGACGACACAAAGGTTGGTGGTGTTGTAGATAGTGTAGAGGATTGTCGAAGATTGCAGAGAGACATTGATAGGATGCAGAAGAGGGCTGAGAAGTGGCAGATGGAGTTCAACCTGGAGAAGTGTGAGGTGGTACACGTTGGAAGGACACACTCCAAGGCAGAGTACAAAGTAAATGTCAGGATACTTGGTAGTTTGGAGGAGCAGAGGGATCTGGAGGTATATGTCCACAGATCCCTGAAAGTTGCCTCACAGGTATATTGGGTAGTTAAGAAACCTTATGCGATGTTAGCTTTCATAAGTCGAGGGATAGAGTATAAGAGTCGCGATGTAATGATGCAGCTCTATAAAACTCTGGTTAGACCAAACTTGGAGTACTATGCTCATTTCTGGTCGCCTCACCATAGGAAGGATGTGGAGGCATTGAAAAGGGTACAGAGGAGATTTACCAGGATGCTGCCTGGTTTAGAGAGTATGGATTATGATCAAAGATTAAGGGAGCTGGAGCTTTACTCTTTGGAGAGAAGGAGGATGAGAGGAGACATGATAGAGGTATACAAGATATTAACAGGAGTAGATAGATTGGATAGCCAGCGCCTCTTCCCCAGGACACTACTGCTCAGTACAAGAGGACATGGCTTTAAGGTAAGGGGTGGGAAGTTCAAGGAGGATATTAGAGGAAGGTTTTTTACTCAGAGAGTGGTTGGTGCGTGGAATGCACTGCCTGAGTCAGTGGTGGAGGCAGATACACTCGTGAAGTTTAAGAGACTACTAGACAGGTATATGGAGGAATTTAAGGTGGGGGCTTATATGGGAGGCAGGGTTTGAGGGTCGGCACAACATTGTGGGCCGAAGGGCCTCTAATGTGCTATACTATTCTATGTTCTATGTTCTATGTTCTGGTCACCTACCTTCAGAAAAGATGTAAATAGGGTTGAAAAAATACAGAAAAAATGTAAGGATGTTGCTGGGTCTGGAGAGTCTGAGTTATGAGGAAAGATTGAAGAGTTTAGGACTTTATTCCTCGGAAAGTAGATAGTTGAGATGAGATTTGTTCCAGGTATATAACATTACGGGGGGTAGAGATGAGATGAATGCAAGTAGAGATCATGGGTTACGGGTTAAGGTTGAAAGTTAAGGTGAAAAGTTCAAGTAGACTTTGAGGGGAATATTCTTTACACAGAGGGTCGTGAGAGTGTGGAACGAGCTGGCAGCTACAAATGTTACATGCGAGCTCGATTTCAATGTTTAAGAGAAGTTTGGATGGTAGGTGTATGGTGGGCCATTACCCCTGGGCAGGTCGATTAGAGTAGGCTGGTTAAATATTCGGCCGTAGGACCTGATTTTGTGAATGGACTGCTGAAGGGTCTCGGCACAAAACGTCGACTGTGCTCTTTTCCATAGATGTTGCGGCGCCTGCTGATTCCTGCAACAGTCTGGTATTGTTTCCATGACCCTATGACTTATTCGTCACTGATTCATAACACTGACAACGGGTTGATTAAATAAAGATCCGAAATAAATATCAGTTGAACTATTCTACACCTTAATTCCCCAAGAATATCCCAACAGTGTAGATAAGTTTGAAGCCGTTTCACATTGCATTGCCCGCTGCCCCACACGCTTCCTCTCGCAGATCTTTCATAACCACGGTAACAAACAAGGTGCCGGATGAACTCAGCCGCTTCGGCAGCATCTATGGAACTGAATAATAAATGGACGTTTCGTTGTGAGACACCTCAGTGGTATTCGAAAGGAATGAGGAAGAGGCCAGATAATCCATTTGGAAGATGCGGGTTGTTGTTCTGTTTGGCTCTGAGCTCAGGGTCTACGTGCCAGCAGCTGCCTGTCAGCACACATTCCCCAGAACAGGGAGCGGCCTTTAATCAGCTTACAATTCATTCTCATGTGGGTTTGAAAAAAAAAAAGTCACATCAGTATTTTATTTGACTATCTCTGCTGCACGGTAATGCGACAAAATCTTTAACATGATTTAAAGAAAATTACCGAGCGCCGTGAACCCGCAACGTTACCAGTTACATTTGCTGCGAGCTTACAGCATTTTATGCTCACCTCAAGCTCGCATCATCTGCTGCTGTTTTAAAAATTACTTTTCACGATGCCTTTGACTAAATCAAACTACATACGACATTCCACAACATAAAGAACCTTATCAGGTATCTGGAACCTGGACCATTCCGAATCAGTTGTCAGTAAACTTTTAAGTGGGGTTAATGTACAGGCGAGAGTGAGGGGAAGAGGCACAGTGATGTGGATGGTCAGGGGGTGAGCAGGGTGAGGGGGTGTAGGTGTGGAATTTGGAGAGGGGAAAGCTGAAGATGCGTTTCACTGTTTGGGGCAGGTAGAGTGAGGAAGAAGTGGGGCGAAAGCGAGAGAGAGAGCTAGAGAGAGATGGAAAGAGAGCAGAGAATGAGAGGTGAGGAGAGGGAAAGGGAAACGGACGAGATGGGGAGAGAGTGTTAGAGGAGGAGATTGTGAGAGAAAGAGACTGAAGGTTGGTGAGAGGGTGAGTGAGAGAGGTAGAGAGCCTAGAAGTGGAATAGTAGAGAGAAAAGTAGAGTAAAAGGGGCAGAGGGGAGGGAGTAAGGAGTAGGGAGAAAGTGAGGAATCATAAGGTTAAGTATGATTCCCCCAGCTTTGGGGGAATCTTCATTTTTAATGGATATTGAACCATGTTAGAGAGCAAAATTGAGGTGTGTCATGTAGAGGCAGGTGGGAATAAATAAGATACTTATGGATTATAGAAAATTCCAGAGAAAAATTAAGAAAGAAACGAGGACGGCTATAAGAAGGTACGAGGTTTCCCTAGCAGACTAGGTGACGGAGAATCCTATGGGATTCCACAGGTATTTTAAGAACAACGGGATTGCAAGGGACAAAATTTACCTTCTGGAATTTCAGTATGGCAAGTAAGGCGTGGAGGCAAAAAAGATGGGGGGATTCTTAAATTGTGTTTTTACATTTGTATTTCCTTGGGAAATGGATAGAATCTGGACAGGTGAGACAAAGCAACAGTAGGTCATGGACGTGATAGAGTTTACAAAGGCGGACGTGTTTGCTAACTTGAGGCAAATTAGAGTAGATAAATCCCCAGCGATTGGGGACGCTGGACCCCAAGAGAGGCAAGTGTGGAAATTGCAGGGACGTAGCCAATATATTAAAATTATGTTCAGCGACAGGTGAGATACCAGAGGACTGGACGATAGCTAACTTTTGATCCGCTATTTAAGAAATCTTCCAAAATATTAAGCAGGAAATTTTGGGCTGGTGTGCCTGACATCAGTAGTGGGAAAGTTATTGATAGGAGCGGCTAGATGAGTATTTGAGGACAGATCAGGAATTGTCAGCAAGACTTTGTGTTTTCCAGGCCATCTTACAGATTTGCTCGAGGAAGTTACGAGGAATATTACCAGAACAGTTAATGAAGGCAAGGCAGTCGATGTTGTCTACTTTGCATTTGACAAGTTCCCGCGTGAGAGGTTGATCGATCAGGAAAATTAATTCGCTTGGCATTCAGAGCGAGGTAATAAATGAGAGTAGACATTGGCGTTGTGGGAGAAGGCGGAGAGTGATAATAGATGGCTGCCTCTCCTATGCCGGCCTGTGACTAGTGGAATACCACAGGGATCGCTGCTGGTCCATTGCTGTTTGCCATGTATATCAATGATTTGGACGACAGTATGGTGCATTGAATCAGCACGTTTGCGGATGACACCAAGATTGGGTTAACACCGAAGAAGACTATTAGCTTGCAGTAGGATCTGGACCAGCAGGAAAAGTGGGCTGACAATGGCGGATTGAATTTAATGCTGACAAGTCTGAGGTAGGTCTTACACAGTGAACGGTAGGGCACTGAGGTGTGCGACGGAGCAAAGGCGAATGGAATACAGCTCCATATTTCATTGAAAGTGGCAGCAAACCTTGATAAGGTAGTAAGTAAATCTTTTGACACATTGGCATTCATAAATTATTCAGTAAAGGAGATTGCATGTTATGTTAAATTTGCATAAGTTTATGAGGCCTAATTCGGAGTATTGAGTGCAGTTTGCGTCACCTACCCACGGGAAAGATTTAAATAAGGTTGACAGAGTGCAGTGAACATTTACAAGGATGTTGCCATGATTGGAAAACTTGAGTTATAAGGGAAGATTGAATAGGTTACGACTTTGTTCCTTGGAACGCAGAAGATTTGTGGGAGATTTGATGGAGGTCTACACAATCATGATGGATATAAATAGGGTAGATGGGGTAGAGGGATGGGGAGAGTGAGGGGTAGGTGAGGGGATAGAGGGGGGTGAGACTCCCATTTTTAAGTCAGCACACAATTCCCTCACTGGCGCTCATTTTCGATCAGTCGTCACTCCCTACCAGGCGGCCATTCTGACAACAGTTCCTACTTATATTCTTGCATCACTCCGTCAACAGCGACCATTTTCAAACAGTCCATCACTCCCTCCCTCCGTAAAACTTCTGGCCATTTGGAACAGATGACTTTTAAGAGAAACAAATTCCACAAGTATTTCCGGCGGGTTGTGTTTCAACAATCACTGCTTATGAAATGAAACCCGCTGTTAACCGTGGGCGAGGGGGATTCTTGTGACAATAGTTGTCCGGATGGAAATGCAACAATCCTTAGTACATGTATGTTACTAAATTCCCCTGAATTGAGAAGTGCTGAGAAAATCCTTGACCAGTTGAGTGTGAATATATACAGCCGAACTTGTTTGGTTTAATTTTAGCAGAAAGACAGCTCTCTGTACCTGAACAGATGAGGGACGTTTGAGCTGAATCCATAACGACGCCGGGCAGTCCTTCTTACATAAGGGGCGGAGATCAGACCCTCCCAGAACCCGGGCTGGATCAAATTCGCAGCCTAGGACTGGCTGAGTTAAACAGAGAAACTCCGCCCCACTGGTTGCGATGAAAGAAAAAGGAGAGATCGACACGGAAATCCGGACAGAAAGGGTTAACGCAGCCGGTTTGTTTTCCTCTTTAGGGTTTGCTGCATTGATCCCGCTCCCGCCTCCTCCCGCTGTCAGACCCGTCCTGAGCCGGTGAGAGTTATTGTGACCCGGACTGCGGCAGTCCCGCTCTACCCCGGCTCACCCGGCCCTGTCCATCTGTAATGAGCGACGGACACATCACAGCCGAGTGGCCTCGGGAGCAGCAGATCAGGCTCAACTCTCCGTACAGGGTGAGCACACCTGTGCAGGAACGTTGTCGGTCACCCGGGAAGTCAGACTGATTTCCCGGGACCAAACTGAACGCCATCCGATTACAACATCAGAGGTAAGTGTTGTCTATTATTCTGCACAACAATTTAGCGTGGCTCGGCTTTGGTCGGGATCGGGAGTGAATTTAGTGGGAGAAGCGAGTCAATTATTGTCCAAATGGATTAAGAGAAACGAGGTTTTTGCCGTCAGCCAGAAATACTCTCCAGTGTGGTTCTACTGAGTGTGAGCAGAGGCATCTTTCGCCCCGGTACTGACTTATGAAACATCTCACGGGGCAATGACCCGTCACCGATCCCTCTAAAACAAGAGAAAATCAGCAAATGCTGGAAATCCGAGCAACACACACAAAACGCTGGAGGAACTCTGCAGGCCAGGAAACATCTATGGAAAAAAGAACAGTCGACCTTCGAGACCCCAGCTAATGTACTTTACATCGCGTCACTGGCTCTATCGCTCTTCGCTGTAGCGGAACAGGTTAAACTTTCTTCACGCTGGAAGGACAGTGTTTTGTCGAACCGGTTTGGATTTGATTTCAGCGGAACGGCCGCTCCCTGTTCTGAGGAATGTGCCGGGACAGGCAGCTGCTTGCCCGCAGACCCTGAGCACCGAGTCTCACAGAACAACAAGCCGCACCTTCCAAATCAGTCAATCATCTGCCCTCTTCTCCTTTCCAGTCCAGTCCTGATGAAGGGACTCGGTCCGTAACGTCGACTGTTTACACCCATCCGTAGAGCTGCCTGACCTGCTGAGTTCCTCCAGTGTTGTGTGTGTTGTCATGGTTGCGAGAGCTCCGTGTGGGGCGGTGGGCGGGGCTATCTGTAAGAAACGATACACAGTATCCACGCTATCAGAGTATTCTTCTGGAATTAAGGTGGGAATAATTCAGCTTCTGATATTTATTTTGGATCTTTATTTCCAAACAACCAGTTGTCTGTGCATTGCATCAGCGATCAAGGAGCTATTTGCTTTTTTTTAAGCCTCTTCTGGCGGCGGTGATTTGTGTGTTCCTACTGTTATCTACTTGTATGGTTGAAAATTTTCACAAGTTAACTAAAGATTACGAACAGTGGCCACCTGTTTGAAAGCAAGGGTGCGAGAGCTGTACAGCAAACACATGTTCCGTTTTCAGAGTTTCTTATTCAGACGAATACATCTATTGTTCCTGTGTCGATTGTGAGCAATTTGAACTCCTCTCGTTTATTGCCAGTGGAAACAAAGTCTTTGATTCTGTTGGAGGCCGTGATACTTGATAAACAGCGGGTTTGAAGTATTACAAGGATGGACATGGGGAATAGGCAATGAACTTTTGGATCAGATTAACAATGACCTCGGTATCTGCAGCAGCAGTTTTGAGGGCTCGTGTGGTCCGTTGACCATAAAAGCTCTGACAATTTATCTAATGTAAGCTAGTAGAATGGCTGCATGCGAAGGGACACAGGATTTTATTTATGTATTTGAACTGAAAACAAACATTAATTACTTACGTCCAGCTTTGTGCGTTATTTACTTGCCCCAGCTGCGTTAGGGGGTCGGATTTATGACTGACTCGGGGTGCTGGACAGCACAGTATCGGACCGATAGGCACGATCCCCGTTCCCTGCTAATCCCGCTGCAGACTCCCTGGGGTTCTCGTGCTCCAACTCACGGCCCCGCCCCGTCCCGCTCACTGCCAGACACGCGCGCTCTCGCGGACCGCGTCACCCTCGCGCTCCTGGGACCACGCTCAGACCATTTGGGAAACCCTGCGCGCCCGTCATCTGTTGTCAGGTGATGTGTGATTTATTTAGCACCTATTGGTGTCCGAAAATGTCAAATTATGCCTCATCTCAGACTGAGCTGGCCGCGCAGGTTAAGCATACTGATCCAGGTCCATTGACGCTCATCCGGGATGTCAGACTGTGGTTACCCGGCACCGCACTGAACACCATCCGGTTACGGGATCAGATGTAAGTGGTGTCTCCTATATCAGGGTATAGGTATTATCGGTTTCCCTGCTGGAGAAAGGGTTAAAGTGACTTTGCTCATTCCATAGTGAGAGTGAATTGGGACGTTACAGGTGGAAACTCTTCGGCAGGACTGGAGAATGAAAGGTGGGGGTGGGGGAGGGAGAGAGAAACACAAGGTGATCGGTGAAACCTGAAGGGGGAGGGGATGAACTTTCCCGAACTGGCGGCCTCGCCTCGCTTCCTTGACAGAATCTGCCGGGGTCGGTCCGAGATGTGAGACCTTCACACCGAACCGTCTGAGATGAGCCGCCGCTCAGCCCCTGTTGTTCTGGTCCTGTTAGCAGGATGACGTAAAACATATTTCTATATTGTTACTGACAGAGAATTGTATAATTTCTGTTCTGTGTGTTATCTGAATGCACCTGCCTGTGATGCTGCTGCAAGTCAATGTTTCTCTGTACCTGTACCTTCCCGTACTTATGCACTTGGCAATAAATTCAACAGGACCTGAGAAATCTCAGTGAGATTTGATTGGTGAAGATCATCTTGGCAGACCTGTAGTTCGAATGTAGAGACAGTACACTGTTAAATGCAAAACCCTGAACAGTGTTGATGATCAGAGGGATTTTAGACTCTAAGTTCATCGCTCCCTGAAAGAGACTGCACAGTTAGATCGGGTGGTTAAGAAGGCAAATGGCGTGGTTGTCTTTATTAGTTGAAGCACTGAGTTCAAAAGTCGGGAAGTTGTGTTGCAGCTTTATAAAACTAGTTAGACCACATCTGGAGTAATTCAAACAGTTCTGGTTGCTCCCATTCTAGGAAGGATGTTGGGGCTTTGAAGAGGGTGCAGAAGAGGTTTACCAGGATATTGCCTGGATTAGATCGCATGAGCTATAACGAGAGGCTGGACAAACTTGTGTTGTTTTCTCTGGACACACGCAGGCTGGGGTGAGACTTGATAGACGTTTATAAGTTTATGAGAGACATCTATAGAGTAGATAGACAATATCTTTTTTCCCGGGGTTGAAATATATGAGATAAGAGGCCATGCATTTAAAGTGAGAGTGGGTAGGTTAAAGGAGATGTGAGGGGTAAGTTTGATTTTCCCCCACGGAGTGAGTCACTGGAATTTGTTCCCTGGGGAGACCCTCCGCTCTGATTGCGCAATAATCACTCTGCGCATGCACACAGCCCCCGGAGGGCGGTGGTTATTTCCCGTTCGTTATTGAAGCGGATCGTCTGTGGGATCGGGAGAGGGACAGGGTCCTCCGGGGGAGAGACCACATTTCCATCACTGAGTACTGACACCAGTGTTGACATGGGTGGTCTGATGTTGGGCAGTGTGTCCTGTTAACTTCCCCGACCTGTCGGCCATTTATTCATTATTATCCAGCTATCCGGGCTACTGAAAGATGCATGCATTTCACTTAATTCTCCCGACGGAAGATCCCAATCAGCAATCCAGGCGGTCAAATTCCACACAATTAAAATGGTGAATCAGCCTCAGGATAGAGGGGCGTCTATTTAAAACAGAGATACAGACAAAGTCAGAGTGTAGTGAATTTGTGAAATTAGCAGAGGCAGCTGTGGAGCCAGGTCGGGGGTATTTAAGACTGAGAGTAGATGGGAAATTGAGAAGAGAGGTGATGGGTGGGGATGGGGCAAGAACTGGGGAGTGGGAAGTGGATGCACGTGAGAGGCGAGGTGGGAAGGTGGAGGTAGTGTCAGGGGTGGGATAAGAGTAGGTAGGGGGAAACATGGGGCTGCAGTCGTTGGAAATTAATTCCATAGAGGATTAACAAAGACATTGGAGAGTGCAATGAAGATTCACCAGACTGATCCCTGGAGTGGTGAGTCATCATATGAAGAAAGATCAAATGCGATTACCCTTCCATTTGGAGAATCGAGGACTGAGAGGTGAACACATTAAAATGCACAACATCATTACCGGTTGAACCAGGGATCCCAGTCTCTGAAAAAGGGGGTGGACTGTCCGGGACTGAGATGAGGGGAAATGTCCCCACTCCGAGGGTGGTGAATGTCTGTAAATCCCCACCACAGAGGGTGGTGAAGACTCAGTGATCGTCCTCACGTATAGCAGAGGTCGGCAGATGTGTGGAGATTGAAGGGATGGAGGAAATGAGGATGGGGCAGAAACATGTGTCTGAGACGGGAGAGCAGCCGCCATCTTGTTGATGGTTAGAGGGGCTGAATGGGCACACGTACCAAAGATCAGAGAGATCGAATAGACCTGCGAGGTCATCTCAATACACAGAGGTAGTGACTATCTGGAATGATCTGTTCAGTGTTTGCATTGTTGGTTATCTACCTCGGGTTCAGTATTGTCACCGTGTTTGGAAATTCCCATTCACTGTCATCTGTCTGTGAGCAGCTGGAAATTAAAGCAACGCTCAAGATGCTGGAGACCTGAAATCAAATCAGAAATTGTTTGTAGCTATTCTGACACGGGGTGTTGGAGCTGAAGCATTAACTTTGTTCCTCTCCACAGATATTCTTTATCTGTAGAGTATTTCTTGTATTTGCAGTTTTTTAGAAGATTTCGTTGGAATGATTGAAGTCTCCTGGGAAATGGACTTGTGTAGGACGCACAATGTAATTCATTCTCTTACCGCACAGAAACAGGGCTTTTGGCCCATCTAATCTGTGCCATTCTCTGCCTGGACCCATCCACGTGCACCCAGACCATAGACGTCTATACCTCCCTCATCCATGTACCCACACAAACGTCTCTTCAATACTGCAATTGAACCTGCATCCACATTTGCACCACCTTCTGAGTGAAGGAGTTGCTCCTCAAATTCCCTTCAAATATTTCACTTTTTGTCCTAAACCCATGACCTTACCCAACCTGAAGGCCAAAGGCCTGCACGCATTCACACTATTTCTACCATCGTAGTTTTGTATACCTCTAGCAGGTATTCCCAACCTGGGGTCCACGGATGCCATGGTTAATGGTAGGGGTCCATGGCATAAAAAGGATTGGGAACCCCTGCTAACATCTGCCGTCATTCTGTGCATCAGGGAATCAGTTTATAACAGTTCAAACCTACCCCAGTAACTCAGTTCCTTACATACCAGCAACATGGTTGCAAAGACAAATGATTTCCGGAAGTATATTGTAGATATTTCTCTGATATTAACCATACCTTTGAAACATTCCGTGTCTGCCAGGGCTCCTGTAGTCTCTGCACTAGCCTGCCATAAGGTCCGAGGTACACCTTCTCAGGCCCAGGGGATTTATACATCCTAGTTCATATCAAGCCAGCAAGCTCCTGATGTGTAATCCCTATACAATCTATGACTTAACTAACGTTCCTCGTTTCTATATCTAACTCCCAAGTAAATTCAGGCACAGAGTTATCATTAAAGATCTTCCCATCTCTTTCGGCTCCACGCACAGATATATCAGATCATCAGGAGATAGCTTGAGACAGCTATTGGGGCAGTACGGAAAACACAGGTTTTCTGAATAAATTATCCAGCCAGCAAATTTTCTGTTATTCATGGAAATGTGCTTATTCCAGTTTTCGTTTGCAAAGTTCACAAGAGTGATTCTGGAATGAAAGGTTTTAAGTATGAGGGGAATTTGGTGTCTCTGGGTCTGTTCTCAATGGTGGGATGGTGACTCTGGGAACAGGAACCTCAATGAAATCATGAGGTCTGGATGGAGTGGATGGGTTCAAGAAGTTTTTAACAGGAAGGGAATATTGTATCTGAGGTCACAATCTCAACCCATTCAATTGTATCTGGGGAGCTTCCCTGCCATCAATCTGTCCAGTAGCAGGATCTGAATAAAACCTACATCAATGCCTGTGGTTGATTGTAGTTATAAGTTATTTGCAGACACAAGAATATGATGGAATTTTTAAACACTCAATTGAACAGAGAAGGACACTTAATGGTTATCACTACAATGCATTGTGTGATGGACTTTGTAAATATCCTATAGTGACATTTGGAACAGACAAGCGGCATCCAACAGCGTGTTTTGATTTCGGAACAGCTTCTGCACTGCTGGAAGTTCTGTAGGGATGGAAATACCAACAGATTTACTGGATGCACCCCGATACAGGGTTAAAACAGACATTGGAATTTTAGCTTCTCCATTACAAAATGGCCAAGTGTTCTCTGTTCATCTTTGTCATAATGAAGCTCAAAGCATGTCAGGTTGAGTCTGTTATTTCTTATTTCACTTAGTTCTCCTGAACCACTTCCTCCATCACCAGGGTAACAGCCCACCAGAGCTGCAAGGAGTTTGGAACATTTCTATTGCTCTCTGGTCACCGCCCCTCAGTGGCCTCTGGAGCCGGTGTGGATGCCTGGATGCCTTGAGCATTCACTGCATGGAATGTGAATCCTTTGTTGGAATGAAGAAGATAACTAATGAATGTAGGGATTGCATTTATACAAATCTGATTAGAATGTCGCTAACATCTTGCAGTCAGTCAATATTTGTACATCAAAAAGAAGAAAAACCTGTAGTGAGCTTCCAGTGATTTATTTTCAATTTTATATTAAAAGATTTTGTTCTTGTTACACTACGGGAGTTGTGGCGGCGAATTGCTCTGCTCCAGATCCCGCTCAGCAATAACATGGTGAACAAATGTGCTCAATTTACCTGCTGGAGAAAAGTTAAAATATATTCCCAGCTGCTGGTGACCCATAGCCTGGGTTCCCTGCCCAGTTAAAGCATCATCAGGTTCCAGTTCTGTTTGGGATGAGGGAGGTGTTAGTTTTAGAACTGGGAACAGACAAGACACCGCAGCGTATTACCGACTGGGAAGAGTCCTGAGAGTGTTGGTGATTGGACTAAAATCCTGGGATCGGGCTCCAGGATTATGGAACTGGCAGTGTCTGGACTTTGTCTTTGGCTTCGTGCTTCTGCAAATGGGGCTGGATTTTCTTCCTTCTGCAATGAAGCAGAAGTTTCCGGTCGGGTGGGTAGACGTTGGTTGTAAGGCATGAGCTGTAACGAGAGGTAGGACAAACTCTGTGCTGTAGGAGAATGAATTTAAATTGAATGTTCCACACAAGTCCATGTCCCAGGATACTTCGATCATTCCAGTGTAAAACTTGGATTGTTTCTCTAGTGTGGTGCAGGCTGGCCTGAGACTAGGTAGAGGTTTCTGAGATTATGAAAAGCATAGGTAGTGTAGATAGACGGTATCGTTCTCTCATGGTTGAAATATCTAATTCCAGACAGCTTGCATTTAAGGTGAGGTGGTGTCAAAGAGGATGTGAGAGGTAAGTTTCCCCCCCCACAGAGTGGTGCGACTGGAATGTGCTGCCTGCGGTGGTGGTAGAGGCAGATATATTGGGGATTGGTAAGAGGTGTTTAGATTGTCACGTGAATGTGAGGGAAATGGAAGGATTGTGAACATGGTGCAGGCAGAAATGATTAGCTTAGTTGGACATTTGATTACTAATTTAATTGGTTCAGCACACCATTGTGGGCAGAAGAGCCTGTTCCTGTGCTGTACTGTGCTATGTTCTGTGTCTGTTGTCGAGAGGTTTCGGGGTGATGGAGGCAAAAGAAGAGAGTGGGAACAACAGGCCAGCTGGAGCCCGATGTGGGAAATGTGAGATCACCACTTCTGTCGGAGAAACAGAAACACTGAGTGTGTTTAAATGGTGAGGGGCTCAGGTGCAGTGGGTAGGGTGAAGGTCAAAAGTACATTATATTATTCTTCGCTTCCGCCACATCTGTTCCCATCATGTGGCTGTCCTATTTCCACTATTGATGCTGTCCTCACTCATTTCTCCTCCATTTTCCTTCCGTTCCTGCTCACCCCATCTTCCCACCACTATAATAGTGATAGAGTTCCTGTTGTCCTTAATTACCACCCCTTCAGCCCCTGCAACTTCCACCATCTCCAAATAGATCTTACAACTAATCATATCTTTAGCTTCCTTGCTCCCACCCTGCCTTCTTCCTTCAACAGGGATCACTCCCTCCACAATTCCCTTGTTCATTCATTCCTCCTCACTAATCTCCCTCCACCCACTTATCGCTGCAAGCGGCCTAAGTACTACACCTACCTGTACACCTCCTCCCTCACCTCCATTCAGAGGCCAAAGCAGTCCTTCCAGGTGAGGCAACATTTCACCTGCGAATCTGCTGCGGTCATCTATTGTGTCCTATGCTTCCGATGTGGCCTCCTTTACATTGGTGAGACCCGCCATAAGTTGGGAGACCGTTTTGTTGAGCATCTCGGTATCATCTACCACAAGGGGAACTTCACAGTGGCCAAACATTTTAATTCTGATTCCCATTCCGATGTCTCGATTTATGACCTCCTTTTGTGCCAAGATCAGACCACCCTCAGAGCGGAGGAGCAACATTTTGTATTCCATCCCACAACCTGATTATATGAATATTGAATTCTCCTTCCAGTAAACAAATCACCCACCCCGCAAACTTCTCTATTCCACACTGTGAACTTTCATTTCTTCTCGCCGGCCTATCATTTCTCCCTGGATCCCTTCCTTCACCTTTCTCCTTTTAACACGTCTCTGATTCTTTCATCTCCAGCCCTTGACCTGTACGACACTTGACTTCACCTATCACCTTCCAGCTCGCCTCTTTTCCCCTACCTGTTTTTATTCAGATATCTTCCTTCTCCTTCCTCAGTAACGAAGAAGGCTCTTTGCCCAAAATGTCGACGGTTTACTCTTTTCCATAGATACTGCCTGATACGCTGAGTTTCTCCAGCATTTTGTGTGTTGCTTTGGATTTCCAGCATTTGCAGGCTTTCTCATGTTTAAGTCTGGTAATTACCGTAACAATTATTTAGGCTTTGGTGAGATTGTGCTGGAATATGGTGTAAAATCCTGCTCCCCATACTAACACGGGTTACACAGACCAAATAACAAACTGCCGGCAAAACTCAGTGGTTCAGGCAGCATCTATGGAGGGAAATGGACAGTCAACATTTCGGGCCGAGACCCTCCCTCTGGACTGAGAGTGGACGGGAAATAGTCAGAGAAAAGAGGTGAGGGGTGGGGATGGGGCAAGAGCTGGGGAGTGAGAGGTGGATCCAGGTGAGGGGGGAGGTGGGAAGGTGGAAATAGTAACGGGGGTGGGAAGTGAGTGGTTGGGGCAACACGGGGCTGCAAAAAATGGATTTTAATTCCATGGAGGATTATCAAGGAGATTAGAGAGTATTTGTTTCAGAGATTCAGCAGACTGATCCCTGGAGGACGATGACGATCTCTGATCGTCTTCACATAAAACAGAGGCCGGCAGATGTGTGAAGACCGAGGAAATGAGGATCGGGCAGAAACATGTGGCTGAGATGGGAGAGCAGCCGTCATTTTGTTGATGGTTGGAGGGGCTGAATGGCCACCTCCTGCTGTTTCTCACTTGATGTTTCAGTGTTCCTGTCCAGTGAGGCCGGAGGAATGTAAATAGAAATCAGTGTTTATAAACATAGAAGTTATATGAATGAATCCTGTACAATACCTGTTCAGGTCTGAATTGTGTGTCAGACGAGGTGGGTTGCGGCGAGCGATGGAGACGGCGAAGGTACCGTAGAAAAATTTAAAATGAAGCTGGTGGAAATATGAAATTACATGTGTAATGCGGCAGGTAGGTCGGGCAGAGTGTGGGAACCGAGGAGCTGAGGAACCGGCTCAGACAGGAGACCCTCCACCCGTCACGTGATCCAGTTTCTTGCTCCCATTTCAAACGCTGATCTGCTTCCGATTGCTTCCGCGGCCCCGCCGCCGCTCTCACAGTCTCCGGGTGGGCAATGGTTTACTTTCCGTTCTCTGTTGAATCGGATCGCCGTTTGGTCCCGAGGGGAGAACGAGACCGACAATTTCCCATCGATGAGTTCTGAAACCGATCCCGTGGAGGAGGGAACTTTTGTTGGGCAGAGAGTCCCGTTAACTTCCTCGAACTGGCAGCCTCGTCCCGCTTCCTGGACACAACCTGTCATGGTCGGTCTGTGTTATGGGACCGTCACACCGAACCGCCTGAGATGAGCCGCCGCTCAGCCCCGGTTGTTCTGGTCCCAGGAGCGGGATGAGGTGGTGATGCCGAGACTGAACCCATCCGTTCAGTTGTACCTGCAAAACTTTACCCCCATCAGCCGGCCAGGTATCGGATCCAAACTTCACCGAGATCGATACCTGGGGTCGATAATTGTTTTACACTGGAAGCGGCCGTTCGTCGGCTTGTTGTGTTCTTGCAGACTCGAGGGTTAAACAGAGTAATCGCACCCTCGGGACACTGATCCACGTGTATGAGTAGTTTCATCTTTCCCCTTTCAGACAGGACAGTGAGATCCAGATCTCTCACGTCCTCTCGGGGACTGGGAAGTTTATTTCCATCTTTTTTCCTTTGCTATTACTTGCCGAAATGCTTCTCAATATCTGGCCCTATTAATGCGAGAATTAAGTCTTCTATTTTCATCTATCTGGGTTTGTCGGAAATGTGTACACTCCCTCCAGAAGTTCCAAAGGAGCAAGCCAGGTGTCTAATATTTCCACTCGATTAAAATGGGGAATCTTTAGTTTGATTTACATGTACAGAAGTAGAGTGAAAACCGTGTCTTCGGTATTATCCATACACATGAATATATTACAGCAGTACATTGAGGTAAAACGATACCAGAGTGTGACAACTCATTCTGGTTACAGAGGAAGTACAGTGCAGGTAGATATGTAGTACAAGGTCACATCGATTTAGACTGTGAGGTCAGGAGTCCACTCATCCCGCTGGGGAACATTCAGTTCGCTTATCACAGCCGAATGGACACCGGCACGGAGCCTGGGTGGTATGTTTCTGTTTTATTTTATCTTCGCCCCAGTGGGAGAGTGAGAAGTGAGAATGTTCAGGTTGTGGGGATCTTTCATTATGTTGGCTGATTTACTGAGGCAGTGGGGAGTGTACACTGAGTCCATGGAGGGGAAGTTGGTTTCTATGATGTGCTCAGCTGTGTCCTATTTCATTCAGTTAAAGGAAGAGCGGTAGCCGTGTGAAGGTGTGAAGTACCCGGATGGGATACTCTTTGCGGAGCATTGATAAAATGTGTAGAGTGGAAAAGGACATATACCAAAGTTTTTATTGTTTGTTCTGGCTTTGTTATATTGGAATCTGTTATCTAGTAGTGTGTACTATTATTTCAGTATCTGTGTATTACTGGACGACATTCCTTTTCCCACCTGGTTTCATCTGCTCATTCCCTGCTCATCTTGTTCAACCTCTGTCCAGTCTGTATCCCATTGCCGCAATGATATATTTCAGCAATCTCTCTTCTAAACTTTGCCTTCATTGTGAAGTTTTGTTTTGCATCTTTTCCAGGATTGTGCGTTTTTTTTTTTTGTTTGTTTTTTTTTGATAGCTGGAAATACCAGAGGTTTAATTGAATACAGCATGTGGCAGGGTAAAAACAGCTATTTCAATTTTAGTTTCCCCGTTACAAAATGGCTGCAGTGTTAATCTTTGTAATAATGAAACTCGCAGCATCTGATGTTGAGTTTGTTGTTTCCTTTTTCGGTTATTTTCGGTGAGCCACTTCCTCTGTTTCCAGGGTAACGGCCCGTCAGAGCTGCAGCAAGTGTTGCACTTTTTATCACTCTGTGATCACCGGCTCTCAGCGTAGAGACAGTGGCCTCAGCAGCAAATGTAACAGAGTGACAGTGGGAGGAAAGGATGCTGTGAGCATTGACTGTATGGAATGAATCACACCAAGGTCAGAATGAACTCTGAAATGATGAACTGATTGGAGTGGGGTGGTATTTAGATTTTAGCGCGTTGCTGATATTTTGCAATCAGTTACCATCTGTGCATTAAAATGAAGAGGGAGAGAATACTACAGTTGCAGGAAATTTGAAGTAAGACGATGAAAATACTGGAAAAGCTCAGCAGATCGACAGCATCTTGGACAGTTCCAGTTCTGATATCGGGTCTTCCACCATTTCTCCTTTCATAGATGTAAACTGATGTCCTGAGTTCTCATAATTTTCTACTTTATAATGTTACATTTTGTTCCTGCTACACTGAGGGGAAACATGGCAGATAGCTGTGCTGGGCAAGATCCCACACAGCAATGGCATTGTGATCAAATGTGCTCAGTTTAGTCGTTGGAAACAAGCTGAAGTGTATCTGCATCCTCTCACAATCTACAGACCGGGGAACCAGCCTGACCACTGGCCATGGCAGAGGGTCATTAGGTTCCAGTTCCATCTCAGTTTGTGAATTGGAAATAGTAGGAACATCACGGCAAATCACCGGCACCAGAGCGTCTTTGTACGGGTGATAATATTGGGCAGGTGACTCTGAGAATATGGAACTGGCAGTATGCAGGCTTCAGTCCAGGTTGGTAATTCGACAGCTGGTTTGGAATTTTCTCAGTCTGCAGTGAAGCTGAAGTCTGAGGCGGTTGGACATTGGTTATGGGGAAATTGCCGTCTGCACACCCAGTGGGACATCATACCTCTCAAGTATTCTGGAGGTTTTTGAACAGCTTACTATGAGGATTGATGAAATAGGGCAGTGATGTTGTTCATCTGAACTTTGGAAATGTCTGTAAGGAGATCCCGCATGGCAGCTGATCTGGAAGGTTTGGTCACATGGGATTCACGGGGAGCTAGCGAGGTGGATTCACACCGGGATCGAGAACAAGAAGCAGAGGGTGATGATTGAAGATGGATTTAGCGAATGGAGGCCTGTGACGAGTGGGATGTGTGTGTCAGTGTCGAGACCTCATTAATTTGTTATTCATGCCATTGATTTGTATAAGAATGTACATGGCACGGTTAGCCAGTTTGATACTAATTTCGGGAGTCTAGCTGATATTGCAACAGGTTACAATGAATTTCAAAGACATCTTGGTTAGTTACGGAAATGGTCTGAGAAATGGTCAGTAGTTTTCAACTTGAACAAGTGAGAGTTGGTGCATTTGGACAGTCAGACCAGGGTGGGACTGGTATAGTGAATGAGAGGGCAAAGAGTGTTGTGGAACAAAAACAAAATTATCATTAATACGCAACACAGACTACAATTCAGGGACGTGTTGTCCTTTCTGAGCCAGACAGAATTATTTGAAAAAGTGAAATTAAAACAAACAGAAGAATCAGAACTGTCGATCTGGGTGCATTAATTTTGGTCAGGCGTTTGATCAGTTCCCCATTGTGGACTCATTCAGAAAGTCAGGAGGCATGGGACACAGGGAAACCTGGCTGATTGGTTCACAATTGGCTTACTCACAGGAGGCAGATGATTAGAGTGAATTCTGGCCAGAAGGCAGCGGGCAGCCGTGTTCCACAAGGAGGGTCGAAATTTCGGTACAGTTTACAACTATATTTGGAATCTGCAGTTACAGTGCTCCGAGAAATAGGACTGAGGGAAATAACCGATTTAATCTGATCACCCAGCAGCAGCTGGATAATTTGTAAAATTAGATTATGAAGACTCGCAGTCCTCTTTTATTGTCATTTAGTAATGCATGCATTAAGAAATGATACAATATTTCCTCCGGTGTGATATCACAAAACACCGGACAGACCAAGACATTATAACATATAGTTACAACAGTGCAACAATACCATAACTTGATGAGGAACAGTCCGCATCTCACGCAGACGGGAGAAGGAAGAAAACTCTCCCTGCCATGCCCCACCACAGTCAACTCTGAGTCTTCAGAAAACCTCGAGCTCCGATCAGCCCTCCGACACCGAGTACCGAGCACCATCTCTATCCGAACGATTCGACCTCAATCATCTTTATTAGAGGTGTACAAAATCATGAGAGGCATTGATCGTGTGGATATTCAGAGGCTTTTTTCCCAGGTCTGAAATTGCTAGCACGAGAGGGCACAGTTTTAAGGTGCTTGGACGCAGATTCAGAGAAGATGTCAGGGGTAAGACTTTTACGCAGAGAGTGGTGAGTGCGTGGAATGGGCTGCCGGTGGAGATGGTGGAGCCGGCAACGATAGGGTCTTTGAATAGTCTCCTGGATGACTATATGCAGCAGTAGAAAAATAGAGGGCTATGTGTAAAACCCAGGTAGTTCGAATGTAGGGACATGTTCAGCACAGCTTTATGGGCCGAAGGGCCTGTATTGTGCTGTATGTTTTCTATGTTTCTATGACCGCACCTTTCCGAGATTTAACAACTTTTCCATTTACTTGCACTTCTCAAAAATGTGTACAGTACAATTAAACCTCCCCCTGGAAGATCTAAATCAGCAATCCAGGCTGCCTTATATTTCCACACAACTACAGTGGAGAATCGGTTAATTACGCTTTAATTTAAATTTTGCACTCTTATTTAATTTAATACACACACACACACACACACACACACACACACACACACACACACACACATCTATAAATTTACTTTTTTCGGCTATGATGAATTACATTGTACTGCTGCCGTAAAGATCACACGTTCCAGGACATTGCCGGTGATATTAAACCAGATTCTGACATTGTCAGGGGAGACCCTCCCACCGGTCACGTGATCACACATTACCGCAGATGTGCAGCAGTTGCGGTTGTTACGGGCCTGCGGTTTCGCACTGTGGACTGTCACTTTAAGAGCGCCTGAGTGAGGCGGGACTATGACGTCAGTCACAAGTTTTCGCAGTTTGTGCAGATTAAAATAGAGACAGAGAGAGAGAGAGAGAGCGAGAGAGAGAGCGAGAGAACGCACAGGTACTTTCGCAGTCTGAGTAAGAGTTAGAACTAAGAACTGCCGGGGCAGGATTGCTCCAGATGAACGTGTCTCAAACTTCGTATAATCCATCGGAGTGGGTTCAGGAATGTCCTGTGGGACCACTCGAAGTTAACCCTTGCCTGGGTATATGATGTGGTCACCACTTGAAGACGACATTCCTGTGACAGGTCACTTTGGTGAGATATTTGAGTGGACTTTGGATCGATTCAACGGATAAGATCTTCGACGACGGCTCTTCCGTTTATCTGTGAAATTCGACGTGATCGCCTACTCTCTGCATTTGCCTGGGATTACAGATATCTCTCTCTCTCCCATTATTCACTTCGTGGACAACCGAACTTGCATATTTCACCCTCGTAAGACTCTAGCTTTGTTTCCAAGTTTGTTACCTTGGAAGCCACACACATATGTGCCTACGTAACACTGTTAACTTTTGTTTATCCTGCTTAAGTTAAGATATTATAAGTAGTTACTAATAAAGATAGTGGTTTTAACATCTAACCCGGACTCTATTTGTAATCTATTGCTGCTGGTTCGTCACACCGGTTTGTTTCCCAAGTCCCGCCCTCCGCTCTGCTTTACTGAGCCGAGGGAGGGATCGCTGACTGCGGGGTGAAGACATCAAGTTCACATCGGTGCGTATCGAGGCTGGTCCCAAGCGGGGAGGCCTGATGTTGGGCAGTCAGTGCCGTTAACTTCTCCGAATTGGCGGCCTCGCCCCGCTTCCTGGAGCAGAACCTGCCGGCGTCGGTCCGGGTTGTGAGACCTTCACAGAGAACCGTCCGAAATGAACCTCCGCTCAGTCCCTGTTGTTCTCGTCCTGACGGGCGGGGGAGGAATGAGGCGGTGATGCCGGGACTATACCCATCTTTCATCTTTCATTTTTCGCCCGTTCAGACAAGGCGGTGGCGTCCAGATTAGTCACCTCCTCCCACTGTGGGTGGGCATTTGTTTTTCAGCCCATTTTACCGTTATGACCTGCTGAAGTGCAGCCACTGTTTCCCGATGTATGACCCTATTTAAGGGAGATTTGAACCTCTTGCATTCATCTGTGCTTCTCAAAAAATTGTACACACACACACACACACACACGTCCTTATTGTGGTTCACAGTTTTTCTCTGTTATTATGTATTACTTAGTATTGCTGCCGTAAAGACAACACATTTTTATGACACGTGCCGGTGATATTGAACCTGATTCTAATATTGACATGAGAGACTCACCAATCCCGTTTACCGCGGAGCTGCAGCATCTGCAGGTTTGTGTCCGCTCCCCCACCACCGCTCTCCGCCCACCACAGCGCTGAAGACGCGGAGCTCATACTGCGCATGCTCAGTCTCGACAGTCGGTGGTTTCCTTTCCGTTCAGCGTTGATGCGGATCGTCGGCGGGGAGCCGGGGGAAGATTTACTGTCTGCGGGGGAAGCTCCCATCGGTGAGTATTGAGGCCGGTCCCGAGCGGGAAATCTGACGATGGGTAGTGAGTATCGTTAAGTCACACGGACAGGCGGTTTCGGTCCGGGTTGCTGGCCAAAACTTGCCGGGGTCAATCCTGGTTGTGGGACCTTCACACCGAGCCGCCGGAGATGAGCCTCCGCTCAGCCCCTGTTGCTCTAGTCCTGGGAGCGGGATGAGGCGGGATGCTGGAACTACTCCCATCTGTGGAGTTGTACCCGGGGATCTTTATGTCCATCACCCGGCCCGGTAGCGGATCTAAACTTCACCTGCAGCGATGCCTGGGGTCGACAATTGTTTTACATAGTTCCAGTACACGGGAAGCGGCCATTCGGCCTGTTGTGCTCTTGCAGACAGAGAAGATTAATGGCAGTAACTCCACGTTCGGGGCATCACCCCACGTGTATGAGCAGTTTTATCTTTCACCCGTTGAGACCAGCAGTGACATCCAGATCAGTGACGTCATCTCTTTCTGTCTGGGCATTTTGTTCTTGATTCCATTCCCCTGTTACCACTTGCCGATATTTCCGGGTATGTGACCATATTAATGTGAGAATTAAGCGTATTCCATTTATGTGTGTGTGTGTATATATATATTATCTGAATGGTGGCTGATTAGCAAAAGGAGAGGTGCAACGAGACCTGGGTGTCATTATACACCAGTCATTGAAAGTGGGCATGCAGGTACAGCAGGCGGTGAAAAAGGCGAATGGTATGCTGGCCTTTATAGCTAGAGGATTCGAATAGTGGGGCAGGGAGGTACTACTGCAGTTGTACAAGGCCTTGGTGAGACCACACCTGGAGTATTGTGTGCAGTTTTGGTCCCCTACTCTGAGGAAAGACTTCCTTGCCATAGAGGGAGTGCAAAGAAGGTTCACCAGATTGATTCCTGGTATGGCAGGACTTTCATATGATGAAAGACTGGTTCGCCTAGTCTTATAGTCGTTGGAATTTAGAAGATTGAGGGGGCATCTTATTGAAACGTATAAAATCCTACAGGGATTGGACAGGCGAGATGCAGGAAGATTGTTCCCGATGTTGGGGAAGTCCAGAACGAGGGGACACAGTTTGAGGATAAAGGGGAAGCCTTTTAGGACCGAGATTAGGAAAAACTTCTTCAAACAGAGAGTGGTGAATCTGTGGAATTCTCTGCCACAGGAAACAGTTGAGGCCAGTTCATTGGCTATATTTAAGGGGGAGTTAGATATGGCCCTTGTGGCTAAAGGGATCAGGGGGTATGGAGGGAAGGTTTCTGAATTGGATGATCAGCCATGATCGTACTGAATGGCGGTGCAGGCTCGAAGGGCCGAATGGCCTACTCCTGCACTTATTTTCTATGTTTCTATATTTCTATGTGGGTTCCTCAATAGTGTGTACACTTTAGTGAAAACTCTCTACAGATGTTCCAGAGGAAAAGCTCGTTCTCTCTGATGTTTCCACACAATTAAAGTGGGGACGTTTATTCTTGTCATGTACCGAGGTATAGTGAAAACCTGTCTTGCGAACCATCCATAGTAATCAATACATTACAACAGAACATTGAGGTGATGGAAGGTAAAATAATAACTGAATGTAACAAATCATTATGGTTACAGAGAAAGTGCGGTGCAGGTAGACATATGGTCCAAGGTCACATGGAGTTAGATAGTGAGGTCGACAGTCCATCTTATTAAGCTGTGTCCTATCATACTGGGAACATTCAATTTGATATCACAGCAAAATGGAGGTCATCCTTCAGCCCAGTGGTATGTTTCTGTTTTCTTTTAATCTTCCACCGGATGGGTGGGGAGAGGTGAGAATATCCAGGTTTGTGGAGAACTTTGATTATGTTTCCTGTTTTGCTGAGGCAACGGGGAATATAGAGACAGTTCATGGGGGGTGGGGGCGGCCTGTTTCTATGCTGTGCTCAGCTGTGTCCACAGTTCTCTGATGTTTCAACTTCTCATGGGCAGAGCAGCAGCCGTACGAAGGCGGGAAGTATCCATATCGGATACTTTCCGTGACTCATTGATAAAGTTTGGTCAGGGGCAAACGGTATATGCCAAATTTCTTATTGTTTGTTCTAGCTGTGTCATTTTAGGATACTTCACTGATCAGTATCAGCAAACTTTCTTCTGACCTATGTCATCATTGTAAAGTGTTCTCTTTCACCTTTTACTTCATTTAATTTTCCAGGATTCGTTGTTGTTTTATTATTTTTTTATTTTTTTCTGTGTTTTTGTTATTTTTTTTTCCTTTGTTAACAAGAACTACCAGAGGTCTAATTGAATACAGCACGAGGCAGGGTAAAAGCAGGCATTACAATTTTAGTTTCTCTGTTAAAAAGTGGCCTAGTGTTGATCCTTGACACTATGAAACGCATAACATCTTATATTAAGTTTGTTACTTCGTTTCTCAGTTATTTTTGGTGAGCCACTTCCTCCGTTTCCAGGGCAACAGCCTGTCAGATCTGCAGCAAGTGTTGCACATTTTGTCGCTCTGTGGTCACCGCCTCTCAGCGTAGAGACAGTGGCCTCAGGAGCAAATGTAACAGAGTGACAGTGGGAGGAAAGGATGCTGTGAGCATTGACTGTATGGGATGTATTACACCAGGGTCAGAATGAACTGAGAACTAACAAATTGGAGGGGTCAGAGTGGCATTTACACAAATGGTTTAAACATTTTAGTCTGTCCCAAACATTTTGCAAACAGCTACTATCTGTGCACTGAAAATGAACAAAGAATGCTGTTACTGGAAATGTAAAGTAATACAAGAGAGAAAGTTGGAAATGCTCAGCAGATCGGCAGCATCTTAGACAGTCCCAGTTCTGAAAATGGGTCAATCCACACCATTTCTCCTTTGAGGAATGTAGCTGGATGTACTGAGTCCCCAGCATTTTCTGTTTTATAATTTTACATTTTGTTTCTGCTACCCTGAGGGAAACATGGCAGCCAATCGTGTTGGGCAGGATCCCTCACGGCAATAAGATGGTGATCAAATGTGCTCAGTTTAGCTGCTGGAGACATGCTGAAGTGTAGCGGTATCCTCTCTCAAGCTACAGCCTGGTTCACCAGCCTGAGCCCCGACCCGGCAGAGGGTCTTCAGGTTCCAGTTCCAGCTCAGTTTGTAAATCAAAAGTGGCAGCAGCACCACGGCAAATCGCCGGCATCGAAGTGTCTGTGACTGGGTCATACTATCAGGATGGATTCTCTCAGAACATGGAACTGGCAGTGTATGGATTTCAATCCAGGTTGGCAATTCTACAGCTGGGATTGGAATTTCCTCAGTCTGCAGTGAAGCTGCAGCCTCGGGTGGTTGGACATTGGTTTTGGGGAAATCACCGACTACACCATCCAGCGGGACATCATATCTGTCAAGTATTCTGGAGATGTTAGAGGAGGTAAATATGTAGATAGATGAAGTTGAGCCGTGATTTTGTCTAAATGGACTTTGGTAAAGCCTCGAACAAGATCCCGCACGGCAGCTGATCTGGAAGTTTCGGTCACATGGGATTCACGGGGAGCTAGCGAGGTTGATTCACACTGGGATCAATGACAGGAAGAAGATAATAATACAGTTCCTCTTGTCCTTATCTACCTCCCCTTCAGCCTCTGCAACTTCCACAATATACAGTGAGGTCTTACAACTAAACATATCTTTACCTTCCTCGCTCCCACCCCACCCTCCTCTTTCAACAGGGATCATCCCTCCTCAATTCCCTTGTTCAATCATCCCTCCTCACTAATTTCCCTCCAGTCACTTATCCCTACAAACGGCCTTGGTTCTACACCTACCCGTACACCTTCTCCCTCGCCTTCATGCATAGCCCAAAACAGTCCTTCCAGACGAGGCAACACCTCACCTGCGAATCTGTTGGGGTCGTCTATTGTGTCCCGTGCTCCCGATGGAGCCTGATTTACATTGGTGAGACCCACTGTAAATTGGGAGACCGTTTTGTTGAGCGTCTCTGTATCATCTGCAAGAAGGGGGACTTCGCAGTGGCCAAACATTTTAATTATGATTCCCATTCTGACGTCTCGATTTATGGTCTCCTTTCGTGCCGGGATGAGAACACCCCCAGAGTGAAGGGGCAACACCATATATTCCATCTAGGCAGTCTCCAACCCGATTACATGAGTATTGAATTCTCCTTCCAGTAAACACGTCCAACGCCTCACACTCCTCTATGCCCTTCTCTGAACTTTCATTTCTGCTCACCAGCCTATTACTTTCCCCTGAGTCCCCTCCTTCTCTTTCTCCTATTGACACTGTCCGATTCTCTCTTCTCCAGCCGTTAACTTGTTCTACACTTGACTTCACTGTCACCGTCCAGCTCGCCTCTTTCTCCTCCCCCAAAGTTTTATTCAGGTATCTTGTCCATCCCTCCTCAGTAATGAAGAAGACTCTTTGCCGAAAATGTCGACTCTTTACACTTTTCCACAGACACTGCCTGATGTGCTGAGTTCCAGCAGCATTTTGTGTGCGTTGCTTTGAATTTCCAGCATTTGCAGGTCCTCTCGTGTTTAAGTGAGGTATGGACAACATTATTTTTTCAAAAGTGTTGCTTCCTCCGAATTTTTTTGCTGATGAGAGACTGCTTGGAGATGAACACAAATATAAGTTCAGACTTCTTGTATCACGTAGGAACTTGGAGAAACAACAAATTAACTTTTATTGAATATAATGTGTTTAATTGCATGATGGTACTGATGCTATCCAATAGTTCAACTAAGTTAAAATTATTTTGTTAATGATTTTCATTTGTGCTCAGTGTCTGAGCCTGCTTGCTTTAGTGTGCAACAATAATTCGCCAGCATTGATGAATTCCAGTTGCCCCGGTGTCTTCTCTCCGTGACCGCTATCTCCTGATGAAACCTTTCACCTGCTCATCACTAACAGCAGCGAGATTTACAGGGAAGAAGTCTAAACGGGAATGCAGAAAATGAATCTTTAGTGACATGTTGCATTTCATGGTTTTATATGTTTGAGGTATGATTTCAACCAGCTGCATGTAGGTTGGTGCTCTGTAGATGCCGAGAACAAAATTCAACAACTTTCTTGAATGCCTTCCATGTGATTTTCTCCGGTCCCACTAGAAATTCTTCAAGTTGCCTGTCATTGATGACCTGTTTGACTTGTGGACCAACAAAAGTGCTTTCCTTAATCTTGGCATCAGTTATTCCGGGAAACATCTGTCTCAAATATCAAAATCCTTCATAGAAATGTTTGTGCCCGGTGATAGAAAATTCCATCCTTACAATCCTGAACTCTATAATATTTACAAAAGCCTGTTCTTCCGTGCAGCAGCCGCGACGCCTAAGCATGCCTGGACAAGATAGGAAACTTGCCAACTTACATTGTAGGCAACATTTTAATTGACTTAAATTATGAATTGAAATAATAAGCATAAGTGATTTCAAAAAAATGGAGCGTGGTAGGGAAACTTCATGTTGGTTTTCATGATCAGTAGCCCAAAATTCAGAAGATACACCTGAAGGTTGAGGAAGCAAAGCCTTTGTTGTCCAGAGTGATTACCGTAATAATTATTTGGGCTTTGTTGAGATTATATCTGGAATATGCTCCCCATACTAACATGGGTTATGTAGACCAAAGAACAAACCGCCAGAGGAACTCAATGGGTCGGGCAGCATCTGTGGAGGGAAATCAATTTTCAATATTTTGGGCTGAGACCCTCCCTCTGGACTGAGAGTGGACGGGAAATAGTCAGAGAAAAGAGGTGAGGGGTGGAGATGGGGCAAGACCTGAGGAGTGAGAGGTGGATCCAGCTGAGGAGGGAGATGGGAAGGTGGAACTAGTGACAGGGGTGCGAAGTAAGTGTTTGGGCCAACATGGGGCTGCAGAAATGGAATTTAAATCCATGGAGGGTTATCGAAGAAGTTAGAGAGTGTTTGTTTTAGAGATTCAGCAGAATGAGTATTGGAGGACGATGAAGTCTCAGTGATCGTCTTCGCATAAAACAGAGGCCGGCAGATGTGTGGAGACCGAAGGGATCGAGGAACTGTGGATCGGACAAAAACTCTTGGCTGAGATGGGAGAACAACCGACATCTTGTTGATGGTTTGAGGGGCTGAATGGCCACCTCCTACTGTTTCTCACTTGATATTTCAGTGTTCCTGTCCAGCGAGGCTCCGGAGGAATGTGAATAGAAATTAGTGCTTACAAGCATAGAAGTGATTTCCATGAAACCTGCACAACTCCTGTTCGGGTGGGAATTGTGTATCGGACCGGGATGGGAATCGAAACCGTAACTCGGAGAACCGGGAGGTGGAGCGATGGGGATGGGGAAGACAAAGAGGGAAAATTTTAAAATGTAGCTGGTGTAAAAAATGAAATAACGTGTAAAACGCAGCGGTGGGTCGGGCTGCGTGTGAGGGGCGAGGAACAGCGTCACCGGTTCAGATGGGAGACCCTCCACCCGTCACGTGATCCCGTTTCTCGCTCCCATTTCAAGCGCAGATCTGCAGCATCTGCGGGGTTTTATTATCGAGGCCCCGCCCCCGCCGCTGCCGAGGCTCCGCCCCCGCTCTCACAGTCCCCGGATGGGCGGTGCTGTTCTTTCCGTTCTCTATTGAAGCGGATCGTTGGCTGGGAGCCGGTGAACCGATCGCTGTCTGCGGGACAAATTGATCAAGTTCTCATCGGTCAGTGTTGAGGCCGGTCACTAGGTGTGAACGCGACCGACAATTTCCCATCGGTGAGTACTGATGTCGATCCCGGTGGGGTGGGGTGGGGTGGGGTGGGGTGGGAGGTGGTGCTGATGTTGGGCAGAGCGTCCCGTTAACTTCCTCGAACTGGCGGCCTCGTCCCACTTCCTGGACACAACCTGCCGGGGTCGGTCCGGCTTATGGGACCGTCACACCGAACCGCCTGAGATGAGCCGCCGCTCAGCCCCGGTTGTTCTGGTCCCAGGAGCGGGATGAGGTGGTGAAGCCGAGACTGAACAAATCCATTAAGATGTAGCTGGGGACCTTTACCTCCATCACCCGGCCCGGTCTCGGATCCAAACTTCACCTGGATCGATGCCTGGGGTCGATAACTGTTTTACATATGTCCAGCACACTGGAATAGGCCGTTCGGCCTGGTGTGTTCTTGCAGACGCGAGGGTTCAACAGAGTAATCACACCCTCGGGACACTGATCCACGTGTATGAGTAGTTTCATTTATCCCCCGTTCAGACAGGACAGTGAGATCCAGATCTCTAACGTAGGACAGTGAGATCCAGATCTCCAACGTCCTCTCGGGGTACTGGGAAGTTTATTTCCATCTTCTTTCCATTGCAACGACTTGCCGAAATGCAGCCAGTGTTTCCCGATATATGAGCCTATTAATGCGGGAATTAAGTGTTGTTTCATTTATCTGAGTTTCTCGGAATTGTGTACACTCCCTCCAGAATTTCCAAAGGAGCAACCCAGGCCGTCTAATATTTCCACACGATTAAAATGGGGAATCTTTATTTTGTTTTACATGTACAGAGGTAGAGTGAAAATCGTGTCTTCGGTATCATCCACACAGATCAATACATTACAGCAGTACATTGAGGTAAAACGATACCAGAGTGTAACAACTCATTCTGGTTACAGAGGAAGTGCAGTGCAGGTAGATATGTGGTGCAAGGTCAGATCGATTTAGACTGTGAGCTCCATCTCATCCCGCTGGGGAACATTCAGTTCGCTTATCACAGCCGAATGGACACTGTCCCTGAGCCCGGTGGTATGTTTCTGTTTTATTTTATCTTCACCCCTGTGGGAGGGTGAGAAGTGAGAATGTTCAGGTTGTGGGGATCTTTCATTATGTTGGCTGCTTTACTGAGGCAGCGGGAAGTGTAGACTGAGTCCATGGAGGGGAGGTTGGTTTCTATGGTGTGCTCAGCTGTGTCCACAGTTCTCCGCTACTTCATTCAGTTAAAGGAAGAGCGGTAGACAGTAGTTGTATTAAGCTGTGCGGTATCGGGATGGGATACTTTCTCCGGAGCACTGATGAAGCGTGTAGGGTGGAAAACGACATATACCGAACTTCTTAGTCAAGTCAAGTTTATTGTCATTTCGACCATAAGCTACTGGGACAGTACACAGTAAAAAGAAAACAACGTTCCTCCAGGGCTATTGTTTGCTCTGGCTTTGTTATATTGGAATCTGTTATCTAGTAGTGTGTACTATTATTTCAGTGTCTGTGTATTACTGGACGACCATCGGAGAGTGCACTTGATTCCTTCTCCCACCGGGTTCCATCTGCTCATTCCCTGCCCATCTGGTTCAACCTCTGTCCAGTCTGAATCCCACCAACTGAATGATATATATCAACCCACTGTTCAATCTCTGTCCAGTCTGTATCCCACCACATCAATGATATCTATCAACCATTTTGTTCAATCTCTGTCCAGCCTGTGTCCCAATGCCACAATGATATATTTCAGCAAACTCTCTTCTAAATTTTGTCTTCATTGCGAAGATTTGTTTTACATCTTTTCCAGGATTGGGTTTTTGATAGCTGGAGCTACCAGAGGTTTAATTGAACACAGCAGGTGGCAGGGTAAAAGCAACCATTTCAATTTTAGTTTCACCGTTACAAAATGGCTGCAGTGTTAATCTTTGTCAAAATGAAACTCACAGCATCTGATGTTGAGTTTGTTATTTCCTTTTTCGGTTATTTTCGGTGAGCCACTTCCTCTGTTTCCAGGGTAACAGCCCGTCAGAGCTGCAGCAAGTGCTGCACATTTTTATCGCTCTGTGGTCACCGCTTCTCAGCGGCCTCAGGAGCAAATGTGACAGAATGACAGTGGGAGGAAAGGATGCTGTGAGCATTGACTGTATGGAATGTATTACACCAGGGTCAGAATGAACTGAGGAACTAACAAATGGTTTGGGGTGGGGTGGCATTTACTGTTTAGGGTGTTGTTGATATTTTACAATCAGGTACTATCTGTGCATTAAAACGAGGAGGGAGAGAATACTACAGTTGCAGGAAATTCAAAGTAAGGAGGAGAAAATACTGGAAACGCTCAGCAGATAGGCAGCATCTCGAACAGTCTCAGTTCTGAAACTGGGTCTTCCACCATTTGTCCTTTCAGAGATGTAGTCTGATGAACTGAGTTCCCAGCATTTTCTACTTTATAATTTTACATTTTGTTCCTGCTACACTGCAGGAAACATGGCAGCCAGCTGTACTGGGCGAGATCCCACGCAGCAAGAAGATTGAACTGGGATTAGCTGAGACACTGCCGCATATTACCGGCAGCAAAGAGCCCTGGGAGAGTTGGTGCTTGAGATACAATCTTGGGATGGGGGCTCCAGGAATATGGAACTGGTAGTGTTTGGGCTTCGGTCTACGTTGGTGCTTTTACAGATGTGGCTGGATGTTCCTCCTTCCGCAGTGAAGCAGACGTCTCCAGGGGCTGGATATTGGTAGCGTGAGTCTGTCAGTGTGAGATGTGGAAACACCCAATGTGATATGTGGAAAAGATGTGTGAGGCTCTGGGTGTGGGCTGTGACCCTCTGAGGTTGGATCCTGGAATACCACACGTTTTCACCCAGATAAAATGAATCAGGGGATCAGGTTGTCCGGGTTTATGAGATGTTGAGCGAGTATTTCTGTTCTGTGCTCAGATGTTTGGTTCTGAGGTTCTGAAGTTCTGAAGCAAAGCAGAGAATGAGTTCCCATTCCATCCCTCGCAGGGAGAGGCTGTGATTATATACGCTATTTTGTGTTTGCCCCAGTAGAAATAGACCGGGGTTTCAGAATTCAATTCACTTTTGGAAATTCCCCCTCACTGTCAACTGTCTATCTGCTGGTGGGAGTCAAAGGGAAACTCAAGATGCTGAAGATAGAACAGAAAATGGAACAGTACATCACAGGAACAGGCGCATCGGCCACAATGGTGTGCAAAACCAGATAAAAAGTAAATCAAACCCCCCCCCAAAAAAAAATAATGACACCTATGTACACAATGTCCATATCCTCTCAATCTTCCTCACACCCATGTGCCTACCTAAACATCTCTTAATAGCTTCCAATGTGTTGGCTTCCACCACCATAACAGACAATGCATTCCAGGCATCCACACCTCTCTGAGTAGAAAAACTTACCCTAACATTTCCTTTGCAACTACTCCCTCACACCGTCATTGCATGTCCTCTGGTATTAGACATTTCTAAACAGTGAAACAATACTCCCCGTCTACTCTATCTATGTCTTTCATAATCTTATAAACCTCCATCCGATCTTCCCTCAGTCCCTACCACTCCATGGAGAACAACCCAAGATTTTCCACTAAAAACTGGATGATGTTTGAATCCATTCTGATGAAAGGTTAGGAAACCGAATTGCTAACTTTTTTCCTCTCCCCACAGCTGTTCCTTACCTGCTGAGCATTTCTAGTGATTCCAGTTTATCTGTATTACATTCACCCTGGAACATTTTGTGAGAGTTGACAGAAGAGTAAAGAAGGCACAGCTTTTCCCAGTACATTATCCTGGTACCAATTGTCCTGTTTTCCCCGGAAATGTATTCGGTACAGCTGTTGATAACAAGGTTCACAAGAATAATCTGAAGAATAAGCATTATGCATGTGGAGTATTTGATGGACCTGGGCCTGTGTTCAGTGGAGTTCAGAGCAATGGTGGTTGGGGTTTGGTGGTGGGGGGGGGGTGGAAGTTAGGGCAGGGGTGATTATTTACACCAACTGAATAACAGCAAGTCTGGATGCAGTGGGAATGGAGAGGGTGTCTTGATTAGACGGAGAGTCTGGGATCTGAGAGTGCTGCCTCAGAATAAAGAAGCTTCACTTTAAAACTGAGGTGAGAGCAATTACTTCAGCCAAATGTTGGTTCATCTGTGGAATTTGATGCCACAGAGGGTGGTGGAGGCTGTCGTTAGGTATATTTATGTTCTGGATTGCTAAATGGGTTGAGTATTATAGCAGGGAAGCAACAATACAGTGTTGGAAAAATAATGCTTCATGATTGATTATGGAGCAGACTAGAATGACCGTTTTACCTAATTCTACTATGTATTATGACTTGTACCATGACTGAACGATGACCTATCAAAAAAAAGAGAGAAAATCTGCAGTTTCTGGAAATCCGAGCAATGGATGGCATGTTATCACCATTACACAGACCTGACTGTTACAAGGGCAGGATTGGTGTTTGATGCTCCAGGTTTTAGTTGTTTCATAATACATATGGGCGGGGGGGGGGGTGAACGGGGGAGAATTCTCTGTACTAACTAGGGATGGTATCACAGCGACATACACAGAGGACATCAATGTGGGTGAAAGTCAGAAACGGGAAGGGGGCTACCATTCTGGGAGTATTCTATAGGCCTCCCCCAAAGCCACGGGGATAATGAGAGCAGATAACTTGGCAGCGTTGGGAAAGGTGCAAAAGCAACAAGGTTGTTATCACTGTTGACCTCAACTTTCCTGATTTTGATTGCACCTCCTCGCTCCAAAATGTGTCAATGAGGCAGAATGTGTTGTGTGTCCAGGAAGGATTCTTGACACAGTATGTGGATGGGCTAACTGGAGGAGTTGCCATACTGCATCTAGTATGAGGCAATGATGCTGGTCAGGTGACAGATGTCACGATGGGTGACCTTTTTGAGACAGTGACCACAACACCCCAACTTTTATCATGGTCATGGACAAGGATAGTAGCAGACCCTACAAGACAGTATTTAATTAGTGGATGGATAGTTACAATGGTATTTGGAGCAACTTTGGAGTGTAAATTGGGAAAACATTTTCAACGGGAAACACACAATGGAAATGTGAAGGTTGTTTCAAGAACACTTATATGCAGTTCGGGGTAGATTTGTTCCACCCACAGTGAAACAATGTTTATATAAACAAACTGTGATCACAAGAGATGAGAACATTTAAGCAAGAGGGAAAAGGAAGCATTATTTAGGTTTAGGAAGCAACATCCAAGCAAGGCTCCAGAGAATTATAACGTAGCCTGGAAGGAGCTTAAGAAGTGACTTAGAGGTCGAAGGAACTTGAGAAGTCCTTGAGAAGCAGGACGAAGGAAAGCCAAAGGTGTTCTGCATGTGGGAAAAGAAGAGGAGGATGAATAGACTGAGCGTAGGACTACACAGGAGCAAGGGAGGAAATGTGCCTGGAGGATGCGGTGATAGGCGAGGTGCTTAATGAATGCTTTGCTTCAGAGTTACCAATGAGATAGACAGTGATTGTGACGATAGCAGTTGGGATGTGTAGATGGAGTGAAGAGGCCAGGAGTGAAATGGGCCTGACACAGGAAATTGGGACCATCTCTGTGGGCACTGTGGTCAGCATTGTCTCATTGGGCTGAAGGGTCTGTGTCTGTGCTCTGTTGCTCTGTGACTCTATCAGTAAGATTCGCCAGATATCACTGGACAGACATACAGACATGGTGTGGGAGTTGATGTTAACAGGGAATGTTTGTTCCCTAAGCAAACTGCTGCTCTGATACACAGGGTGGTGATACTGTCACATTTTGCAAAGAATCGTACTCTCTCTGACTCACTGTCTGCTTGTTGTATGTAATTCAGGGCATCACCAGCAGGTGGAACTGTCCTGCACCGCGACCAAAGTGTGAACAAGACGACGACAATCGACAATCGTCAGTCAGAATCAGAATGGCTACAGGTATGTTCACTGGGATCTTTATAATTAAACTTCTGCCCTGTAGCTGCACATCGAAGGTTCAATCGTTAGGCATTAATATCGAAATAGTAAAATGGATTCAGCAGTGGCTAGATGGGAGACGCCAGAGAGTAGTGGTGGATAACTGTGTGTCAGATTGGAGGACGGTATGTAGCGGTGTGTCTCAGGGATCTGTAGTGGATCAAGTGTTGTTTGTCATATATATTAATGATCTGGATGATGGGGTGGTAAATTGGATTAGTAAGTATGCAGATGATACTAAGATAGGTGGAGTTGTGGATCATGAAGAAGGTTTTCAAAGCTTGCAGAGAGATTTAGACCACTTAGAAGAGTGGGCTGAAAGATGGCAGATGGAGTTTAATGCTGATAAATGTGAGGTGCTACATTTTGGTGGGACTAATCAAAATAGGACATACATGGTAAATGGTAGGGCATTGAAGAATGCAGTAGAACAGAGGGATCTAGGAATAATGGTGCATAGTTCCCTGAAGGTGGAATCTCATGTGGATAGGGTGGTGAAGAAAGCTTTTGGTATGCTGGCCTTTATTAATCACAG
Source organism: Mobula birostris (assembly GCF_030028105.1). NCBI lineage: Eukaryota > Metazoa > Chordata > Chondrichthyes > Myliobatiformes > Myliobatidae > Mobula > Mobula birostris. The sequence goes on from NC_092382.1 coordinate 4,188,553, forward strand.
CATTGAGTATAGGAGTTGGGATGTAATGTTGAAATTGTATAAGGCATAGGTAAGGCCAATTTTGGAGTATTGTGCACAGTTCTGGTCACCGAATTATAGGAAAGATGTCAATAAAAGTTCAGAGAGTATAGAGGAGATTTACTAAAATGTCGCCTGGGTTTCATCTCCTAAGTTACAGAGAAAGGTTGAACAAGTTAGGTCTTTAGTCTTTGGAGCGTAGAAGGTTGAGGGGGGACTTGATGGAGGTGTTTACAATTATGAGGGGGATTTATAGAGTTGATGTGGATAGGCTTTTTCCATTGAGAGTGGGGGAGATTCAAACAAGAGGACATGAGTTGAGAGTGAAAGAGCAAAAGTTTAGGGGTAACATGAGGGGGAACTTCTTTATTCAGAGAGTGGTAGCTGTGTGGAACGAGCTTCCAGCAGAAGTGGTTGAGGCAGGTTTAGTGTTGTCGTTTAAAATAAATTGGATAGATATATGGACAGGAAAGGAATGGAGGGTTATGGGCTGAGTGCAGGTTGGTGGGACTAGGTGAGAGTAAGAGTTCGGCATGGACTAGAAGGGCCAAGATGGCCTGTTTCCATGCTGTAATTGTTATATGGTTAATAGTTCAGATGAAGAAACTTACACAGGTGCTAACAGGGCAGAGAAAAGTGTCATTGATCCCACTGGTAAAGCAGCTTTGTGTAATCGATCAGTCCAACAGTCCCAGTGCAGGGACCTGACACCAGTAATGGTCGAATGACTTTGTTCACCAGACAAAGCTCCAACTGAGTGAAAGGAGCTGGAGACCCTGAATCAGCAGGTTGAGAGTGAAACACAAACAGGAATGTGACGGCGGTGTTGTTCGTTACGTAAACGTCCAGGTTCAGGGTTTGTTGCACATCGGCCTGTTTAGGGGTGAAAGACATCTCCAACTTTTATTTATAAAATTCAGAAACAGGTGATAAGAGCATTTCCAGGATTTCAGAGAAGTCCAATGCTGTGATTTCAGCAAAGTAGATGAGGGAAATTTTCCAAACTCTGTTTTCTGTAACCGAGCCGAGAACATTGCCAGCCTTGGAAATGGCTGAGGATCAGCAGACACTTCATTTTAGATAAACTTGTGGTCTGGTTTGGTGTATCACTGTCTGGTATGGAGGGGCTACTGCACAGGACCAAAAGAAGCTGCAGGAAGTTGTAAATCTGGTCAGCTCCATCTTGGGTACGAGCCTACAAGGTACCCAGGACAACTTCAGGGAGAGTGTCTTAGAAAGGCAGCGTCCATTATGAAGGACCTCCAGCACCCAGGGCATGCCATTTTCTCACTGTTACCATCAGAAAGCAGGTACAGAAGCCTGAAGGCACACACTCAGCGATTCAGGAACAGCTTCTTCCCCTCTACCATCCGATTCCTAAATGGACATTGAATCTCTGGACACTACCTTAGTTTTTTTTTAATATACAGTCTTACTGTTTTTGCAATTTTTAAAAAATCTATTTAATATTTGTAATTGGTTTACTTGTTTATTTTTTTTATTCATTATTATTTTTCCCTGCTAGATTATGTATTGTATTGAGCTGCTGCTGCTAAGTTAACAAATTTCACGTCACGTGCCGGTGATATTAAACCTGATTCTGACTCTGTTTTAATACCCCAGTCCATGTCTGGTCTGTGGCCAAATGGTGAAAGTGAGTTCTCAATATTTCTCTCTTGAGATGATCTGCTACCTGAATTTAAATTCCCAGTATCTCTGATGGGAGACCCGGTATAACCAGTGACCAACTGTCTCTGTCTCCGGTGGGCATTGTGATTGTGCTCAACTCTGTGATTCCAGGTGGAATAAAACAGAGATTACAGCCTGGAAATGAATCCTTTTATTTGTGTTTACAGCCTCCTCTGACTGCGTGCAATTTATACTTATCACCCGCCACGTGAAAAAATGCCCCTTCAGTCCCTTTTAAATTTCTGCCCTCGAGTCTCAGGCTCCCCTAAACTGGGAAAAAGACTATGACTATCCACCCTATCTGCACCCCTGATTACTTTATGTACGTGTGTAAGGTCACCCTTCAAGCTCCCATGATCCAGGGCAAACTGTCCCAGCCGAAACATATCACACAAAAACCAAATAGCTCCATCCAGTAACGTACTTGTCAATCTCCTCGACACTCTTTCCAGCTGAATCTCATCCATCCTATAGATTAGCAACGGCAAATGAACGCAAAGCTCTCTCGGTGAGACTTTGAGTTTAGCTACGAGAACTGCACGCCAAGGCGCTCCCTTTGCCAATGACTTCTATAGTTGTAACGTGACGATCATCCTCCAGGTGACGGGATGGGACCCAGGGGACCAGGCAGCGAGGCAATGGTCAGTCTGTGACCCAGGGGACAAGGCAATGTGTGACAAAGCAAACGGAGAACGTGTGATCTAGGGGATCGGACCATGAGTAATCCAGTGGATTGTTTGTGAGTGACACAGGTGACTGGGCAGTTTGTGACCCAGGGAGATTTATGTTTATGAAAGATAATCCCAGTGGTAATTCCCGGTATCACCTGATGCTGTTCCATTAATAACCGCTGGTTATCAGTGTGTTCAACTAATGCGTAGTCAGATATCAGTATCACTGTGTCTATCCATTTCTTTTTCTGGGAGTGGATGTGTCCAGACACCGGCTTATCGGGATGGTCACCTAGCAGGAAGTGTGGTTCACATTCACCAGCACAGTCCCACTCCAAAACTGGTCAGCCGGAGTCTCGGCTCCATTGCAGACACGCATTGTGAATCCTTGTTCGAGTATAAATCACTCTAAACCTGCTATTCCTCATTTACTTCAGGTGGGAAATTAAATTGGGTACAGAAAGTACTCCAGAGGTTTTTACTAGGCAACTCATCGAGGGAAGATGATCGGGACACGGGAAGCAAGGTACCAAAGCAGGGTCAGATTGAGAGCAATGTCCCAATGGAATGCGGTCCGGCCGCAGAGGAAGTGGAGCAAATTCAGCCCAGAGACAGTGACGTCAGAGACACTGATCAGGACCCTGGAACCAGTACAAGTGAGGCGACTGTCTGTCAGCCCAGAGACAGTGACGTCAGAGACACTGAGCAGGACCCTGGAACCGGTACAAGTGAGGCGACTGTCTGTCATCTCGGAAGCTCATTAAACACGGAATTGTCAAGTGTCCAACAAGGAGCAGGTGAGTGAAATATGAGGGTAATGTGTTCGCAGAATGAGGCAGGAAGTGGGTAAATGTGATTCCTTGTTGGAGGGTTGGTCAGAGAGGGGAAATGTGTAGGTGTGGTACATGTGGTGTAGTGGGGCACCCGTTAACCCCACTACAGGAAATGCACCACCTGCTCTGATGATTTCCAGTATGTGTATCGGAGGAAATGCAGCTGTCCAGATAAGAGAGTATTTCCGCGATATGATCTAACGGAAATGTATTCGCCAGGATGGAAAGAGTATCTCTGGGAAGCAACTATCATTGACAGTCCCAACATTTATTGCCCATCTTAAACTAAAATAGGTGAGTGGGTGCGATGGTGAGAGAGACAGGTTTCTAGTAAATGTGATCCTTCTGGTAATGTCATGCCCAGCGCATTGATGGGTCAGTTTTAAGGCCAGTGTTGGAGATTAGGATAAAATCCATGTTTCCAGATGAAGGCAGGTGAACACTGAGGTTGTTGACATGACTGGTTTGTTGGGTTGGGTGAGAGCGGTGGAGACAGGTGATATTTGAGTTTGTGACTACATTCACTTTTTATATTTGCAGAGCCAGAGTTTACAATCTCTGACCTCCTGGCAGAGGGGGGTGAATATCGACTGTACCAGCTGACAAAGTTCTACAGGGACAGACTCAAACAGGCGATTGAAGAAAAGGTTGAAAGACTCGGTTGGATGTTGACAAAGGAGGGACATTTCAGTACAGAAGAAAATGAGGTGAGTGTATTTAGTATATTGTCACTGAACTGCTGGTATCAGAGGGAATAGTGATCAATATTCATCTCCTGCACGTTCTAGGAGTTCCACATGGCAATGGAGACTTTGATCTCTGACTGTCTCCAGCAGATCTGGTTTCAGCTGTTAAGGTGGGGAGCACTGGGAGCTACAGGTTCAGCGTCACCTTTTCCTCTCACACCTGCTGTATTTATCAGTGTGATATACGAGCAGTGGCTGCATATCTGGACTGTTGAACAGACATTCAGTCTAAAACTAATTTCACGTCTTATCGGGACCGTCAGTCAAATTCACCTCAGCTCATTGATCCAGGATGAATATTGTCAGATTGTAAACTGGGGCAACTGGCTTCACTGCGGTACTTGAGGGAGGGAATCCTGCTCACCACAGCTGGTCTGGTCTCCATCTGAGTTCCCTAACAGAGTAGCTGACTTGTCATATTCATAGAAAAGTACAGTACAGAAACAGGCCCTTTGGCCCATCTGTTCCATGCCAGACTACTGAAGCTGCCTATTCCCACTGACCTGCACTGGACCATGGCGCTCTATACCCTTACCATTCATGTATCTATCCAGACTTCTCTTCACCGCTTGTACCACTCACACTGCTAGCTCGTTCCACAATCTCACCACCTGCTGAGTGAAGTTTCCCCTCATTTACCCTATCTATGCACCTTATATTTTTGTGTACCTCTATCAAACCACCCTTCAATCTTCTGCGTTCCAAGGCATAAAGTCCTAGCCTGTTCAATCTTTCCTTATACCTCAGGTCCTCCAGTCCCAGCAGCATACTTTGCAACCTGCTTTACCTCTGTCCTCGAAGTAGGTGATCGGATCTGCACACAGTTCTGAAAACTAGGCCTGACCAACGTTTTATACACGTTCAACACCATATTTCACGTCCTGTACTCAATATTTTCATTTATGAAGGCTAGTGTGACAAATACTTTCTGTCCAATCTATCAACCTTTGCTGCCACTTTTAATGATTATGGACCTATTCTCTCAGATCACTTCGCTCTACCGCACTCCCCAGTGCCCTACCGGTCACTGTATAAGACTGACCCTGCTTGGTCCTTCCAAAGTGCAACATGTCGCACTTGGCTGTATTAAATTGCATCCGCCATTTTCAGCCCATTTCTCAGCTGGTTTAGACACCACTGCAAGGTTTGGTAGTCTTCCTCACTCTCCACTCTTGGTGTCATCTGCAAATTCGCTGATCCAGTTAACCACATTTTCACCCAGATCATTGATATAGATGACAAACATCGGATCCAGCACCGATCCCTGTGGCACAGCACATATTACAAATTCCCAGTCAGAGATTCAACAGTCTCTAACCACTCTCTGCCTTCTTCCAAAAAGCCATTTTCTAATCCAAATTACCAGTTTACCTTGAGTGCTGAGCAACTGAACTTTCTTGCCCACCCTCCTCTGCGGTGCCTTGTCAAATGTCGTGCTAAAGTCCATTCAGACAACACCCACTTCCTTCCATTCATCAACTTTCCCGGTAACTTCCTGGTCCAACATTCAGATTGGTTAGACATGAACGACCACGCACAAAGCTGATATCTCATGACACCAAAAATCAATAGGTTGTCCTGAAAGGGCATATATATCACAAGAACCTTTTGGTAAGCACTTTACATTATTAGCCAGCACCCCTTCATATTTCATATTCTCTCTACTTACAGCTTTTTAGTTGCTTTTTGCTGGTTAGTAAAAGCTTCCCAGTCCTCCAGCTTTCCACTATATTTTGCTATATTCTATACCCTCTCCTTTGCTTTTCTGCTGCATTGACTTCCTCGTCAGCCACGGTTGATCATCCTCCCTCTGGAATAATCCTTCATATTTGGGATTATCTACCTCTACCTGCGCCCTCTGAATCGCTTTCAGAATCTTCATCTATTCCTGCTTTGCTGTTGCCTCTGCTAGTGTCCTCTTCCAATTAATTTTGCCCAGCTCCTCTCTCATGCCTCTGTAATTCATTTATTCCAGTGTAAACTGATACATCTAACGTTACCTTCTCCCTCTCAAACTGCAGTGTGAGTTCTGCTATTTTCTGATCACTGCCTCTGAAGGGTTTATTTACCTTAAGCTCCCCAATCAAATCTGGTGCAATACACAACACACATCGAATCCAGATTTGCCTTTCCTATAGTGGGCTCAACCACAGGCTTCTCTCAAAAGCCATCTCATAGGCATTCTATAAATTCCCTCACTTGGGATTCAGCACTGACCTGATTTTCCAAAACTACCTGCATATTGAAATTTCCCATGACTATTTTAACATTGACCTCTTTACATGCCTCTCCTCTCTCCCACTGAAATTTGTAGCCCACATCCTGGTTACTGTTCCATCAGGGTCATTTTTCCCTACGCAGTATCTTAACAGCTACACCGTCCAATCTGCTATCACTTCTTTAGAAGAACTTTTATTTTTTTATGACAACAGAGTCAACCCAACCCTTTCACCCACCTGCCTCTCCTTTCGATTAAATATTTATCCTTGGATGTGAGCACCCAAATATGATCTTCTTTCAGCCACGATTCAGTGATGCCCACCATCCATTTTTTTGTTCTCTCGCTCTCCCCTCCCTTCCGTTCTTGTTGTCACATCTTTTTGATGTAATGTTACACATTGATGGATAAGTAAATTAATCACGTTGAATATACTGCAGGGTGTCAGTAAATCCTTATTCTTTCACAATATTGATTTAGAATTTCCCTCAGTTACTGTTTCTGTGTTAACGACTGAACCCAGAGAGGATCAGGCAGCAGCCCAGTGACTGCATCAATTTTGAAGCTACTGGGGCCATGAACAGATATTTTCCTGCACATTCTCCATGTCTGTCTGTCTGCTCCGCGGTAAATTTATTACTTTCCTTTTCTAGAAAGTCACTGAACTGACAGAGAAGGGAAACCGGACCGAGAGTTCCAGACTCTTCCTCAGTTTGGTGATGGGTAAAGGCTCCCGGGCCCGGAGGGCGATGTGGGAATCCTTTCTGGCATGGAGGGCTGAGTTACCGAAGTTGGACAGAATACTGAGGGAAATACAGGAGCTCGGTACGTTAAAAACATGCACTGAACACAAAGGCACATTGAAATAAACATTTTAGTTATTTTAATTATTTTAGCTCTGTTTCCATGGATTCTTTTTATATTTAAACAGGTCCTGATCCACAGGAATACATGAACATCGCCCAAGGGTTATCTGAATTACCCACTCAACTGATAGGTGAGTGATGAAATGCTCAGTTCAAACCACATCTCAAATGTTAGTCTGTGACTTGGCAAAACCTGGGAATCAAAATTCGCCATTAGCCATTCGCTGATCTCTGGATCAGTCCAGGTGAGTTTTCTATCTTCAGACCTTTCATCTTCCAAGCCCCTTTTCCTTTGTAATCGCACAACACACAATTCTGTTCACTGGTGTTCATTACTTTTTGTAATTCCGCTAGTGACTTCCACAGAGTTTGTCTGCCATTTCCTTTTCACCTGTTACTACAACTACAACAACATTTTTCAGCGGTCCGATATCGACCCTCTCCCTTTTTTTTACTCTTTAATATCTGGGAAAGTTTTAAAAAAAATACTTTGGTATCCTTTCTTATATTATTGACCATATGCTTGCATTTGCTGTACATTCATGTATATCTAACATAGTTGCCTTCAACATGACTCAGGTAGTAAATTCCAGGTACCAGAACTCTATGAAAAAAAAAACACCCACAATTGCTGTAAATTTCCCACATCTCATCTTAACCAAATGCCCTCTGATATTAGACACCAGTCTTATGTAAAAAAATAACAAACAAAATACAAGCTGTCGACCCAAATCTTATCTCTCAAACTTGTGTACCTCTGTCAGATCTCTATTCTAACTCCAGAGTAAACAAACCAAGTTTATCAAACCTCCACTTGTAGCACATGCCACCGAATCCAGGCAACACCCTGATAAACCTGTTCTGTACCCTCTCCAATCCTTCTAAAAGCTGGACAATCAGAAGTGAATACAATACTCCAGATGCTCCCTAAAACCATAAGACTTAGGAGCAGAATTAAGCCAATCAGCTCAGTGATTTTGCTACGCAAATCCTCTCAACCCCATTATCCCGCCTTCTGTAAATGTTGACGCTCTTCCTAATCAGGAACATATCGACCTGCATTTTAACTATATCCAATGACGTGTCTTCCTCAGCAGTCTATGACAATAATTTCACAGATTCACCGCCCGCCCGCTAAGATGTTTCTCCCAGTGTGGGTCCCTGCCAGCGAGGATAATTCACCACAGTTCCCAAGCATATTAATTTTCTGTATGAGCCTCCCATGTGGGACCTTGTCAAAGACTCTACCAATATACAAGTAGACCTGTGACTAGTGGTGTGCCACAGGGATCAGTGCTGGGTCCATTGTTATTTGTCATCTCTATCAATGATCTGGATGATAATGTCGTAAATTGGATCAGCAAATTTGCTGATGATACAAAGATTGGAGGTGTAGTGGACAGTGAGAAAGGTTTTCAAAGCTTGCAGGGGGACTTGGACCAGCTGGAAAAATGGGCTGAAAAATGGCAGATGGAGTTTAATGCAGACAAGTGTGAGGTATTGCACTTTGGAAGGACAAACCAAGATAGAACATACAGGGTAAATGGTAAGGCACTGAGGAGTGCAGTAGAACAGGTATCTGGGAATACAGATACAAAATTCTCTAAAAGTGGCGTCACAGGTAGATAGGGTCGTAAAGAGAGCTTTTGGTATATTGGCCTTTATTAATCAAAGTATTGAATATAAGAGCTGGAATTTTATGATGAGGTTGTACAAGGCATTGGTGAGGCCGAATCTCGAGCATTGTGTCCAGTTTTGGTCAACAAATTACAGGAAGGATATTAATAAGGTCGAAAGAGTGCAGAGAAGGTTTACAAGGATGTTGCCGGGCCTTGAGAAACTCAGTTACAAAGAAAGGTTGAATAGGTTAGGACTTTATTCCCTGGAGCATAGAAAAATGAGGGGAGATTTGATAGAGGTATATAAAATTATGATGGGTATAGACAGAGTGAGTGCAAGCAGGCTTTTTCCACCAAGGCAAGGAGAGAACAAAACCAAAGGAGATGGATTAAGGGTGAGGGGGGAAAAGTTTAAAGGGAACATTAGTGGGGGCTTCTTCACACAGAGTGGTGGGAGTGTGGAATGAGCTGCCAGATGAGGTGGTAAATGCGGGTTCTTTTTTAACATTTAAGAATAAATTGGGCAGATTGCAGACAAGCATGACGTGTTGCACTTTGGAAAGACCAAGCGGGGTCGGTCTTATACAGTTACCAGTAGGGCACTGAGGAGTGTGGTAGAGCAAAGTGATCTGGGAATACAGGTCCATAATCATTAAAAGCTTTGGATGGGATTTGCGTCTTGACAACTTGATTGAGTTCCTGCAGGATGTGACAAAGGTGATGGATGAAGTTACACATGGATGTTGTCTAGAAACCATAGAAACCATAAAAAAAACTACAGCACAGAAACAGGTCTTTTGGCCCTTCTTGGCTGTGCTGAACCCCAAACCACCTCAAACATTCTCTCTTTCATACTGCCATGGGGCGGAAGATATAAAGACTGAAGGTGTGTACCACCAGCCTCAGGGACAGCTTCAATACTGCATTTATAAGACTACTGAATGGTCACCTACTATGTTATTATTGGCTCTTAATAATATTAAGACAATTATATAATTGTAGCATCGTGCATCCGGTAACTAATAACAACTCACTTAGATAACCACAATATACTCACAGGGCAGCAGAAAAAATACCGTTCGGTTATGAACAACAGATAACAGATTATGCAATTCTATTTCAAAACCTGTGGAAAGCAGAAATCTTTCAGTGTAATATTGTCTATCAAAAAACATTTGATTCTCTCCCTCACATGGTTAAGAGAAGTTCCAAATAGATATAAAATTCATCCAATACTTGTGAAATTTCTACAACATCTGATGAATCATTGGCATAAAATAATCGTCCTATTAACAACCACAAAGGGACAACCACCATTATCAAAATTGAGGGATTTTCCAGAGCGACTCACTAAGGCCAGTATGGTTCTGTTTGGCTTTAAACCTGCTCATAATTTACTGAAACGGACAAAAATCAGGTATCAAATCAGGTAAAAATACGAATTATATGTTTGCACAGCTATACATTGATGATTTGAAATTACTTGCTCTTGCATCAGCAAAGCTGAAACAAATAATTCAAATAATGGAACTAATTTCCAAAGATATAAGCATGAACTTTAGACTAGAAAAGTACAGAACATGAAACATAAAGAAAGGTGCAATAGAGCCAGTAGAATATCAAACAGAACATCAGGATACAATGCAACAGAATATGAAACATATAGTTAGGATATCAATAAGCAAAGAAAATAGATAATCGTGTGATAAAGGAAAACTTTCCAACAAAATTTACTTCAAGGCTGAAGAAAATCTGAATTTACATCAAGGATCAAGAAAATCTGCCAAACAGAGCTGAACAGTAAAAATATAACAAAGGTACTAAACACTCACTATGCCCATATTGACGTATAATTTTGGTATAATATCCTGGTCTGAAACAGATCTGGAAAATATGCAAAGAAAAATAAGAACTTAAATGACAGTTTCTAGAAAACGCCATGTGTACTGGAGCACACTTAGATTGATATGAATGAGGACAGTATGAGTATGATGAATAACAGATCTAAAAAAATGAGACAACAGCCAGATAAAAATTCTCAGAATCAGGGTTAATATCACAGACACATGTCGTGTAAACTGTTTTTCTGCACCAGCAGCACAATTACAGTAAAGTGTGTGCGGTGAGCGTGTATATATGTGTACAATTGTAGAAATAGATTTGTATCAGCGTGAATTAATCAGTCTGATGTCCTGGTGGAAGAAGCTGTCCCGGAGCCTGTTGGTCCTGGCTTTTATGCTGTGGTACCGTTTCCCGGATAGTAGCAGCTGGAACAGGTTGTGGTTGGTGAGACTTGGGTTCAGAATGATCCTTTGGGTCCTTTTTACCCTGTCTCTGAAAAGCCCTGAATAGTGGGAAGTTCACGTCTACAGATGCACTGGGCTGTCCGCACCACTCTCTGCAGAGCCCTGCGATTGAGAGAAGTACAGTTCCCATTCCATGTAATGATGCAGCCAGTCAGGATGCTCTCAACTGTGGCCCTGTAGAAAATCGTCAGCATTTGGGGGCCCATCCCAAACTTCCTCTACCATCTGAGGTGAAAGAGATGCTGTTGTGCTCGTTTCACAACACAGCCGGTGTGTACAGACCATGTGAGATCCTCAGTGACGTGAATGCCAAGGAAATTAAAGCTGTTCACCCTCTCAGCCCCAGATCCATTGATGTCAATAGAGGTTAGCCTGTCTCCATTCCTCTTGTTCTTGCGACATTGCGACCAGCTCCTTTGCTTTTGCGACATTGAGGGAGAAGTTGTTTTCCTGACACCACTGTGTCAGGGTGATGACTTCTTCTATGTAGGCTACCTCGTTATTATTTGAGATTTGGTCAATCCATATAGTATCGTCAGCAAATTTAATTAGCAGATTGGAGCTGTGGGTGGCGACACAGTCATGTGTATACAGAGAGTAAAGGAGGGAGCTTAGGACACAGCCCTGAGGGGCACCTACATCGAGTGTCAGAGGGGCAGAGGTGAGGGAGCCCACTCTTACCGTCTGCTGGCAATCTGACAGGAACGCCACGATCCAGCTGCACAAGGCAGGGTCAAGGCCGAGGTCTCTGAGCATCTTGTCAAGCCTGGAGGGAATGATGGTGTTGAATACTGAACTGTAGTCCGAGAACAGCACTCTCACATATGCATCACTCTTCTCCAGATGTCTAGAGGCACTGGCTGTCCACTGTATCTATTCCTCTTAATATCTTATACACCTCTATCATGTCTCTTCTCATCCTCCTCCTCTCCAAAGAGTAAAGCCCTAGCTGCCTTAATCTCTAATCATAATCCATAATCTCTAAACCAGGCAGCATCCTGGTAAATCTCCTCTGTACCCTTTCCAATGCTTCCACATCCTTCCTATAGTGAAGCGACCAGAACTGGACACAGTACTCCAAGTGTGGCCTAACCAGAGTTTTATAGAGCTGCATCATTACATTGCGACTCTTAGACATTATCCCTCGACTTATGAAAGCCAACAACCCATAAGCCTATCTACCTGTGAGGCAACTTTCAGGGATCTGTGAACATGTACCCCAGATCCCTCTGCTCCTCCACACTACCAAGTATCCTGCCATTTACTTTGTATTCTGTCTTGGAGTTTGTCCTTCCAAAGTGTACCACCTCACACTTCTCCGGGTTGAACTCCATCTGCCACTTCTCAGCCCATTTATGCATCCTATCAATATCTCTCTGCAATCTTCGACAGTCCTCTACACTATCTACAACACCACCAACCTTTGTGTCATCTGTAAACTTGCCAACCCACCCTTCTAGCCCCACATCCAGGTCGTTAATAAAAATCATGAAAATTAGAGGTCCCAGAGCAGATCCTTGTGGGGCACCACTAATCACAACCCTCCAATCTGAATGCACTCCCTCCACCACCACCCTCTGCCTTCTGCAGGCAATCCAATTCTGAATCCACCTGGCCAAACTTCCCTGGATCCCATGCCTTCAGACTTTCTGAATAAGCCTACTGTGTGGAACCTTGTCAAATGCCTTACTAAAATCCATGTAGATCACATCCACTGCACTACCCTCATCTATGTGCCTGGTCACCTCCTCAAAGAACTCTATCAGGCTTGTTAGACACGATCTGCACTTCACAAAGCCATGCTGACTGTCCCTGATTAGACCATGATTCTCTAAATGCCCATAAATACTATCTCTAAGAATCTTTTCCAACAGCTTTCCCACCACAGACGTAAGGCTCATTGGTCTATAATTACCCGGACTATCCCTACTACCTTTTTTGAACAAAGGGACAACATTCGCCTCCCTCCAGTCCTCTGGTACCATTCCCGTGGACAACGAGGACATAAAGATCCTAGCCAGAGGCTCAGCAATCTCTTCCCCCACCTAATGGAGAAGCCTGCGGAATATTCTGTCTAGCCCAAGGGACTTATCCATCCTAATGTATTTTAACAACTCCAACTCCTCCTCTCCCTTAATATCAACATGCTCCAGAACATCAACCTAACTCATATTGTCCTCACCATCATCAAGTTCTCTCTCATTGGTGAAAACTGCAGAGAAGTATTCATTGAGCACCTCACTCACTTCCACAGCTTCCAGGCACTTCTTCCCACCTTTATCTAAATGGACCTACCTTCACTCCTGTCATCCTTTTGTTCTTCACATAAGTGAAGAATACCCCAGAAGAGATCCCAATGATCCAAACCCCCTGCTCCCTGCACCAACTCCTCAGCCACGCATTCAACTGCCATCTCCTCCAATTCTTACCATCACTGTCACGTAGCACTGGCAGCAATCCTGAGAACGCCACCCTTGAGGTCCTGTTCTTCAGCCTTCTGCCTAGTTCCCGAAACTCACACTTCAGGACCTCATCCCTCTTCCTGCCTATGTCGTTGGTGCCAACATGTACCACGACTTCTGGTTGCTTTCCCTCTCATACCAGGATGTCGTGCACCCGGTCAGAGACATCCCGGATCTGGCACCCGGGAAACAACAAACCATGCGGCTGTCCTTCTCACGTCCACAAAATCTCCTGTCTGCTCCCCTGACTATAGAGTCTCCAATGACGACAGCTCTCCTCTTCTCCGTCCCACCCTTCTGCACCACAGGGTCAGACTCAGTGCCAGAGGCCCTGCCACCGTGGCTCACACCCGGTCGGTTGTCCCCGCAAACAGTATCCAGAATGGTGAACATATTATTGAGGGAAATGGCCACAGGGGTGCTCTGCACTGCCTGTCTGCTCACCTTCACTTTCCCCCCTCTGACCGTCACCCAACGACCTGCTTCCGACAGCCTAGGTGTGACTACCTCCCTGTAGCTCTCATCTATGACTGCCTCATTCTCCCTTATGAGTCGAAGGTCATCCAGCTGCTCTAGATTCCTTCCAGATCGCCAAGATCTTGACACACTGTGAGACTGCACAGACCCCTGATCGTGTCCTGAGACACTCTGAGACCTACGCACCCCTGACAACATCCTGTCACGCAGTCAGACCCCACACACCCCTGGCCGGCTCCTGACACGCTGTGAGACCGGACACAAACCTGAGAGGGTCCTGACACACTGTGAGACCCGACACACCACTGGCAGGGTCCGGACACACTGTAAGACCCCACACAACCTGGACTCGGTTCTCACACACTGTGAGACCCCACACACTCCCAAAAGGGTCCAGACACATTGTGATACCTCAAACACCCCTGGCTGGCTCCTGACACACTGTGAGACCCCACACACCCCTGACAGGGTGCTGACACACTGTAAGACCCAACACACCCCTGACAGGGTCCTGACGCACTGTGAGACCCTACACCCCTCTGACAGGGTGCTGACACACAGCGAGATCCCACACACACCTGACAGGGTCCTGACACATTGTGGTACCTCAAACACCACTGAGAGGGTCCTGACACACTGTGAGACACCACACATCCCTGAGGGAGACCTGGCACACTGTGAGACCGCACACACACCTGGCCGGCTCCTGACACACTGTGAGACCCCACACACCCCTGGCCAGCTCCTGACACACTGTGAGACCCCACACACCCCTGACAGGGTGCTGACACACTGTAAGACCCTTCACCCCTCTGACAGGGTGCTGACACACAGCGAGATCCCACACACTCCTGACATGGTCCTGACACACTGTGAGACGCAACATACCCCGGACAGGGTCCTATAGAAAATAGACAAAAGACAATAGGTGCAGGTGTAGGCCATTCGACCCTTCGAGCCTGAACCGCCATTCACTGTGATCATGACTGATCATCTTCAATCAGTATCCAGTTCCTGCCTTATCCCCATTACCTTTGATTCCACTATCTTTAAGAGCTCTATCCATCTCTTTCTAAAAAACATCCAGAGACTTGGCCTCCACTGCCTTCTGGGGCAGAGCATTCAATATATCCACCACTCTCTGAGTGAAAAAGTTTTTCCTCAACTCCGTTCTAAATGGCCTACCCCTTATTCTTAAACTGTGGCCTTTGGTTCTGGACTCACCCATCAGCGGGAACATGCTTCCTGCCTCCAGCATGTTCAATCCCTTAATAATCTTATATGTTTCAATAAGATCCCCTCTCAGGCTTCTAAATTCCAGAGCATACAAGCCCAGTCGCTCCAATCTTTCGACATATGACAGTCCCGCCATCCCGGGAATTAACCTTGTGAACCTACGCTGAACTCCCTCAATAGCAAGAATGTCCTTCCTCAAATTTGGAGACAAAAATTGCACACAGTACTCCAGGTGTGGTCTCACCAGGGCCCTGTACAACTGCAGAAGGACCTTTTTGCTCTTGTACTCAATTCCCCTTGTTATGAAGGCCAGAATGCCATTAGCTTTCTTCACTGCCTGCTGTACTTGCATGCTTACTTTCACACTGATGACACTCTCTGAGACCCCACACACCCCTTACAGGACCCTGACACACTGTGAGACCCCACACACCCCTGACAGGGACCTGACACACTGTGAGACCCCGCACACCCCTGACAGGGTCCTGACACACTGTGAGACCCCACACACCCCTGACAGGATCCTGACGCACTGTGAGACCCCACACACCCCTGACAGGGTCCTGACACACTGTGAGACCCCACACACCCCTGACAGGGACCTGACACACTGTGAGACCCCACATACCCCTGACAGGGTCCTAACACACTGTGAGACCCCACACACCCCTGACAGGGTCCAAGCACTCTGTGAGATCCCCACACCCTTGAAAGGATCTTGACACACGGTGAGACCTGACATACCCCTGACAGTGTCGTGACACACTGTGAGACCCCAAACACACCTGACAGGTTCCTGACAAACTGTGAGACCCCACGCACCCGTGACAGAGTCCTGACGCGCTGTGAGACCCCACACACCCCTGACAGGGTCAGGACAAGCTGTGACGCCCCACACACACCTGACAGGACACTGACACACTGTGAAACTCCACACACACCTGACAGGACACTGACACACTGTGAGACCCCACACATCCCGGACCGGGGCGTGACACACTGTGAGACCCCACACAACCCTGGCAGGGTCCTGACACTCTGTGAGACCCCACACACCACTGGGAGGGACCTGACAAACTGTGAGACACCACACACCCCTGACAAATTCATGACACACTGTGAGACCCCACACACACCTGAGAGGACATGACACACTGTGAGACTCGACACACCCCTGACAGGGTCCTGACACACTGTGGACGCCACGCACACCTGACAGGGTCCTGACACACATTGCGATCCCACACACACCTGGCAGGGTCCTGATACAAATTGCGATCCCACACAACCCTAGCAGGTTCCTGACGCACTGTGAGACCCCACACACCCTGGATAGGGTCCTGACACACTACGAGACCACACACACCCCTGACAGGGTCCAGACACACATTGCGATCTCACACACATCTGCGAGGGTTCTGACACACTGTGAGACCCCACACACCCCCGACAGGATCCTGACACACTGTGAGACCTCAAACAACCATGACAGGGTCCTGACACACTGTGAGACCCCACACACCACTAAAAGGGACCTGTCACACTGTGAGACCCCACAAACCACTGACAGGGTCCTGACACACTGTGAGACCCCACACACCCCTGGAACGGTCCTGACACACTGTGAGACTGCACACACCCCTGACTGGGCCCTGACACACTGTCAGACCCCACACACCTCTGACGGTGATCTGACACACTATGAGACCCTACACACACCTGACAGAGTGCTGACACACAGCGAGACCCTACACACCCCTGACAGGGTCCGGACACACTGTGAGACCCCATACACCCCTGACAGGGTCCTGACACACTGCGAGACCCCACACATCCCAACAGGGTCCTGACACATTGTGAGACACCACACACCCCAAAAGGTTCCTGACACATTGTGATAACCCACACACCCAGGATAGGGTCCTGAGAGACTGTGAGATCCGACACACCCCTGAGAGGGTCCTAACACACTGTGAGACCCCACAGGCCCCAAAAGGGTCCTGACAGATTGTGAGACGGCATACACGCCTTACAGGGTTCTGAAGCACTGTGGGACCCCACACACCCCTGACAGCGCCCTGACCCACGGTGGACGCCACACACACACACCTGACAGGGTCCTGACACACTGTGAGACCCCACAGGCCCCAAAAGGGTCCTGACACACTGTGAGACGCCACACACCCCAAAAGGATCCTGACACATTGTGAGACCTCACACACCCAGGATAGGGTCCTGACACACTACGAGACCGCACACACCACTGACAGGGTCCAGACACACATTGTGATCCCACACACATCTGAGAGGGTTCTGACACACTGTAAGACCCCACACACCCCCGACAGGATCCTGACACACTGTGAGACCTCAAACAACCATGACAGGGTCCTGACACACTGTGAGACCCCAAACAACCCAGGCAGGGTGCTGACACACTGTGAGACCCCACACACCACTAACAGGGACCTGTCACACTGTGAGACCCCACAAACCACTGACAGGGTCCTGACACACTATGAGACCACACACACCCCTGATAGGATCGTGACACACCACACGACACCACACACACATGAAAGGGTCCTGACACACTGTGAGACCCCACACACCCCTGGAACGGTCCTGACACACTGTGAGACTGCACACACCCCTGACTGGGCCCTGACACACTGTGGGATCCCACACACTCCTGACATGGTCCTGACACACTGTGAGACCCCACAGGCCCCAAAAGGGTTCTGACACACTGTGAGACGCCACACACCCCAAAAGGATCCTGACACATTGTGAGACCCCACACACCCAGGATAGGGTCCTGAGAGACTGTGAGATCCGACACACCCCTGAGAGGGTCCTAAAACACTTGAAACCCCACAGGCCCCAAAAGGGTCCTGACACATTGTGAGACGGCACACACGCCTGACAGGGTTCAGAAACACTGTCGGACCCCACACACCCCTGACAGCGACCTGACCCACTGTGGACGCCACACACACCTGACAGGGTCCTGACACACATTGCGATCCCACACATCCCTGGCAGGGTCCTGACGCACTGTGAGACCCCACAGGCCCCAAAAGGATCCTGACACACTGTAAGACCCCACACACTCCTGGCAGGGACTTGACGCACTGTGAGACGCCACACACTCCTGACAGCATCCTGACACACATTGCGATCCCACACACATCTGAGAGTGTTCTGACACACAGTGAGACCCCACACACCCACGACCAGATCCTGACACAGTGTGAAACCCCACAAACCACTCACCGTGTCCTGACACACTGTGAAACCCCACACAACCCTGGCAGGGTCCTAACACACTGTGAGACCCCACACACCCCTGGAACGGTCCTGACACACTGTGAGACTGCACACACCCCTGACTGGGCCCTGACACACTGTCAGACCACTCACACCTCTGACGGTGACCTGACACACTGTGAGACCCCACACACCCCTGACAGGGTGCTGACACACAGCGAGACCCTACACACCCCTGACAGGGTCCGGACACACTGTGGGATCCCACACACTCCTGACATGGTCCTGACATACTGTGAGACCCCACAGGCCCCAAAAGGGTCCTGACACACTGTGAGACGCCACACACCCCAAAAGGATCCTGACACATTGTGAGACCCCACACACCCAGGATAGGGTCCTGAGAGACTGTGAGATCCGACACACCCCTGAGAGGGTCCTAACACACTGTGAGACCCCACAGGCCCCAAAAGGGTCCTGACACATTGTGAGATCCCACACATACCTGACAGGGTCCAGACACACTGTGAGACCCTGCACTCCCCTAACAGGGTCGTGACACTCTGTGAGACCCCACACACTATTGACACGGTCCTGACACACTGTGAGACCCCAAACAACCCAGGCAGGGTTCTGACACACTGTGAGACCCCACACACCCCTAACAGGGACCTGTCACACTGTGAGACCCCACAAACCACTGACAGGATCCTGACACACTGTGAGACCACACACACCCCTGATAGGATCGTGACGCACCACACGACACCACACACACATGAAAGGGTCCTGACACACTGTGAGACCCCACACATCCCTGGAACGGTCCTGACACACTGAGACTGCACACACCCCTGACAGGGCCCTGACACACTGTCAGACCCTACACACCCCTGACAGGGTGCTGACACACAGCGAGACCCTACATACCCCTGACAGGGTCCGCACACACTGTGGGATCCCACACACTCCTGACATGGTCCTGACACACTGTGAGACCCCACAGGCCCCAAATGGGTCCTGACACATTGTGAAACGGCACACACGCCTGACAGGGTTCAGAAACACTGTGCGACCCCACTCACACCTGAGGGGTCCAGACACACTGTGAGACCCCACACACCCTGGATAGGGTCCTGACAGACTGTAAGATCCGACACACCACTGAGAGAGTCCTGACACACTGTGAGACACCACACAACCCTGACACAGTCCTGACACACTGTGAGACCCCAAACAACCCAGGCAGGGTGCTGACACACTGTGAGACCCCACACACCACTAACAGGGACCTGTCACACTGTGAGACCCCACAAACCACTGACAGGGTCCTGACACACTATGAGACCACACACAGCCCCGATAGGATCGTGACACACCACACACACATGAAAGGGTCCTGACAAACTGTGAAACCTCACACACACCTGGCACGGTCCTGACACACTGTGAGACTGCACACACCCCTGACAGGGCCCTGACACACTGTCAGACCCCATACACTTCTGACGGTGACCTGACACACAGCGAGACCCTACACACCCCTGACAGGGTCCGGACACACTGTGAGACCCCCCAGGCCCCAAAAGGGTCCTGACACATTGTGAGACACCACACACCCCAAAAGGTTCCTGACACATTGTGAGACCTCACACACCCAGTATAGGGTCCTGAGAGACTGTGAGATCCGACACACCCTGAGAGGGTCCTAACACACTGTGAGACCCCACAGGTCCCAAAAGGGTCCTGACACATTGTGAGACGCCACACACACTTGACAGGGTCCAGACACACTGTGAGACCCCGCACTCCCCTAACAGGGTCCTGACACACTGTGAGACCCCACACAACCCTGACAGGGACATGACGCACTGTGAGACGCCACACACTCCTGACAGCGTCCTGACACACATTGCGATCCCACACACATCTGAGAGTGTTCTGACACACAGTCAGACCCCACACACCCACGACCAGATCCTGACACACCGTGAAACCCCACAAACCACTCACGGTGTCCTGACACACTGTGAAACCCCACACAACCCTGGCAGGGTCCTAACACACTGTGAGAGCCCACACACCACTGACAGCGTCCTGACCCACTGTGGACGCCACACACACCTGACAGGGTCCTGACACACACTGCGATCCCACATACCCCTGGCAGGGTCATTACTCACTGTGAGAGCCCACACACCCCTGGCAGGGTTCTGACACACATTGCGATCCCACACACATCTGAGAGGGTCCTAACACACTGTGAGACCCCACAGGTCCCAAAAGGGTCCTGACACATTGTGAGACGCCACACACACCTGACAGTGTCCAGACACACCGTGAGACCCCGCACTCCCCTAACAGGGTCCTGACACACTGTGAGACCCCACACACTATTGACACGGTCCTGACACACTGTGAGACCCCACAGGGACCTGACAGTGACCTGACGCACTGTGAGACTCCACACACACCAGACAGGGTCCGGACACACTGTGAGACCCCACAGGCCCCAAAAGGGTCCTGACACACTGTAAGACCCCACACAACCCTGACAGGGACTTGATGCACTGTGAGACGACACACACACTCCTGACAGCGTCCTGACACACATTGCGATCCCACACACATCTGAGAGTGTTCTGACACACAGTGAGACCCCACACACCCACGACCAGATCCTGACACACTGTAAAACCCCGCAAACCACTCACGGTGTCCTGACACACTGTGAAACCCCACACAACCCTGGCAGGGTCCTAACACACTGTGAGACCCCACACACCACTGACTGGGTCCTGACACGCATTAGGATCCCACACATACCTGAGAGGGTCCAGACACACCGTGAGACCTAACACACCCCTGACAGCGACCTGACACACATTGCGATCCCACACACATTGAAAGGGTTCTGACATACTGTGAGACCCCCATACACCCCTGGCAGCGTCCAGACACACTGCGAGACCCCACACACCCCAAAAGGGTCCTGACACATTGTGAGACCCCACACACCCCAGAATGTTCCTGACACATTGTGAGACCCCACACACCCAGGATAGGGTCCTGAGAGACTGTGAGATCCGACACACCCCTGAGAGGGTCCTAAAACACTGTGAAACCCCACAGGCCCCAAAAGGGCCCTGACACATTGTGAGACGGCACACATGCCTGACAGGGTTCAGAAACACTGTCGGACCCCACACACCCCTGACAGCGACCTGACCCACTGTGGACGCCACACACACCTGACAGGGTCCTGACACACACTGCGATCCCACACATCCCTGGCAGGGTCCTGACGCACTGTGAGACCCCAAACAACCCAGGCAGGGTTCTGACACACTGTGAGACCCCACACACCCCTAACAGGGACCTGTCACACTGTGAGACCCCACAAACCACTGACAGGATCCTGACACACTGTGAGACCCCACACATCCCTGGAACGGTCCTGACACACTGAGACTGCACACACCCCTGACAGGGCCCTGACACACTGTCAGGCCCTACACACCCCTGACAGGGTGCTGACACACAGCGAGACCCTACATACCCCTGACAGGGTCCGCACACACTGTGGGATCCCACACACTCCTGACATGGTCCTGACACACTGTGAGACCCCACAGGCCCCAAATGGGTCCTGACACATTGTGAAACGGCACACACGCCTGACAGGGTTCAGAAATACTGTGGGACCCCACTCACACCTGAGGGGTCCTGACACACTGTGAGACCCCACACACCCTGGATAGGGTCCTGACAGACTGTAAGATCCGACACACCACTGAGAGAGTCCTGACACACTGTGAGACCCCACACAACCCTGACACAGTCCTGACACACTGTGAGACCCGAAACAACCCAGGCAGGGTGCTGACACACTGTGAGACCCCACACACCACTAACAGGGACCTGTCACACTGTGAGACCCCACAAACCACTGACAGGGTCCTGACACACTGTGAGACCACACAGACCCCCGATAGGATCGTGACACACCACACGACACCACACACACATGAAAGGGTCCTGACAAACTGTGAGACCTCACACAACCCTGGCACGGTCCTGACACACTGAGACCCTACACACACCTGACAGAGTGCTGACACACAGCGAGACCCTACACACCCCTGACAGGGTCCGGACACACTGTGGGATCCCACACACTCCTGACATGGTCCTGACACACTGTGAGACCCCACAGGCCCCAAAAGGGTCCTGACACACTGTGAGACGCCCCACACCCCAAATGGATTCTGACACATTGTGAGACCTCACACACCCAGGATAGGGTCCTGAGAGACTGTGAGATCCGACACACCCTGAGAGGGTCCTAACACACTGTGAGACCCCACAGGTCCCAAAAGGGTCCTGACACATTGTGAGACGCCACACACACCTGACAGGGTCCAGACACACTGTGAGACCCCGCACTCCCCTAACAGGGTCCTGACACACTGTGAGACCCCACACACTATTGACACGGTCCTGACACACTGTGAGACCCCACAGGGATCTGACGCACTGTGAGACTCCACACACACCAGACAGGGTCCGGACACACTGTGAGACCCCACAGGCCCCAAAAGGGTCCTGACGCACTGTGAGACGCCACACACTCCTGACAGCGTCCTGACACACATTGCGATCCCACACACATCTGAGAGTGTTCTGACACACAGTGAGACCCCACACACCCACGATCAGATCCTGACACACTGTGAAACCCCACAAACCACTCACGGTGTCCTGGCATGCATTAAGATCCCACACACACCTGAGAGGGTCCAGACACACCGTGAGACCTAACACACCCCTGACAGCGACCTGACCCACTGTGGACGCCACACACACCTGACAGGGTCCTGACACACATTGCGATCCCACACACGCCTGGCAGGGTCCTGACACAAATTGCGATCCCACACAACCCTAGCAGGGTCCTGACGCACTGTGAGACCCCACACACCCTGGATAGGGTCCTGACACACTACGAGACCGCACACACACCTGACAGGGTCCTGACACATATTGCAATCCCACATACCCCTGGCAGGGTCCTGACGCACTGTGAGACCCCACACACTCTGGATAGGTTCCTGACACACTGTGAGACCCCAAACAACCCAGGCAGGGTTCTGACACACTGTGAGACACCACAGGCCCCTAACAGGGACCTGTCACACTGTGAGACCCCACAAACCACTGACAGGGTCCTGACACACTATGAGACCACACACACCCCTGATAGGATCGTGACACACCACACGACACCACACACACATGAAAGGGTCCTGACAAACTGTGAGACCCCACACATCCATGGAACGGTCCTGACACACTGTGAGACCCCACACACCCCTGACAGGGCCCTTACACACTGTCAGACCCCACACACCCCTGACAGGGCCCTGACACACTGTCAGACCCCACACACCTCTGACGGGGACCTGACACACTGTGAGACCCTACACACCCATGACAGGGTGCTGACACACAGCGAGACCCTACACACCCCTGACAGGGTCCGGACACACTGTGGGATCCCGCACACTCCTGACATGGTCCTGACACACTGTGAGACCCCACACCCCCCAAAAGGGTCCTGACACATTGTGAGATGGCACACACGCCTGACAGGGCCCTGACACACTGTCAGACCCCAGACACCTCTGACGGTGACCTGACACACTGTGAGACCCTACACACCCCTGACAGGGTGCTGACACACTCTGAGACCCCACAGGCCCCAAAAGGGTCCTTCACATTGTGAGATGGCACACACGCCTGACAGGGTTCAGAAACACTGTGGGACCCCACTCACACCTGAGGGGTCCTGACACACTGTGAGATGCCACACACCCCTGACAGGGTCCTGACACACAGCAACACCCTACACACACATGACAGGGTCCGGACACTCTGTGGGATCCCACACACTCCTGACATGGTCCTGACACACTGTGAGACCCCACAGGCCCCAAAAGGGTCCTGACACATTGTGAGATGCCACACATGCCTGACAGGGTCCAGAGACACTGTGAGACCCCACACACCCCTAACAGGGTCCTGACACCCTGTGAGACCCCACACACATTATTGACACGGTCCTGACACACTGTGAGACCCCACACACCTCCGATAGGATCGTGACCCACCACACGACACCACACACATATGAAAGGGTCCTGACACTCTGTGAGACCCCACACACCCCTGACAGGGCCCTGACGCATTGTCAGACCCCACACACCTCTGACGAGGACCTGACACACTGTGAGACCCTACACACCCCTGACAGGGTGCTGACACACAGCGAGACCCTACACACCGCTGACATGGTCCTGACACACTGTGAGACTGCACACACCCCTGACAGGGCCCTGACGCATTGTCAGACCCCACCACCTCTGACGAGGACCTGACACACTGTGAGACCCTACACACCCCTGACAGGGCCCTGACGCATTGTCAGACCCCACCACCTCTGACGAGGACCTGACACACTGTGAGACCCCACAGACCCCAAATGTGTTCTGACACATTGTGAGATGGCACACATGCCTGACAGGGTTCAGAGACACTGTGGGACCCCACACACCCCTGACAGCGACCTGACCCACGGTGGACGCCACACACGCCTGACAGGGTCCTGATACACATTGCGATCCCACACAACCCTGGTAGGGTCCTGACACACTGTGAGACCTCAAACAACCCTGACAGCGTCCTGACACACGGTGAGACCACACACACACCTGACGGCGACCTGACACACTGTGAGACGCTACACACAACTGACAGGGTCCTGACACACATTGAGATCCCACACACACTTAGGAGGATCCTGACACACTGTGAGACCGCCCCCCCCCACCCCCGACAGGGTCCTCACACACTGTGAGACCCACACACCCCAAAAGGTTCCTGACACATTGTGAGACCCCACACACCCAGGATAGGGTCCTGACAGACTATGAGATCCGACACACCCCTGAGAGGGTCCAAACACACTGTGAGACCCCACAGGCCCCAAAAGGGTCCTGACACATTGTGAGACAGCACACATGCCTGACAGGGTTGAGAAACACTGTGGGACCCAACACACCCCAGAGGGGTCCTGACACACTGTGGACGCCACACACACCTGACAGGGTCCTGACGCACTGTGAGACGCCACACATCCCTGACAGGGACGTGACGCACTGTGAGACCCCAGACATCCCTGGCACGGTCCTGACACATTGTGAGACCACACACACAACTGACAGACAGGTTCCTGACACACTGTGAGACCCACACACCCTGGATATGGTCCTGACAGACTGTGAGATCCAACACACTCCTGAGAGGGTCCTGACACTCTGTGAGATCCCACGTACCCCTGACAGGGCCCCGACACATTGTCAGACCCCACACACCTCTGACGGGGACCTGACACACTGTGAGATTCCACGCACCCCTCACAGTGTCCGGACACACTGTGGGACCCCACACACTCCTGACATGGTCCTGACACACTGTGAGACCCCACAGGCCCCAAAAGGGTCCTGACACATTGTGAGACGGCACACATGCCTGACAGGGTTCAGAAACACTGTGGGACCCCACTCACCCCAGAGGGGTCCTGACACACTGTGAGACACCACACACCCCAAAAGGGTCCTGACACACTGTGAGACCCCACAGGCCCCAAAAGGGTCCTGACACATTGTGAGACCCCACAGGCCCCAAAAAGGTCCTGACACATGTGAGACCGCACACACCCCTGACAGGGTTCAGAAACGCTGTGAGACCCCCCACACCCCAGAAGGGACATGACGCACTGTCAGACGCCACACACCCCTGACAGGGACATGACGCACTGTGAGACGCCACATAACCCTGACAGGGTCCTGACACACATTGTGATCCCACACACATCAGTGTCCAGACAACCAGTGAGACCCCACACACCCCGGCACAGCTCCTGACACACTGTGAGACCCCTCCCACCCCTGACAGGCTCCTGAAAACTGTGAGACCCCACACAACCCTGACACAGTCCTGACACACTGTGAGACCACACACACCCCTCACAGGATCGTGACACACCACGCGACACCACACACACATGAAAGGGTCCGGACACACTGTGAGACCCCACACACCCCTGGCACGGTCCTGACACACTGTGAGACCCCACGCACCCTTGACAGGGCCCTGACACATTGTCAGACCCCACACACCTCTGACGGGGACCTGACACACTGTGAGACCCTACACACCCCTGACAGGGTGCTGACACACAGCGAGACCCTACACACCCCTGACAGGGTCCGGACACACTGTGAGACCCCACACACTCCTGACATGGTCCTGACAAACTGTGAGACCCCACATACCCCGGACAGGGTCCTATAGAAAATAGACAAGAGACATTAGGTGCAGGAGTAGGCCATTCGACCCTTCGAGCCTGAACCGCCATTCACTGTGATCATGGCTGATCATCCACAATCAGAATCCAGTTCCTGCCTTATCACGTAACCTTTGATTCCACTATCTTTAAGAGCTCTATCCATCTCTTTCTAAAAAGCATCCAGAGACTTTGCCTCCACAGCCTTCCGGTGCAGAGCATTCCATATATCCACCACTCTCTGGGTGAAAAAGTTTTTCCTGAATTCCGTTCTAAATGGCCTACCCCTTATTCTTAAACTGTGGCCTTTGGTTCTGGACTCACCCATCAGCAGGAACATGTTTCCTGCCTCCAGCATGTCCAATCCCTTAATAATTATAGATGTTTCAATTAGATCCCCTCTCAGGCTTCTAAATTCCAGAGTATACAAGCCCAGTCGCTCCAATCTTTCGACATATGACAGTCCCGCCATCCCGGGAATTAACCTTGTGAACCTACGCTGCACTCCCTCAATAGCAAGAATGTCCTTCCTCAAATTTGGAGACCAAAACTGCACACAGTACTCCAGGTGTGGTCTCACCAGGGCCCTGTACAGCTGCAGAAGGACTTCTTTGCTCTAATACTCAATTCCCCTTGTTATGAAGGCCAGCATGCGATTAGCTTTCTTCACTGCCTGCTGTACTTGCATGCTTGCTTTCACACTGATGACACTCTGTGAGACCCCACACACCCCTTACAGGACCCTGATACACTGTGAGACCCCACACACCCCTGACAGGACCCTGACACACTGTGAGACCCCACACACCCCTGACAGGGACCTGACACAGTGTGAGACCCCACACACCCCTGACAGGGTCCTGACATACTGTGAGACCCCACACACCCCTGACAGGACCCTGACACACTGTGAGACCCCACACACCCCTGACAGGGACCTGACACACTGTGAGACCCCACACACCCCTGACAGGGTCCTGACACACTGTGAGACCCCACACACCCCTAAGAGGACCCTGACACACTGTGAGACCCCACACACCCCTGACATAGTCCTGACATACTGTGAGACCCCACACACCCTGGATAGGGTCCTGACACACTGTGAGACCCGACACAGCCCAAACGGGTCCTGACACACTGTGAGACCGCACACACCCCTCACAGGTTCCTGACACACTGAGACCCCACACACCCCTGACAGGGACCTGACGCACTATGAAACGCCACACACCCCTGACAGGGTCCAGACACACATTGCGATCCCACATACATCTGAGAGGGTTCTGACACACTGTGAGACACCCCGCAACAGCGTCCTGACCCACTGTGAGACCACCCACACCCACAGCCAGATCCTGACACACTGTGAAACCCCACGAACCACGCACAGTATCCAGACACACAGTGAAACCCCACACAACCCTGACAGGGCCCTGACACCCTGTGAGACCCCACACACTCCTGGCAGGGACCTGGCAAACTGTGAGACACCACACACCCCTGACAAATTCCTGACACACTGTGAGACCGCACACACCCCTGAGAGGTTCCCGTAAAACTCTCAGAACCCTCTCACAAGACCCTGACAGGGTCTTGACACACTGCGAGACCCCACACACCCCTGACAGCAACCTGACACATTGTGAGACGCCACACACACGTAAGAGGGTCCTGACACAGATTGAGATCCCACACACATCTGACAGGCTCCTGACACACTGTGAGACCACCCATGACAGTTATCTGACACACTGTGAGACCCCACACACCCCTGACAGGGTCCTGACAAACTGTGATACCTCACACACACCCGAGAGGGTGATGACGCACTGTGAGACTCCAGCACGCCTAACAGGATCCTAACACACTGGGAGACCCCACACACCCCCAACAAGATCCTGACACACTGTGAGTCCCCACACACTCCCGACAGGGTCCTGACACACTGTGAGACCTCAAACAACCCTGTCAGGGTCCTGACACACTGTCAGACCACACACAAACCCCTGACAGTGAGCTGACACACTGTGAGACGCCACACACAACTGATAGGGACCTGACACACATTGAGATCCCACGCACACCGGAGAGGGTCCTGACACACTGTGAGACCCCCCCTGACAGTGTCCAGACACACTCTGAGACCCCACGCACACCTGGCAGGGTCCAGACAAACTGTGAGACCCCACACAACCCAGGCAGGGTCCTGACACACTGACACACTGTCAGACCACACACAAACCCCTGACAGCGAGCTGACACACTGTGATACGCCACACACAACTGATAGGGACCTGACACACATTGAGATCACACGCACACCTGAGAGGGTCCTGACACACTGTGAGACGCCCCCTGACAGTGTCCAGACACACTCTGAGACCCCACGCACACCTGGCAGGGTCCAGACAAACTGTGAGACCCCACACACCCCAAAAGGTTCCTGACACATTGTGAGACCCCACACACCCAGGATAGGGTCCTGACAGACTATGAGATCCGACACACCCCTGAGAGGGTCCAAACACACTGTGAGACCCCACAGGCCCCAAAAGGGTCCTGACACATTGTGAGACAGCACACATGCCTGACAGGGTTGAGAAACACTGTGGGACCCAACACACCCCAGAGGGGTCCTGACACACTGTGGACGCCACACACACCTGACAGGGTCCTGACACACTGTGAGTCCCCACACACTCCCGACAGGGTCCTGACGCACTGTGAGACCTCAAGCAACCCTGTCAGGGTCCTGACACACTGACACACTGTCAGACCACACACAAACCCCTGACAGCGAGCTGACACACTGTGAGACGCCACACACAACTGATAGGGACCTGACACACATTGAGATCACACGCACACCTGAGAGGGTCCTGACACACTGTGAGACGCCCCCTGACAGTGTCCAGACACACTCTGAGACCCCACGCACACCTGGCAGGGTCCAGACAAACTGTGAGACCCCACACAACCCAGGCAGGGTCCTGACGCACTGTAAGACCCCACACACCCCTGACAGCGACCTGACATACTGTGAGACCCCACACACCCCTGACAGCGACCTGACATACTGTGAGAAACTGCACACACCTGGCAGTGACCTGACACACTGTGCGACCCCACACACCCCTGACAGGGTCCTGACACACTGTGCGACCCCACACACCCCTGACAGGGTCCTGACATACTATGAAACCCCACACACCCCTGGCACTGTCCAGTCAAACTGTAAAACCCCACACCCCCATGACAGGGTCCTGTCACACTGTGAGACCGCACACACCCCTGACAGGCTCAGGAAACGCTGTGAGATGCCACACACGCCTGAGAGGGCCCTGACACACTGTGAGACCTCACACAACCCGACAGGGTCCTGACACAGTGTGAGACCCCACACACCCATCACAGGGACCTGACACACAGTGAGACCCCACACGCCCCTGACAGGGACCTGACACATTGTGAGACGCCACACACCCCTGACAACGTCCTGACACACATTGATATCCCACACACTATTCACACGGTCCTGACACTCTGTGAGACCCCACACACACCTGAAAAGGTCCTGACACACTGTGACACCCCACACACCACTGACAGGGACCTGACACACTTTAAGACCACACACACAACTGACAGACAGGGTCCTGACACTCTGTGAGACCCCACACATCCCTAACAGGGTCCTGACACTCTGTGAGACCCCACACACTATTGACACGTTCCTGACACACTGTGAGACCACACACACCCCTGACAAGGACCTGACGCACTGTGAGACTCCACACTCACCTGACAGGGTCCTGACAGACTGTGAGACCACACACACCCTGGATAGCGTCCTGACAGACTGTGAGATGCCACACACCCCTGACAGGGTCCTGACACACATTGCGATCCCACACACATCTGAGAGGGTTCTGACACAGTATGAGACCCCACAAACCACTCACAGTGTCCTGACACACTGTGAAACCCCACATAACCCTGACAGGGTCCTGGCACACTGTGAGTCCTAACACACCCCCGAGAGGGTGATGACACACTGTGAGTCCTAACACACCCCTAACAAGATCCTGATACACTGTAAGACCCCACACACCCCTGAGAGGGTCCTGACACACGGTGAGATCCCACACACCCCTGACAGTGTTCAGACACACTGTGAGACACCACACACCCCTGACAGTGTCCTGACACACTGTGAAACCCCACATAACCCTGACAGGGTCCTGGCACGCTGTGAGTCCTAACACACCCCCGAGAGGGTGATGACACACTGTGAGACCCCAGACACCCCTAACAAGATCCTGATGCACTGTGAGATGCCACACGCATGACAGGGTCCGGACACACATTGAGATCCCACACACATCTGAGACAGTCATGATACACTGTGAGACCGCCCCACCCTCCCCGACAGTGTCCAGACAAACTGTGAGACCTCACACACCCCTGACAGGGTCCTGACACACGGTGAGATCCCACACACATCTGAGAGGGATCAGAAGCACTGTGAGACCCCACACACCCCAAAAGGATCCTGACACACTGTGAGATTCCCCCCCACCCCCAGAAAAGGGTCCCGACACACTGTGAGACCCCCAAACAAATCACTGGGTCCTGACACACAGTGAAACCCCACAAACCCGTGACAGCGTCCTGACAGACTGTGAGAACCCACACACCCCTGGTATGGTTCAAACACGCTGTGAGACCCCACACACAACTGACAGACAGTGTCCTGTTACACTGTGAGACCCCACACACTCCTGACAGGGACCTGACACACTGTGAGACCCCACACACACCTGAAAGGGCTCCTGACACACTGTGAGATCCAACACACCCCTGACAGTGACCTGACGCACTGTGAGACGCCACACAGCCCTGACAGGGTCCTGACACACATTGCGATCCCATACACACCTGAGAGGGTTCTGACTCACTGTTAGATCCCCCACAACAGCATCCTGACACACTGTGAGACCCCCCACAACCACCACAAGATCCTGACACACTGTGAAACCGCACAAACCACTCACAGTGCCTTGACACACAGTGAAACCCCACACACCCCTGACAGGGACCTGACACACTGTGAGACCCCACACACCCGTGACAGGGTTCAGAAACACTGTGAGACCCCACACACCCCAGAGGGGTCCTGACACACTGTGAGACCACACACCCCTGACAGGGTCCTGACACACACTGCGATCCCACACACCCCAAAAGGTTCCTGACACATTGTGAGACAGCACACATGCCTGACAGGGTCCTGACCCACTGTGGACGCCACACACACCTGACAGGGTCCTGACACACTGTGAGACCCCACACACCCCAAAAGGTTCCTGACACATTGTGAGACCCCACACACCCAGGATAGGGTCCTGACAGACTATGAGATCCGACACACCCCTGAGAGGGTCCAAACACACTGTGAGACCCCACAGGCCCCAAAAGGGTCCTGACACATTGTGAGACAGCACACATGCCTGACAGGGTTGAGAAACACTGTGGGACCCAACACACCCCAGAGGGGTCCTGACACATTGTGGATGCCACACACACCTGACAGCGTCCTGACGCACTGTGAGACGCCACACATCCCTGACAGGGACGTGACGCACTGTGAGACCCCAGACATCCCTGGCACGGTCCTGACACATTGTGAGACCACACACACAACTGACAGACAGGTTCCTGACACATTGTGAGACCCCACACACCCAGGATATGGTCCTGACAGACTGTGAGATCCAACACACTCCTGAGAGGGTCCTGACACTCTGTGAGATCCCACGTACCCCTGACAGGGCCCCGACACATTGTCAGACCCCACACACCTCTGACGGGGACCTGACACACTGTG
Source organism: Mobula birostris (assembly GCF_030028105.1). Classification (NCBI taxonomy): domain Eukaryota; kingdom Metazoa; phylum Chordata; class Chondrichthyes; order Myliobatiformes; family Myliobatidae; genus Mobula; species Mobula birostris. The sequence continues at coordinate 4,221,261 of NC_092382.1, forward strand.
AGATTCCACGCACCCCTCACAGTGTCCGGACACACTGTGGGACCCCACACACTCCTCACAGTGTCCGGACACACTGTGGGACCCCACACACTCCTGACATGGTCCTGACACACTGTGAGACCCCACAGGCCCCAAAAGGGTCCTGACACATTGTGAGACGGCACACATGCCTGACAGGGTTCAGAAACACTGTGGGACCCCACTCACCCCAGAGGGGTCCTGACACACTGTGAGACACCACACACCCCAAAAGGGTCCTGACACACTGTGAGACCCCACAGGCCCCAAAAGGGTCCTGACACATTGTGAGACCCCACAGGCCCCAAAAAGGTCCTGACACATGTGAGACCGCACACACCCCTGACAGGGTTCAGAAACGCTGTGAGACCCCCCACACCCCAGAAGGGACATGACGCACTGTCAGACGCCACACACCCCTGACAGGGACATGACGCACTGTGAGACGCCACATAACCCTGACAGGGTCCTGACACACATTGTGATCCCACACACATCAGTGTCCAGACAACCAGTGAGACCCCACACACCCCGGCACAGCTCCTGACACACTGTGAGACCCCTCCCACCCCTGACAGGCTCCTGAAAACTGTGAGACCCCACACAACCCTGACACAGTCCTGACACACTGTGAGACCACACACACCCCTCACAGGATCGTGACACACCACGCGACACCACACACACATGAAAGGGTCCGGACACACTGTGAGACCCCACACACCCCTGGCACGGTCCTGACACACTGTGAGACCCCACGCACCCTTGACAGGGCCCTGACACATTGTCAGACCCCACACACCTCTGACGGGGACCTGACACACTGTGAGACCCTACACACCCCTGACAGGGTGCTGACACACAGCGAGACCCTACACACCCCTGACAGGGTCCGGACACACTGTGAGACCCCACACACTCCTGACATGGTCCTGACAAACTGTGAGACCCCACATACCCCGGACAGGGTCCTATAGAAAATAGACAAGAGACATTAGGTGCAGGAGTAGGCCATTCGACCCTTCGAGCCTGAACCGCCATTCACTGTGATCATGGCTGATCATCCACAATCAGAATCCAGTTCCTGCCTTATCACGTAACCTTTGATTCCACTATCTTTAAGAGCTCTATCCATCTCTTTCTAAAAAGCATCCAGAGACTTTGCCTCCACAGCCTTCCGGTGCAGAGCGTTCAATATATCCACCACTCTCTGAGTGAAAAAGTTTTTCCTGAATTCCGTTCTAAATGGCCTACCCCTTATTCTTAAACTGTGGCCTTTGGTTCTGGACTCACCCATCAGCAGGAACATGTTTCCTGCCTCCAGCATGTCCAATCCCTTAATAATTATAGATGTTTCAATTAGATCCCCTCTCAGGCTTCTAAATTCCAGAGTATACAGGCCCAGTCGCTCCAATCTTTCGACATATGACAGTCCCGCCATCCCGGGAATTAACCTTGTGAACCTACGCTGCACTCCCTCAATAGCAAGAATGTCCTTCCTCAAATTTGGAGACCAAAACTGCACACAGTACTCCAGGTGTGGTCTCACCAGGGCCCTGTACAGCTGCAGAAGGACTTCTTTGCTCTAATACTCAATTCCCCTTGTTATGAAGGCCAGCATGCGATTAGCTTTCTTCACTGCCTGCTGTACTTGCATGCTTGCTTTCACACTGATGACACTCTGTGATACCCCACACACCCCTGACAGGGACCTGACACAGTGTGAGACCCCACACACCCCTGACAGGACCCTGACACACTGTGAGACCCCACACACCCCTGACAGGGACCTGACACACTGTGAGACCCCACACACCCCTGACAGGGTCCTGACACACTGTGAGACCCCACACACCCCTAAGAGGACCCTGACACACTGTGAGACCCCACACACCCCTGACATAGTCCTGACATACTGTGAGACCCCACACACCCTGGATAGGGTCCTGACACACTGTGAGACCCGACACAGCCCAAACGGGTCCTGACACACTGTGAGACCGCACACACCCCTCACAGGTTCCTGACACACTGAGACCCCACACACCCCTGACAGGGACCTGACGCACTATGAAACGCCACACACCCCTGACAGGGTCCAGACACACATTGCGATCCCACATACATCTGAGAGGGTTCTGACACACTGTGAGACACCCCGCAACAGCGTCCTGACCCACTGTGAGACCACCCACACCCACAGCCAGATCCTGACACACTGTGAAACCCCACGAACCACGCACAGTATCCAGACACACAGTGAAACCCCACACAACCCTGCCAGGGGCCTGTCACAGTGTGAGACCCCACACACCACTGACAGGGCCCTGACACCCTGTGAGACCCCACACACTCCTGGCAGGGACCTGGCAAACTGTGAGACACCACACACCCCTGACAAATTCCTGACACACTGTGAGACCGCACACACCCCTGAGAGGTTCCCGTAAAACTCTCAGAACCCTCTCACAAGACCCTGACAGGGTCTTGACACACTGCGAGACCCCACACACCCCTGACAGCAACCTGACACATTGTGAGACGCCACACACACGTAAGAGGGTCCTGACACAGATTGAGATCCCACACACATCTGACAGGCTCCTGACACACTGTGAGACCACCCATGACAGTTATCTGACACACTGTGAGACCCCACACACCCCTGACAGGGTCCTGACAAACTGTGATACCTCACACACACCCGAGAGGGTGATGACGCACTGTGAGACTCCAGCACGCCTAACAGGATCCTAACACACTGGGAGACCCCACACACCCCCAACAAGATCCTGACACACTGTGAGTCCCCACACACTCCCGACAGGGTCCTGACACACTGTGAGACCTCAAACAACCCTGTCAGGGTCCTGACACACTGTCAGACCACACACAAACCCCTGACAGTGAGCTGACACACTGTGAGACGCCACACACAACTGATAGGGACCTGACACACATTGAGATCCCACGCACACCGGAGAGGGTCCTGACACACTGTGAGACCCCCCCTGACAGTGTCCAGACACACTCTGAGACCCCACGCACACCTGGCAGGGTCCAGACAAACTGTGAGACCCCACACAACCCAGGCAGGGTCCTGACACACTGACACACTGTCAGACCACACACAAACCCCTGACAGCGAGCTGACACACTGTGATACGCCACACACAACTGATAGGGACCTGACACACATTGAGATCACACGCACACCTGAGAGGGTCCTGACACACTGTGAGACGCCCCCTGACAGTGTCCAGACACACTCTGAGACCCCACGCACACCTGGCAGGGTCCAGACAAACTGTGAGACCCCACACACCCCAAAAGGTTCCTGACACATTGTGAGACCCCACACACCCAGGATAGGGTCCTGACAGACTATGAGATCCGACACACCCCTGAGAGGGTCCAAACACACTGTGAGACCCCACAGGCCCCAAAAGGGTCCTGACACATTGTGAGACAGCACACATGCCTGACAGGGTTGAGAAACACTGTGGGACCCAACACACCCCAGAGGGGTCCTGACACACTGTGGACGCCACACACACCTGACAGGGTCCTGACACACTGTGAGTCCCCACACACTCCCGACAGGGTCCTGACGCACTGTGAGACCTCAAGCAACCCTGTCAGGGTCCTGACACACTGACACACTGTCAGACCACACACAAACCCCTGACAGCGAGCTGACACACTGTGAGACGCCACACACAACTGATAGGGACCTGACACACATTGAGATCACACGCACACCTGAGAGGGTCCTGACACACTGTGAGACGCCCCCTGACAGTGTCCAGACACACTCTGAGACCCCACGCACACCTGGCAGGGTCCAGACAAACTGTGAGACCCCACACAACCCAGGCAGGGTCCTGACGCACTGTAAGACCCCACACACCCCTGACAGCGACCTGACATACTGTGAGACCCCACACACCCCTGACAGCGACCTGACATACTGTGAGAAACTGCACACACCTGGCAGTGACCTGACACACTGTGCGACCCCACACACCCCTGACAGGGTCCTGACACACTGTGCGACCCCACACACCCCTGACAGGGTCCTGACATACTATGAAACCCCACACACCCCTGGCCCTGTCCAGTCAAACTGTAAAACCCCACACCCCCATGACAGGGTCCTGTCACACTGTGAGACCGCACACACCCCTGACAGGCTCAGGAAACGCTGTGAGATGCCACACACGCCTGAGAGGGCCCTGACACACTGTGAGACCTCACACAACCCGACAGGGTCCTGACACAGTGTGAGACCCCACACACCCATCACAGGGACCTGACACACAGTGAGACCCCACACGCCCCTGACAGGGACCTGACACATTGTGAGACGCCGCACACCCCTGACAACGTCCTGACACACATTGATATCCCACACACTATTCACACGGTCCTGACACTCTGTGAGACCCCACACACACCTGAAAAGGTCCTGACACACTGTGACACCCCACACACCACTGACAGGGACCTGACACACTTTAAGACCACACACACAACTGACAGACAGGGTCCTGACACTCTGTGAGACCCCACACACTATTGACACGTTCCTGACACACTGTGAGACCACACACACCCCTGACAAGGACCTGACGCACTGTGAGACTCCACACTCACCTGACAGGGTCCTGACAGACTGTGAGACCACACACACCCTGGATAGCGTCCTGACAGACTGTGAGATGCCACACACCCCTGACAGGGTCCTGACACACATTGCGATCCCACACACATCTGAGAGGGTTCTGACACAGTATGAGACCCCACAAACCACTCACAGTGTCCTGACACACTGTGAAACCCCACATAACCCTGACAGGGTCCTGGCACACTGTGAGTCCTAACACACCCCCGAGAGGGTGATGACACACTGTGAGACCCCAGACACCCCTAACAAGCTCCTGATGCACTGTGAGACGCCACACGCATGACAGGGTCCGGACACACATTGAGATCCCACACACATCTGAGACAGTCATGATACACTGTGAGACCGCCCCACCCTCCCCGACAGTGTCCAGACAAACTGTGAGACCTCACACACCCCTGACAGGGTCCTGACACACATTGTGATCCCACACACATCTGAGAGGGTTCTGACACACTGTGAGACCCCACAAACCACTCACAGTGTCCTGACACACTGTGAAACCCCACATAACCCTGACAGGGTCCTGGCACACTGTGAGTCCTAACACACCCCCGAGAGGGTGATGACACACTGTGAGACCCCAGACACCCCTAACAAGATCCTGATGCACTGTGAGACGCCACACGCATGACAGGGTTCTGACACACTGTGAGACGCCACACGCATGACAGGGTCCGGACACACATTGAAATCCCACACACATCTGAGATGGTCATGATACACTGTGAGACCGCCCCACCCTCCCCGACAGTGTCCAGACAAACTGTGAGACCTCACATACCCCTGGCAGGGTCCAGACACACTGTGAGACCTCACACAACCTAGGTAGGGTCCTGACACACTGTAAGACCCCACACACCCCTGAGAGGGTCCTGACACACGGTGAGATCCCACACACCCCTGACAGGGTTCAGAAGCACTGTGAGACCCCACACACCCCAAAAGGATCCTGACACACTGTGAGATTCCCTCCCACCCCCAGAAAAGGGTCCCGACACACTGTGAGACCCCCAAACAAATCACTGGGTCCTGACACACAGTGAAACCCCACAAACCCGTGACAGCGTCCTGACAGACTGTGAGAACCCACACACCCCTGGTATGGTTCAAACACGCTGTGAGACCCCACACACAACTGACAGACAGTGTCCTGTCACACTGTGAGACCCCACACACTCCTGACAGGGACCTGACACACTGTGAGACCCCACACACACCTGAAAGGGCTCCTGACACACTGTGAGATCCAACACACCCCTGACAGTGACCTGACGCACTGTGAGACGCCACACAGCCCTGACAGGGTCCTGACACACATTGCGATCCCATACACACCTGAGAGGGTTCTGACTCACTGTTAGATCCCCCACAACAGCATCCTGACACACTGTGAGACCCCCCACAACCACCACAAGATCCTGACACACTGTGAAACCGCACAAACCACTCACAGTGCCTTGACACACAGTGAAACCCCACACACCCCTGACAGGGACCTGACACACTGTGAGACCCCACACACCCGTGACAGGGTTCAGAAACACTGTGAGACCCCACACACCCCAGAGGGGTCCTGACACACTGTGAGACCACACACCCCTGACAGGGGCCTGACACACTCCAAGACCCCACACAACCCTGGCAGGGTCCTGACACACTCTGAGACCCCCCACCCCCGGAAAAGGGTCCTGACACACTGTGAAACCCCGCAAACCAGTAACAGGGTCCTGACACACTGCAAAACCCCAGAAACCCGTGACAGCGTCCTGACAGACTGTGAGACCCCACACACCCCTGACAGGGTCCTGACACACTGTGAGACCCCACACACCCCTGACAGGGTCCTGACACACTGTGAGACCGCACACACCCCTGACAGTGTCCCGACGCACGGTGAAACACTGACACAGTGTGGGTCCTGACACACTATGATCCCTCAAACAACCCTGAGAGGGTCCTGACACACTGTAAGACCCCACACACCCCTGAGAGGGACCTGACACACTGTGAGACCCCACAGGCCCCAAAAGGTTCCTGACACACTGTGAGACCCCAATTAATGCAATAGCTTTGAGCTAGCTCTTGTGTATTTAAATACTGAGTTCTGAGTTGAGGCATGTAACAGTTTGTTCACTGTCTGTTCCCATGGAAGATGTTCAACAGAAACACAAGGAGACTCTGCGGGCACAAACTGAAACACTGAGAGTGAACACGATCCTGATGAGGGAGAAGGTGAAGGTTTTCCAGCTGGTTGATCGATACGCTGAGCTCACGGTCATTTCTACTGTCCGAGATCGGAGACTGGTGGAACATGAGCTGCTGGCAAGAGGCAGAGACCACGAGGAGTGGAGAGAGGAACATCTCCGCAGAGAGCTGGAGAAACTCCGGACAGATCAGTTGTTCCAGAGCAGCTTTTCCCGGAGAAAATCCAAATCTGGGAGTTCGGCAGCAGTGGCCGGAGTCCCAGGGGTCGGGAAAACAACAATGGTACAAAAGATTGTTTATGACTGGGCCACAGAGAAAATATACCAACAATTCCAGTTTGTCTTCAGTTTCAAATTCCGGGATTTAAATTCCATTAACTGCAGAATAAACCTAAAGGAACTCATTCTGGATCAGTATCCTTACTTTGGGAATTTACTGAGAGAGGTCTGGAAGAACCCAGAGGGATTGCTGTTTATATTCGATGGTTTGGATGAATTCAAACACAGAATCGATTTTGCTGACAGTCGGAGAGATACAGAACCCAAGCACCAGTGCCCAGATCCCGAGTGGTGGTGTGAAGTGTCTGACATTGTGTACGGTTTAATCCAGGGCAAGCTGCTCCCAGGGTGTTCAGTGCTGGTGACCACACGTCCCACTGCGTTACATTTACTGGAAAAGGCAGAGATCGGTGTCCGGGCTGAAATCCTGGGATTTGTTGGTGAGGAACGGAAGGAATATTTCATCAGGCATTTTGAAGATCAGACAGTGGCAGCAGCTGTTTTCAAACACGTGAAGGAGAACGAGATCCTGTACACCATGAGCTACAACCCCTCCTACTGCTGGATCCTCGCTCTGGCACTGGGCCCCTTCTTCACACAAAGAGTCAGGGACCCGCAGCGAGTTCCCAAGACCATCACCCAACTGTATTCCTACTATATTTACAACATCCTGAAAAACCACGGCCGTGAGATTGAGAACCCCCGTGATGTGTTTCTCAGGGTTGGTCAGATGGCCTTCAGAGGAGTGTTCGAGAAGAAGATTGTGTTTACAGATGGAGATTTGATCAACTACAATCTGCAGCCTTCCCAGTTCCTGTCCGGGTTCCTGATGGAGCTTTTGGAGAGAGAGGATTCAGTCCGGAGCATGGTGTACACATTCCCACACCTCACCATCCAAGAGTTTGTAGCTGCAGTCGCACAATTCCTGAATCCACATCCCGGGGATATTCTGAGATTCCTCACTGAAGCCCACAACACGACAGACGGTCGATTTGAGATATTTCTCCGTTTTGTTGCTGGTCTCTCCAACCCAATGACAGCTCGGGGCCTGGAGGAGTTTCTGGGTCCATTTCCTCATCAAACAACCTGCCAGGTGATTGACTGGGTGAAGGAGGAGGTTAAACGCCAGAGTGGAAACACATGGAGTGAATCTGGTAAAAGGAGCCGCCTGAACACATTGCACTACCTGTTTGAGTCTCAGAATCGTGCACTGGCTCAGGCTGCAGTGGGATCTGTGGAAACACTTTCATTCAGTGGAATGACACTGACCCCGATTGACTGCACGGTCCTGTCTCATGTCATCGGACTCTGTGATACAATAAAACACCTCGACCTGGTGAACTGCAACATTCAGTGTGAAGGAATCCAGCGGCTGGGACCCGGGCTGCACAAGTGCCGGGAGTTGAGGTATCTGATTTATCTCTCACTCTGAACTGTGAAACTGTCCCATTGTGTTGTTTCAATGTAAAGGGATTTGGGTAAAAGTGTGATAAATACGATTGTGAAGAATTGTGACAAATGCCATCCCCCTTCCTCCTGTGGGATCTCTCTTCCCCTTCCCCGTTCCTCCTTCATCCCTGCCCCTCCCGACCCTCTCACATCAGGAACACGTTTCTGACCATCGGGGAATGAGACAGAATATGTGGAGTTTACAGGGTCACACCGACAGACTAAATTACTGACATTCGGTGAATACCCTGGAGCTGGGCAGTGAGGGACATTGACAGTGATGGGAACTCCGATCAGTGATTTACTGAAGGGTTTAATGTTTCCTGAAATATCCGAGTGAGAGAAATTCCCTCAGACCCACAGTTTGAATCACTTTGTTGATCAATTTGTCTGTTTGTGTTTAGACTCAGTTATAATAAACTGGGAGATTCAGGAGTGAAACTGGTGTCTGCGGCTCTGAGGAACCCGGAGTGTAAAATACAGAAACTGCGGTAAGTACCGGACTGTGGGAGATTGTGTTTACAGTCACTGGGTGTCTGACACTGAACATTAATGTGATCAGTAATTGTGTTGCTGATAAACACTGGGGATTTGTACCGTCTCCAGTCTCTCTGTGTCCTTCACCCTCACTCTCTCTCATCTCCGGGTTGAGGGATGTCGGTCTCACAGATTCTGGTGCCGAGGATCTCGCCTCCGCTCTCAGTACAAACCCATCAGTGACGGCGCTGAACCTGAATGATAATAAACTGGGAGATTCAGGAGTGAAACTGGTGTCTGCGGCTCTAAAGAAGGCGAAATGTAAAATCCAAAAACTGTGGTAAATACCAGAGAGTGGGAGATTGTCACTGCATATTTGACACTGAACATTAATATAATTAGTAATTATATTATTGATTAACAGTGAGAATATGTACAGTCTTCTGTCCCTCTGTGTTCTTCAACCTGATTATCTCTCTTCTCCAGGCTGCGGGATGTCGGTCTCACAGATTCTGGTGCCAAGGATCTCGCCTCCGCTCTCAGTTCGAACCCATCACTGACGGAGCTGAACCTGGGTGCTAATAAACTGGGAGATTCAGGAGTGAAACTGGTGTCTGCGGCTCTGAAGAATTCGGAGTGTAAAATACAGAAACTATGGTCAGTAGCAGAATGTGGGAGATTGTGTTTACAGTCACTGGGTGTCTGACACTGAACATTAATGTGATCAGTAATTGTGTTGCTGATAAACACTGGGGATTTGTACCGTCTCCTGTCTCTCTGTGTCCTTCACCCTCACTCTGTCTCATCTCCAGGCTGTATGATGTCGGTCTCACAGATTCTGGTGCCAAGGATCTCAACTCCACTCTCAGTACAAACCAATCACTGACGGAACTGAGTTTGGATGATAATAAACTAGGAGATTCAGGAGTGAAACTGGTGTCTGAGGCTTTGAAGATCTCGGAGTGTAAAATACAGAAGCTTTTGTAAGTACCAGACTGTGGGAGATTGTGTTTACAGTCACTGGGTGTCTGACACTGAACATTAATGTGATCAGTAATTGTGTTACTGATAAACACTGGGGATTTGTACCGTTTCCTGTCTCTCTGTGTCCTTCACCCTCACTCTCTCTCATCTCCAGGCTGAGGAATGTCGGTCTCACAGATTCTGGTGTCGAGGATCTCCTCTCCGCTCTCAGAACAAACCCATCACTGACGGAGCTGAACCTGAGTGGTAATAAACTGGGAGATTCAGGAGTGAAATTGGTGTCTGAAGCTCTAAGGAACTCAGAGTGTAAAATACAGAAACTGTGGTCAGTACCAGACTGTGGAATATTGTGTTTACAGAGACTTGGTGTCTGACACTGAACATTAATGTGATTTGTAATTACATTACTGATTAACAGTGTGGATATGAACAGTCTCGTGTCTCTCTGTGTTTTTCACCCTCACTCTCTCTCATCTCCAGTCTGTACGATGTAGGTCTCACAGATTCTGGTGCCAAGGATCTCGCCTCCACTCTCAGCACAAATCGATCACTGACAGAGCTGAACCTGAATGATAATGAACTGGGAGATTCAGGAGTGAAACTGGTGACTGAAGCTCTAAGGAACTCGAAGTGTGAAATACAGAAACTGTGGTCAGTATCAAACTGTCGGAGATTGTGTTTACAGGCACTTAATATCTGACTCTGAACATTAATGAAATCTGTAATTGTGTTCCAGATAAACACTGGGGATTTGTACCGTGTTCTGTCTCTCTGTGTCCTTCACCCTCACTCTATCTCTCATCTCCAGGCTGAGGGATGTCGGTCTTACAGATTCTGGTGTCGAGGATCTCGTCTCCGCTCTCAGTACAAACCCAAAACTGACGGAGCTGAACCTGAGTTATAATAAACTGGGAGATTCAGGAGTGAAACTGGTTTCTGCGGCTCTGAAGAATTCAGACTGTAAAATACAGAAATTATGGTCAGTAGCAGAATGGAGGTAGAGTTTGTTTACGGTCACTGGGTGTCTGACACTGAACATTAATGTGATCAGTAATTGTGTTGCTGATAAACACTGGGGATTTGTACCGTCTCCTGTCTCTCTGTGTCCTTCACCCTCACTCTGTCTCATCTCCAGGCTGTATGATGTCGGTCTCACAGATTCTGGTGCCAAGGATCTCAACTCCACTCTCAGTACAAACCAATCACTGACGGAACTGAGTTTGAATGATAATAAACTAGGAGATTCAGGAGTGAAACTGGTGTCTGAGGCTTTGAAGATCTCGGAGTGTAAAATACAGAAGCTTTCGTAAGTACCAGACTGTGGGAGATTGTGTTTACAGTCACTGGGTGTCTGACACTGAACATTAATGTGATCAGTAATTGTGTTACTGATAAACACTGGGGATTTGTACCGTTTCCTGTCTCTCTGTGTCCTTCACCCTCACTCTCTCTCATCTCCAGGCTGCGGGATGTCGGTCTCACAGATTCTGGTGCCAAGGATCTCGCCTCCGCTCTCAGTTCGAACCCATCACTGACGGAGCTGAACCTGGGTGCTAATAAACTGGGAGATTCAGGAGTGAAACTGGTGTCTGCGGCTCTGAAGAATTCGGAGTGTAAAATACAGAAACTATGGTCAGTAGCAGAATGTGGGAGATTGTGTTTACAGTCACTGGGTGTCTGACACTGAACATTAATGTGATCAGTAATTGTGTTGCTGATAAACACTGGGGATTTGTACCGTCTCCTGTCTCTCTGTGTCCTTCACCCTCACTCTGTCTCATCTCCAGGCTGTATGATGTCGGTCTCACAGATTCTGGTGCCAAGGATCTCAACTCCACTCTCAGTACAAACCAATCACTGACGGAACTGAGTTTGGATGATAATAAACTAGGAGATTCAGGAGTGAAACTGGTGTCTGAGGCTTTGAAGATCTCGGAGTGTAAAATACAGAAGCTTTCGTAAGTACCAGACTGTGGGAGATTGTGTTTACAGTCACTGGGTGTCTGACACTGAACATTAATGTGATCAGTAATTGTGTTACTGATAAACACTGGGGATTTGTACCGTTTCCTGTCTCTCTGTGTCCTTCACCCTCACTCTCTCTCATCTCCAGGCTGAGGAATGTCGGTCTCACAGATTCTGGTGTCGAGGATCTCCTCTCCGCTCTCAGAACAAACCCATCACTGACGGAGCTGAACCTGAGTGGTAATAAACTGGGAGATTCAGGAGTGAAATTGGTGTCTGAAGCTCTAAGGAACTCAGAGTGTAAAATACAGAAACTGTGGTCAGTACCAGACTGTGGAATATTGTGTTTACAGAGACTTGGTGTCTGACACTGAACATTAATGTGATTTGTAATTACATTACTGATTAACAGTGTGGATATGAACAGTCTCGTGTCTCTCTGTGTTTTTCACCCTCACTCTCTCTCATCTCCAGTCTGTACGATGTAGGTCTCACAGATTCTGGTGCCAAGGATCTCGCCTCCACTCTCAGCACAAATCGATCACTGACAGAGCTGAACCTGAATGATAATGAACTGGGAGATTCAGGAGTGAAACTGGTGTCTGAAGCTCTAAGGAACTCGAAGTGTGAAATACAGAAACTGTGGTCAGTATCAAACTGTCGGAGATTGTGTTTACAGGCACTTAATATCTGACTCTGAACATTAATGAAATCTGTAATTGTGTTCCAGATAAACACTGGGGATTTGTACCATGTTCTGTCTCTCTGTGTCCTTCACCCTCACTCTATCTCATCTCCAGGCTCAGGGATGTCGGTCTCACAGATTCTGGTGCCGAGGATCTCGCCTCCGCTCTCAGAACAAACCCATCACTGACGGAGCTGAACCTGGGTGCTAACAAACTGGGAGATTCAGGAATGAAACTGGTGTCTGCGGCTCTGAGGAACACAGAGTGTAAAATACAGAAACTGTGGTAAGTACCAGACTGTGGGAGATTATGTTTACTGTCACTGGGTGTCCGACACTGAACATTAATGTGATCAGTAATTGTGTTACTGATAAACACTGGGGATTTGTACCGTCTCCTGTCTCTCTGTGTCCTTCACCCTCACTCTCTCTCATCTCCAGGCTGTATGATGTCGGTCTCACTGCTAATGGTGCCAAGGAGATCATCTCCACTCTCAGTACAAATCGATCACTGAAAGAGCTGAGTTTGAATGATAATAAACTGGGAGATTCAGGAGTGAAACTGGTGTCGGACGCGTTGAGGGTCTCGGAGTGTAAAATACAGAAACTGTGGTAAATACCAGACAGTGGGAGATTGTGTTTACAGGCACAGGGTGTCTGACACTGAACATTAATGTGATCATTAATTGTGATACTGATAAACACTGGGGTTTTCTATCGTCTCCTGTCTCTCTTTGTCCTTCCCCTTCACTCTATCTCTCATCTCCAGGCTGAGGGATGTCGGTCTTACAGATTCTGGTGTCGAGGATCTCGTCTCCGCTCTCAGTACAAACCCAAAACTGACGGAGCTGAACCTGAGTTATAATAAACTGGGAGATTCAGGAGTGAAACTGGTTTCTGCGGCTCTGAAGCATTCAGACTGTAAAATACAGAAATTATGGTCAGTAGCAGAATGGAGGTAGAGTTTGTTTACGGTCACTGGGTGTCTGACACTGAACATTAATGTGATCAGTAATTGTGTTGCTGATAAACACTGGGGATTTGTACCGTCTCCTGTCTCTCTGTGTCCTTCACCCTCACTCTGTCTCATCTCCAGGCTGTATGATGTCGGTCTCACAGATTCTGGTGCCAAGGATCTCAACTCCACTCTCAGTACAAACCAATCACTGACGGAACTGAGTTTGAATGATAATAAACTAGGAGATTCAGGAGTGAAACTGGTGTCTGAGGCTTTGAAGATCTCGGAGTGTAAAATACAGAAGCTTTCGTAAGTACCAGACTGTGGGAGATTGTGTTTACAGTCACTGGGTGTCTGACACTGAACATTAATGTGATCAGTAATTGTGTTACTGATAAACACTGGGGATTTGTACCGTTTCCTGTCTCTCTGTGTCCTTCACCCTCACTCTCTCTCATCTCCAGGCTGAGGAATGTCGGTCTCACAGATTCTGGTGTCGAGGATCTCCTCTCCGCTCTCAGAACAAACCCATCACTGACGGAGCTGAACCTGAGTGGTAATAAACTGGGAGATTCAGGAGTGAAATTGGTGTCTGAAGCTCTAAGGAACTCAGAGTGTAAAATACAGAAACTGTGGTCAGTACCAGACTGTGGAATATTGTGTTTACAGAGACTTGGTGTCTGACACTGAACATTAATGTGATTTGTAATTACATTACTGATTAACAGTGTGGATATGAACAGTCTCGTGTCTCTCTGTGTTTTTCACCCTCACTCTCTCTCATCTCCAGTCTGTACGATGTAGGTCTCACAGATTCTGGTGCCAAGGATCTCGCCTCCACTCTCAGCACAAATCGATCACTGACAGAGCTGAACCTGAATGATAATGAACTGGGAGATTCAGGAGTGAAACTGGTGTCTGAAGCTCTAAGGAACTCGAAGTGTGAAATACAGAAACTGTGGTCAGTATCAAACTGTCGGAGATTGTGTTTACAGGCACTTAATATCTGACTCTGAACATTAATGAAATCTGTAATTGTGTTCCAGATAAACACTGGGGATTTGTACCGTGTTCTGTCTCTCTGTGTCCTTCACCCTCACTCTATCTCATCTCCAGGCTCAGGGATGTCGGTCTCACAGATTCTGGTGCCGAGGATCTCGCCTCCGCTCTCAGAACAAACCCATCACTGACGGAGCTGAACCTGGGTGCTAACAAACTGGGAGATTCAGGAATGAAACTGGTGTCTGCGGCTCTGAGGAACACAGAGTGTAAAATACAGAAACTGTGGTAAGTACCAGACTGTGGGAGATTATGTTTACTGTCACTGGGTGTCCGACACTGAACATTAATGTGATCAGTAATTGTGTTACTGATAAACACTGGGGATTTGTACCGTCTCCTGTCTCTCTGTGTCCTTCACCCTCACTCTCTCTCATCTCCAGGCTGTATGATGTCGGTCTCACTGCTAATGGTGCCAAGGAGATCATCTCCACTCTCAGTACAAATCGATCACTGAAAGAGCTGAGTTTGAATGATAATAAACTGGGAGATTCAGGAGTGAAACTGGTGTCGGACGCGTTGAGGGTCTCGGAGTGTAAAATACAGAAACTGTGGTAAATACCAGACAGTGGGAGATTGTGTTTACAGGCACAGGGTGTCTGACACTGAACATTAATGTGATCATTAATTGTGATACTGATAAACACTGGGGTTTTCTATCGTCTCCTGTCTCTCTTTGTCCTTCCCCTTCACTCTATCTCTCATCTCCAGGCTGAGGGATGTCGGTCTTACAGATTCTGGTGTCGAGGATCTCGTCTCCGCTCTCAGTACAAACCCAAAACTGACGGAGCTGAACCTGAGTTATAATAAACTGGGAGATTCAGGAGTGAAACTGGTTTCTGCGGCTCTGAAGCATTCAGACTGTAAAATACAGAAATTATGGTCAGTAGCAGAATGGAGGTAGAGTTTGTTTACGGTCACTGGGTGTCTGACACTGAACATTAATGTGATCAGTAATTGTGTTGCTGATAAACACTGGGGATTTGTACCGTCTCCTGTCTCTCTGTGTCCTTCACCCTCACTCTGTCTCATCTCCAGGCTGTATGATGTCGGTCTCACAGATTCTGGTGCCAAGGATCTCAACTCCACTCTCAGTACAAACCAATCACTGACGGAACTGAGTTTGAATGATAATAAACTAGGAGATTCAGGAGTGAAACTGGTGTCTGAGGCTTTGAAGATCTCGGAGTGTAAAATACAGAAGCTTTCGTAAGTACCAGACTGTGGGAGATTGTGTTTACAGTCACTGGGTGTCTGACACTGAACATTAATGTGATCAGTAATTGTGTTACTGATAAACACTGGGGATTTGTACCGTTTCCTGTCTCTCTGTGTCCTTCACCCTCACTCTCTCTCATCTCCAGGCTGAGGAATGTCGGTCTCACAGATTCTGGTGTCGAGGATCTCCTCTCCGCTCTCAGAACAAACCCATCACTGACGGAGCTGAACCTGAGTGGTAATAAACTGGGAGATTCAGGAGTGAAATTGGTGTCTGAAGCTCTAAGGAACTCAGAGTGTAAAATACAGAAACTGTGGTCAGTACCAGACTGTGGAATATTGTGTTTACAGAGACTTGGTGTCTGACACTGAACATTAATGTGATTTGTAATTACATTACTGATTAACAGTGTGGATATGAACAGTCTCGTGTCTCTCTGTGTTTTTCACCCTCACTCTCTCTCATCTCCAGTCTGTACGATGTAGGTCTCACAGATTCTGGTGCCAAGGATCTCGCCTCCACTCTCAGCACAAATCGATCACTGACAGAGCTGAACCTGAATGATAATGAACTGGGAGATTCAGGAGTGAAACTGGTGTCTGAAGCTCTAAGGAACTCGAAGTGTGAAATACAGAAACTGTGGTCAGTATCAAACTGTCGGAGATTGTGTTTACAGGCACTTAATATCTGACTCTGAACATTAATGAAATCTGTAATTGTGTTCCAGATAAACACTGGGGATTTGTACCGTGTTCTGTCTCTCTGTGTCCTTCACCCTCACTCTATCTCATCTCCAGGCTCAGGGATGTCGGTCTCACAGATTCTGGTGCCGAGGATCTCGCCTCCGCTCTCAGAACAAACCCATCACTGACGGAGCTGAACCTGGGTGCTAACAAACTGGGAGATTCAGGAATGAAACTGGTGTCTGCGGCTCTGAGGAACACAGAGTGTAAAATACAGAAACTGTGGTAAGTACCAGACTGTGGGAGATTATGTTTACTGTCACTGGGTGTCCGACACTGAACATTAATGTGATCAGTAATTGTGTTACTGATAAACACTGGGGATTTGTACCGTCTCCTGTCTCTCTGTGTCCTTCACCCTCACTCTCTCTCATCTCCAGGCTGTATGATGTCGGTCTCACTGCTAATGGTGCCAAGGAGATCATCTCCACTCTCAGTACAAATCGATCACTGAAAGAGCTGAGTTTGAATGATAATAAACTGGGAGATTCAGGAGTGAAACTGGTGTCGGACGCGTTGAGGGTCTCGGAGTGTAAAATACAGAAACTGTGGTAAATACCAGACAGTGGGAGATTGTGTTTACAGGCACAGGGTGTCTGACACTGAACATTAATGTGATCATTAATTGTGATACTGATAAACACTGGGGTTTTCTATCGTCTCCTGTCTCTCTTTGTCCTTCCCCTTCACTCTATCTCTCATCTCCAGGCTGAGGGATGTCGGTCTTACAGATTCTGGTGTCGAGGATCTCGTCTCCGCTCTCAGTACAAACCCAAAACTGACGGAGCTGAACCTGAGTTATAATAAACTGGGAGATTCAGGAGTGAAACTGGTTTCTGCGGCTCTGAAGAATTCAGACTGTAAAATACAGAAATTATGGTCAGTAGCAGAATGGAGGTAGAGTTTGTTTACGGTCACTGGGTGTCTGACACTGAACATTAATGTGATCAGTAATTGTGTTGCTGATAAACACTGGGGATTTGTACCGTCTCCTGTCTCTCTGTGTCCTTCACCCTCACTCTGTCTCATCTCCAGGCTGTATGATGTCGGTCTCACAGATTCTGGTGCCAAGGATCTCAACTCCACTCTCAGTACAAACCAATCACTGACGGAACTGAGTTTGAATGATAATAAACTAGGAGATTCAGGAGTGAAACTGGTGTCTGAGGCTTTGAAGATCTCGGAGTGTAAAATACAGAAGCTTTCGTAAGTACCAGACTGTGGGAGATTGTGTTTACAGTCACTGGGTGTCTGACACTGAACATTAATGTGATCAGTAATTGTGTTACTGATAAACACTGGGGATTTGTACCGTTTCCTGTCTCTCTGTGTCCTTCACCCTCACTCTCTCTCATCTCCAGGCTGCGGGATGTCGGTCTCACAGATTCTGGTGCCAAGGATCCCGCCTCCGCTCTCAGTTCGAACCCATCACTGACGGAGCTGAACCTGGGTGCTAATAAACTGGGAGATTCAGGAGTGAAACTGGTGTCTGCGGCTCTGAAGAATTCGGAGTGTAAAATACAGAAACTATGGTCAGTAGCAGAATGTGGGAGATTGTGTTTACAGTCACTGGGTGTCTGACACTGAACATTAATGTGATCAGTAATTGTGTTGCTGATAAACACTGGGGATTTGTACCGTCTCCTGTCTCTCTGTGTCCTTCACCCTCACTCTGTCTCATCTCCAGGCTGTATGATGTCGGTCTCACAGATTCTGGTGCCAAGGATCTCAACTCCACTCTCAGTACAAACCAATCACTGACGGAACTGAGTTTGGATGATAATAAACTAGGAGATTCAGGAGTGAAACTGGTGTCTGAGGCTTTGAAGATCTCGGAGTGTAAAATACAGAAGCTTTCGTAAGTACCAGACTGTGGGAGATTGTGTTTACAGTCACTGGGTGTCTGACACTGAACATTAATGTGATCAGTAATTGTGTTACTGATAAACACTGGGGATTTGTACCGTTTCCTGTCTCTCTGTGTCCTTCACCCTCACTCTCTCTCATCTCCAGGCTGAGGAATGTCGGTCTCACAGATTCTGGTGTCGAGGATCTCCTCTCCGCTCTCAGAACAAACCCATCACTGACGGAGCTGAACCTGAGTGGTAATAAACTGGGAGATTCAGGAGTGAAATTGGTGTCTGAAGCTCTAAGGAACTCAGAGTGTAAAATACAGAAACTGTGGTCAGTACCAGACTGTGGAATATTGTGTTTACAGAGACTTGGTGTCTGACACTGAACATTAATGTGATTTGTAATTACATTACTGATTAACAGTGTGGATATGAACAGTCTCGTGTCTCTCTGTGTTTTTCACCCTCACTCTCTCTCATCTCCAGTCTGTACGATGTAGGTCTCACAGATTCTGGTGCCAAGGATCTCGCCTCCACTCTCAGCACAAATCGATCACTGACAGAGCTGAACCTGAATGATAATGAACTGGGAGATTCAGGAGTGAAACTGGTGTCTGAAGCTCTAAGGAACTCGAAGTGTGAAATACAGAAACTGTGGTCAGTATCAAACTGTCGGAGATTGTGTTTACAGGCACTTAATATCTGACTCTGAACATTAATGAAATCTGTAATTGTGTTCCAGATAAACACTGGGGATTTGTACCGTGTTCTGTCTCTCTGTGTCCTTCACCCTCACTCTATCTCATCTCCAGGCTCAGGGATGTCGGTCTCACAGATTCTGGTGCCGAGGATCTCGCCTCCGCTCTCAGAACAAACCCATCACTGACGGAGCTGAACCTGGGTGCTAACAAACTGGGAGATTCAGGAATGAAACTGGTGTCTGCGGCTCTGAGGAACACAGAGTGTAAAATACAGAAACTGTGGTAAGTACCAGACTGTGGGAGATTATGTTTACTGTCACTGGGTGTCCGACACTGAACATTAATGTGATCAGTAATTGTGTTACTGATAAACACTGGGGATTTGTACCGTCTCCTGTCTCTCTGTGTCCTTCACCCTCACTCTCTCTCATCTCCAGGCTGTATGATGTCGGTCTCACTGCTAATGGTGCCAAGGAGATCATCTCCACTCTCAGTACAAATCGATCACTGAAAGAGCTGAGTTTGAATGATAATAAACTGGGAGATTCAGGAGTGAAACTGGTGTCGGACGCGTTGAGGGTCTCGGAGTGTAAAATACAGAAACTGTGGTAAATACCAGACAGTGGGAGATTGTGTTTACAGGCACAGGGTGTCTGACACTGAACATTAATGTGATCATTAATTGTGATACTGATAAACACTGGGGTTTTCTATCGTCTCCTGTCTCTCTTTGTCCTTCCCCTTCACTCTATCTCTCATCTCCAGGCTGAGGGATGTCGGTCTTACAGATTCTGGTGTCGAGGATCTCGTCTCCGCTCTCAGTACAAACCCAAAACTGACGGAGCTGAACCTGAGTTATAATAAACTGGGAGATTCAGGAGTGAAACTGGTTTCTGCGGCTCTGAAGAATTCAGACTGTAAAATACAGAAATTATGGTCAGTAGCAGAATGGAGGTAGAGTTTGTTTACGGTCACTGGGTGTCTGACACTGAACATTAATGTGATCAGTAATTGTGTTGCTGATAAACACTGGGGATTTGTACCGTCTCCTGTCTCTCTGTGTCCTTCACCCTCACTCTGTCTCATCTCCAGGCTGTATGATGTCGGTCTCACAGATTCTGGTGCCAAGGATCTCAACTCCACTCTCAGTACAAACCAATCACTGACGGAACTGAGTTTGAATGATAATAAACTAGGAGATTCAGGAGTGAAACTGGTGTCTGAGGCTTTGAAGATCTCGGAGTGTAAAATACAGAAGCTTTCGTAAGTACCAGACTGTGGGAGATTGTGTTTACAGTCACTGGGTGTCTGACACTGAACATTAATGTGATCAGTAATTGTGTTACTGATAAACACTGGGGATTTGTACCGTTTCCTGTCTCTCTGTGTCCTTCACCCTCACTCTCTCTCATCTCCAGGCTGCGGGATGTCGGTCTCACAGATTCTGGTGCCAAGGATCTCGCCTCCGCTCTCAGTTCGAACCCATCACTGACGGAGCTGAACCTGGGTGCTAATAAACTGGGAGATTCAGGAGTGAAACTGGTGTCTGCGGCTCTGAAGAATTCGGAGTGTAAAATACAGAAACTATGGTCAGTAGCAGAATGTGGGAGATTGTGTTTACAGTCACTGGGTGTCTGACACTGAACATTAATGTGATCAGTAATTGTGTTGCTGATAAACACTGGGGATTTGTACCGTCTCCTGTCTCTCTGTGTCCTTCACCCTCACTCTGTCTCATCTCCAGGCTGTATGATGTCGGTCTCACAGATTCTGGTGCCAAGGATCTCAACTCCACTCTCAGTACAAACCAATCACTGACGGAACTGAGTTTGGATGATAATAAACTAGGAGATTCAGGAGTGAAACTGGTGTCTGAGGCTTTGAAGATCTCGGAGTGTAAAATACAGAAGCTTTCGTAAGTACCAGACTGTGGGAGATTGTGTTTACAGTCACTGGGTGTCTGACACTGAACATTAATGTGATCAGTAATTGTGTTACTGATAAACACTGGGGATTTGTACCGTTTCCTGTCTCTCTGTGTCCTTCACCCTCACTCTCTCTCATCTCCAGGCTGAGGAATGTCGGTCTCACAGATTCTGGTGTCGAGGATCTCCTCTCCGCTCTCAGAACAAACCCATCACTGACGGAGCTGAACCTGAGTGGTAATAAACTGGGAGATTCAGGAGTGAAATTGGTGTCTGAAGCTCTAAGGAACTCAGAGTGTAAAATACAGAAACTGTGGTCAGTACCAGACTGTGGAATATTGTGTTTACAGAGACTTGGTGTCTGACACTGAACATTAATGTGATTTGTAATTACATTACTGATTAACAGTGTGGATATGAACAGTCTCGTGTCTCTCTGTGTTTTTCACCCTCACTCTCTCTCATCTCCAGTCTGTACGATGTAGGTCTCACAGATTCTGGTGCCAAGGATCTCGCCTCCACTCTCAGCACAAATCGATCACTGACAGAGCTGAACCTGAATGATAATGAACTGGGAGATTCAGGAGTGAAACTGGTGTCTGAAGCTCTAAGGAACTCGAAGTGTGAAATACAGAAACTGTGGTCAGTATCAAACTGTCGGAGATTGTGTTTACAGGCACTTAATATCTGACTCTGAACATTAATGAAATCTGTAATTGTGTTCCAGATAAACACTGGGGATTTGTACCGTGTTCTGTCTCTCTGTGTCCTTCACCCTCACTCTATCTCATCTCCAGGCTCAGGGATGTCGGTCTCACAGATTCTGGTGCCGAGGATCTCGCCTCCGCTCTCAGAACAAACCCATCACTGACGGAGCTGAACCTGGGTGCTAACAAACTGGGAGATTCAGGAATGAAACTGGTGTCTGCGGCTCTGAGGAACACAGAGTGTAAAATACAGAAACTGTGGTAAGTACCAGACTGTGGGAGATTATGTTTACTGTCACTGGGTGTCCGACACTGAACATTAATGTGATCAGTAATTGTGTTACTGATAAACACTGGGGATTTGTACTGTCTCCTGTCTCTCTGTGTCCTTCACCCTCACTCTCTCTCATCTCCAGGCTGTATGATGTCGGTCTCACTGCTAATGGTGCCAAGGAGATCATCTCCACTCTCAGTACAAATCGATCACTGAAAGAGCTGAGTTTGAATGATAATAAACTGGGAGATTCAGGAGTGAAACTGGTGTCGGACGCGTTGAGGGTCTCGGAGTGTAAAATACAGAAACTGTGGTAAATACCAGACAGTGGGAGATTGTGTTTACAGGCACAGGGTGTCTGACACTGAACATTAATGTGATCATTAATTGTGATACTGATAAACACTGGGGTTTTCTATCGTCTCCTGTCTCTCTTTGTCCTTCCCCTTCACTCTATCTCTCATCTCCAGGCTGAGGGATGTCGGTCTTACAGATTCTGGTGTCGAGGATCTCGTCTCCGCTCTCAGTACAAACCCAAAACTGACGGAGCTGAACCTGAGTTATAATAAACTGGGAGATTCAGGAGTGAAACTGGTTTCTGCGGCTCTGAAGAATTCAGACTGTAAAATACAGAAATTATGGTCAGTAGCAGAATGGAGGTAGAGTTTGTTTACGGTCACTGGGTGTCTGACACTGAACATTAATGTGATCAGTAATTGTGTTGCTGATAAACACTGGGGATTTGTACCGTCTCCTGTCTCTCTGTGTCCTTCACCCTCACTCTCTCTCATCTCCAGGCTGCGGGATGTCGGTCTCACAGATTCTGGTGCCAAGGATCTCGCCTCCGCTCTCAGTTCGAACCCATCACTGACGGAGCTGAACCTGGGTGCTAATAAACTGGGAGATTCAGGAGTGAAACTGGTGTCTGCGGCTCTGAAGAATTCGGAGTGTAAAATACAGAAACTATGGTCAGTAGCAGAATGTGGGAGATTGTGTTTACAGTCACTGGGTGTCTGACACTGAACATTAATGTGATCAGTAATTGTGTTGCTGATAAACACTGGGGATTTGTACCGTCTCCTGTCTCTCTGTGTCCTTCACCCTCACTCTGTCTCATCTCCAGGCTGTATGATGTCGGTCTCACAGATTCTGGTGCCAAGGATCTCAACTCCACTCTCAGTACAAACCAATCACTGACGGAACTGAGTTTGGATGATAATAAACTAGGAGATTCAGGAGTGAAACTGGTGTCTGAGGCTTTGAAGATCTCGGAGTGTAAAATACAGAAGCTTTCGTAAGTACCAGACTGTGGGAGATTGTGTTTACAGTCACTGGGTGTCTGACACTGAACATTAATGTGATCAGTAATTGTGTTACTGATAAACACTGGGGATTTGTACCGTTTCCTGTCTCTCTGTGTCCTTCACCCTCACTCTCTCTCATCTCCAGGCTGAGGAATGTCGGTCTCACAGATTCTGGTGTCGAGGATCTCCTCTCCGCTCTCAGAACAAACCCATCACTGACGGAGCTGAACCTGAGTGGTAATAAACTGGGAGATTCAGGAGTGAAATTGGTGTCTGAAGCTCTAAGGAACTCAGAGTGTAAAATACAGAAACTGTGGTCAGTACCAGACTGTGGAATATTGTGTTTACAGAGACTTGGTGTCTGACACTGAACATTAATGTGATTTGTAATTACATTACTGATTAACAGTGTGGATATGAACAGTCTCGTGTCTCTCTGTGTTTTTCACCCTCACTCTCTCTCATCTCCAGTCTGTACGATGTAGGTCTCACAGATTCTGGTGCCAAGGATCTCGCCTCCACTCTCAGCACAAATCGATCACTGACAGAGCTGAACCTGAATGATAATGAACTGGGAGATTCAGGAGTGAAACTGGTGTCTGAAGCTCTAAGGAACTCGAAGTGTGAAATACAGAAACTGTGGTCAGTATCAAACTGTCGGAGATTGTGTTTACAGGCACTTAATATCTGACTCTGAACATTAATGAAATCTGTAATTGTGTTCCAGATAAACACTGGGGATTTGTACCGTGTTCTGTCTCTCTGTGTCCTTCACCCTCACTCTATCTCATCTCCAGGCTCAGGGATGTCGGTCTCACAGATTCTGGTGCCGAGGATCTCGCCTCCGCTCTCAGAACAAACCCATCACTGACGGAGCTGAACCTGGGTGCTAACAAACTGGGAGATTCAGGAATGAAACTGGTGTCTGCGGCTCTGAGGAACACAGAGTGTAAAATACAGAAACTGTGGTAAGTACCAGACTGTGGGAGATTATGTTTACTGTCACTGGGTGTCCGACACTGAACATTAATGTGATCAGTAATTGTGTTACTGATAAACACTGGGGATTTGTACCGTCTCCTGTCTCTCTGTGTCCTTCACCCTCACTCTCTCTCATCTCCAGGCTGTATGATGTCGGTCTCACTGCTAATGGTGCCAAGGAGATCATCTCCACTCTCAGTACAAATCGATCACTGAAAGAGCTGAGTTTGAATGATAATAAACTGGGAGATTCAGGAGTGAAACTGGTGTCGGACGCGTTGAGGGTCTCGGAGTGTAAAATACAGAAACTGTGGTAAATACCAGACAGTGGGAGATTGTGTTTACAGGCACAGGGTGTCTGACACTGAACATTAATGTGATCATTAATTGTGATACTGATAAACACTGGGGTTTTCTATCGTCTCCTGTCTCTCTTTGTCCTTCCCCTTCACTCTATCTCTCATCTCCAGGCTGAGGGATGTCGGTCTTACAGATTCTGGTGTCGAGGATCTCGTCTCCGCTCTCAGTACAAACCCAAAACTGACGGAGCTGAACCTGAGTTATAATAAACTGGGAGATTCAGGAGTGAAACTGGTTTCTGCGGCTCTGAAGAATTCAGACTGTAAAATACAGAAATTATGGTCAGTAGCAGAATGGAGGTAGAGTTTGTTTACGGTCACTGGGTGTCTGACACTGAACATTAATGTGATCAGTAATTGTGTTGCTGATAAACACTGGGGATTTGTACCGTCTCCTGTCTCTGTGTCCTTCACCCTCACTCTCTCTCATTTCCAGGCTGATGGATGTCGGACTCACAGATTCAGCTGCCGGAGATTTTGTGTCCGCTCTCAGTACAAAAACTTCACTAATGGTGCTCAGCCTGAATAACAATAAACTGCGAGATTCAGGAGTGAAACTGGTGTCTGCGGCTCTGATGAAATCACGGTGTAAATTACAGGAATTAGGGTAGGTACCAAACTGTAGGAGGTTGTGTTTACAGTCACTGGGTGTCTGACACTGAACATTAATGTGATCAGTAATTGTGTTACTGATAAACACTGGGGATTTGTACCGTCTCCTGTCTCTCTGTGACCTTCACCCTCTCTTTCTCTCATCTCCAGGCTGAGGGATGTCGGTCTCACAGATTCTGGTGCCGGCGATCTCGCCTCTGCTCTCAGAACAAACCCATCACTAACAGAGTTGAACCTGAATGATAATCTGCTGGGAGATTCAGGAGTGAAACTGCTGTCTGCGGCTCTGGGGAACCCGGAGTGTAAATTACAGAAACTGCAGTGAGTACCAGACTGTGGGAGATTGTGTTTATAGTCACTGCGTGTCTGACACTGAACTTTAATTTATCAGTAATTGTGTTACTGATAAACACTGGGAATTTGTACTGTCTCCTGTCTCTCTGTGTCCTTCACAGTCTCTGCTCATCTCCAGGCTGTGGAATGTCAGCCTCACATATTCAGCTGCAGGATACCTTGCCTCCATTCTCCCGAGAAACACTTCACTAACGGTGCTCATTCTGAATAACAATAAGCTGGGAGATTCAGAATTTAAACTGTTGCCAACGACTCTGATGAAATCAGAGTGTAAATTACAGAAACTGTGTTAAATGCCAGACTGTGGGAGATTGAGATTGTGATTACCTTCACTGCGTGTCTGACACTAAACATTAATGTAATCAGAAATTGTGTTACTGATAAACACTGGGGATTTGTACCATCTCCTGTCTCTTTGTGCCCTTTTATCTCCAGGCTGGACAATATCGGTCTCACAGATTCTGGTGCCAAGGATCTCGCCTCCGCTCTCAGTACAAACCCATCACTGACAGAGTTGAACCTGAGTGTTAATAAACTGGGAGATTCAGGAGTGAAACTGGTGTCTGAGGCTCTGAGGAACCCGGAGTGTAAAATACAGAAACTGGGGTAAGTACCAGACTGTGGGAGATTGTGTTTACAGTCACTGGGTGTCTGACACTGAACATTAATGCGATCAGTAATTGTGTTACTGATAAACACTGGGGATTTGTACCGTCTCCTGTCTCTCTGTGACCTTCACCCTCTCTTTCTCTCATCTCCAGGCTGAGGGATGTCGGTCTCACAGATTCTGGTGCCGGCGATCTCGCCTCTGCTCTCAGAACAAACCCATCACTAACAGAGTTGAACCTGAATGATAATCAGCTGGGAGATTCAGGAGTGAAACTGCTGTCTGCGGCTCTGGGGAACCCGGAGTGTAAATTACAGAAACTGCAGTAAGTACCAGACTGTGGGAGATTGTGTTTATAGTCACTGCGTGTCTGACACTGAACTTTAATTTATCAGTAATTGTGTTACTGATAAACACTGGGAATTTATACCGTCTCCTGTCTCTCTGTGTCCTTCACAGTCTCTGCTCATCTCCAGGCTGTGGAATGTCAGCCTCACAATTCAGCTGCAGGATACCTTGCCTCCATTCTCCCGAGAAACACTTCACTAACGGTGCTCATTCTGAATAACAATAAACTGGGTTATTCAGAATTTAAACTGTTGCCAACGACTCTGATGAAATCAGAGTGTAAATTACTGAAACTGTGTTAAATATCAGACTGTGGGAGATTGAGATTGTGTTTACCTTCACTGGGTGTCTGACAGTGAACATTAATGTGATCAGTAATTGTGTTACTGATAAACACTGGGGATTTGTACCGTCTCCTGTCTCTCTGTGTACTTCACCTTCACTCTCTCTCATCTCCAGGCTGGAAAGTGTCGGTCTCACAGATTCTGGTGTCGAGGATCTCGTCTCCGCTCTCAGTACAAACCCATCACTGACAGAGCTGAGCCTGGGATCAAACTCGCTGACAGACCGATCTGTCCCCGCTCTCCGCCGCCTCATACTGACCCTCCCGAGTCTGGAGCGGATCCTGTGAGTGTTTGTGTTAATGTTCAATGTGATAAAATATCAGCGGATCCGCGGGTTTTCTGGTGATATTTGTCTGCGAGTGTTGTTCCCTGTTACTGACACTGTTGTGTGATCTGTTTATTTCGTCTTTATTCTCCCATCTGTTTCAGGCTGGGGAACAATCGGTTCAGTGAGACCGGGGAGAAGGAACTGAGATCTCTGCAGGAACCCAGACCCGGACTGACAGTGAGAGTGTGAACATCTGAATGTGTGAACATCCCCGCCCGCGGGATGCCGACAGTTTAGCCGATTCCCCGCCCTCCCCTTTAACTCCCGCCCCCCACCTTCCCCTTACCTTTAATGGCCACGCGCCAGGTTTAATTCCCAACCGTTTTTAACGGAACTAGCTTCAGGCTCGCGCTGTGCGACGCTTCTGGTCTCCCGTGGTGACGTATTTCCGCCTCCTGTCCAGCGGCGCTGCTTCTGCCGGATGTGCGGGTTCGAGACCCCGGGGAATTACACAGACAGGAAGAGCCCGGGGGCCGGGGCTCAGTCTGGGACACCGGTGTCCCGGGGTGGGATTATCCCGCAAGTACGTAATGCTGGCTGGCCTGCTGCGTTCACGGGCAACTTTTACGTTTCATGCCGGGGAATTACACAGACAGGAAGGGCCCGATGATGGCGGGTTTTTTCTGAGACACCGGCGTGGATAACTTCACTCACATCATCTCTGAACTGATTCCACAACCTACGGACTCACTTTCAAATAATTTACAACTCGTGTCAGTATTATTTAATATTTTATTTGCACAAATTTCCCTTCCTTTGCACGTTGCTTGTTGGTTAGTCTTTGTTTTTGTATAGTTTTTCATAAATTCTGCTATATTGATTTATTGTCCTGTAAATGACTGCAATAAAATGAATCTCGGGGTAGTATATGGTGACAAATAAGAACTTTGATAATAAACAACACGCATCAAAGTTGCTGGTGAACGCAGCAGGCCAGGCAGTATCTCTAGGAAGAGGTACAGTCGAGACCCTTCGTCAGGACTAACTGAGGGAAGAGTGAGTAAGAGATTTGAAAGTTGGAGGGGGAGGGGGAGATCCAAAATGATAGGAGAAGACAGGAGGGGGAGGGATGGAGCCAAGAGCTGGACAGGTGATTGGCAAAGGGACATGAGAGGATCATGGGACAGGAGGTCCAGGGAGAAGGAAAAGGGTGAGGAGGGGGAACCCAGAGGATGGGCAAGGGGACAAAAAAGGGAAATGATAAATAAAGTCCCATCACACACTCCCGGGGTCAAACACAGCATGAAACTCCCTCTATACCATCCCATCACACACTCCCGGGGTCAAACACAGAGTGAATCTCCCACCACACCGTCCCATCACACACTCCCGGGGTCAGACACAGAGTGAATCTCCCACCACACCGTCCCATCACACACTCCCGGGGTCAGACACAGAGTGAATCTCCCACCACACCATCCCATCACACACTCCCGGGGTCAAACACAGAGTGAATCTCCCACCACACCGTCCCATCACACACTCTCGAGGTCAGACACAGAGTGAATCTCCCACCACACCGTCCCATCACACACTCCCGGGGTCAGACACAGCGTGAATCTCCCACCACACCGTCCCATCACACACTCCCGGGGTCAGACACAGCGTGAATCTCCCACCACACCGTCCCATCACACACTCCCGGGGTCAGACACAGCGTGAAGCTCCCTCCACACCGTCCCATCACACACTCCCGGGGTCAGACACAGCGTGAATCTCCCACCACACCATCCCATCACACACTCCCGGGGTCAGACACAGCGTGAAGCTCCCTCCACGCCGTTCCATCACACAATCCCAGTGACTCCCTTGTCCATTCGTCCCCCCCACATCCCTTCCCACCTATCTCCCACCCAGCACTAATCCTTGTAAGCGGAACAAGTGCTACACATGCCCTTACACTTCCTCCCTCACCACCATTCAGGGCCCCAGACAGTCCTTCCAGGTGAGGCGAGACTTCACCTGTGAGTCGGCTGGGGTGATATACTGCGTCCGGTGCTCCCGATGTGGCCTTCTATATATTGGCGAGACCCGACACAGACTGGGAGACCGCTTTGCTGAACAACTAAGCCCTGTCCACCAGAGAAAGCAGGATCTCCCAGTGGCCACACATTTTAATTCCACGTCCCATTCCCATTCTGACATGTCTTTCCACGGCCTCCTCTACTGTAAAGATGAAGCCACACTCAGATTGGAGGAACAACACCTTATATTCCGTCTGGGTAGCCTCCAACCTGATGGCATGAACATTGACTTCTCTAACTTCAGTTAATGCCCCACCTCTGCTTTGTACCCCATCCCTTATTTATTATTTATTATCATTATTATTTTTCCCCATTTTTTCTCTCCCTTTTTTCTCCCTCTGTCCCTCTCACTATAGTGGGTTCACCTCCCCTTTCTTTTTCCCTAGGCCTCCTGTCCCATGACCCCCCCCCCTTCTCCAACTCTGTATACCGTTTGCCAATTAACTGTCCAGCTCTTGGCCCCATCCCTCCCCCTCCCCCTCCCACTTTCCAATCTCTGACTATCTCTTCTTTAAATTAGTCCTGACGAAGGGTCTCGACCCGAAACGTCGACTGTACCTCTTCCTAGAGATGCTGCCTGGCCTGCTGTGTTCACCAGAATTTTTGTGTGTGTTCCTTGGTTAATGTGGCCGCCAGGGATGGAGTGAGACACTGACTTACAATGGTCACAGTCGCACACAGAATCTATGGCGAAGGAACATGCGGTGCCCGTGGATACAATCCCGGGATCGAGTGTCTTATTGATTATAATAACAGTATTTTAATTTGTGTTTTATATAGTCTTGGGTATTTCATGTATGTTTTAATTCTATTAATTTTGTCATTGAATAAACTAATGTATATATCTCAGATATTCACACATACACATATACATGTGGGTTTTGGGGAGGAGGGGTGAGGGGTTTGGGAGGAAGAGGAGTGACGGGACGAGGAGTGGACTGATGAGACGGTGACCGTGGCGAAGTCATTGACTCAATAGGGGACGAAAAGGGGAGGCGAAAGTTCCTGTCACAAACTGGTGGTGACGTGGATAAGATAGAGTCGGGGTGAGGAGGAGCGAAACGACAGGAAGGGAGCGGGAGTGATCTGACCAGGAAGGAGGGAAAGTAATGGGACGAGGTGGGAGGGGATCTGATGGGACGGGAAGGGAGGGGAAGTTGCAGGACCAGGAAAGAGGGGTCTGAAAGGAGAGGGTGGGCAGGAACAGGATGGGGCGTGTGGGGGAAGGGTGGGTGATTTCGATCCTTCGCAAATAAGACGGACGGCAAGAAGGAGAGCGCGGACAGGGGAAATGGGGAGCGAGAGGTCGAGACGCGATCTGGGCTGATGGGACGGAGAGTTGAGTGTCTGAACGGAGGGAGAGGGGAGAGACTCACTCAACGAGAGAGGGAAGGGATCGGGTGAGGGAGCGAAATTTCCCATCGGACAACGTTCACCACCCAGAATGTGTTGGATGGCAGGAGAAAGGACAAGGGGACGGAGAGGGGAGGGTGTCAGGAGTGATGGAGTGAGTAGTGGAGAGACTCACAGGGTAACTGAAAGAGAGGGCGATGAGGAGTTGAGATTGAATAAACAGGGAGGGAAGTGAGTGGGAGGTGAGGAAAAGGGTGTGACTATTTCTACGATGCTGGGAGAGCGGTTTCAATGATAACCATCACAAAATGGCCACCAGCCAGGGTGAGAGGGGCGGTGATAGAGGGGACAGAGAGCGGAGTGTGTCAGGAGTGACCGGATGCCGCGGGTGGGACAGGGCGACTCGTAACAAGGGAGCTTGAACTGGGGGGTTCCCACGGGGAGGAATGTGACCACGGGAATGTTACCCACCAACCCCCACCCCCAACTCCGTCTCCAAAATCCGGCCTTGATTTTCCTTTCAGGCCGCTCGGCCCGAATCCTTTGGGCTGTCCCGTGGAGCGGGGAACGTGTCGTCACTGGGGCCCGTCAGAGGCCGGGGTGGGCGCCGGTTCGCTGGAGAAGATGGAGGCGAGGTCCGGCGGTGCGAGCTGGTTAGCGTGGATCACCACCATTCTCTGTGGGTGGGGGAGAGGGAGGGATCAGATTGAGGAGGGGACGGGAGAAAGAGAAGGTGAGGAGAGGAGACAGGATCCACTACCCACTCCCACAGCCTCTCTCTCCCTCCGTCCCTCTCTCCACACCCTCTGTCCCTCCATCTCTTCCTCCCACCTCTCTCTCCCCCTCCCTATCCTCCTCTCCCCACCCCTTTCATTCCCTTTCTGCCCCCATCTCTCTCTCTTGCTCCCTCCCATCTCTCCCCACCCTCTTTCCATCTCCCCCCATCTCTCCCACCCACGTCCCATCCCCCGCCGCCCACCCCCCCCAGGTGCACAGGAAGATCCCACTCACCACCGGAGGCCGCACGGCGCAGCACTCGAGGTTCCTGCAGTTGACGATGGCCGTGAGGACGGACATCACCAGGGAGACCAGGCAGTTCACCAGCAAAATCACCGTCACCCCGCTCACAGACCTCTGCCAGACGGAGAGAGGGAGACATGGGGTGAGAGAGGGAGAGAGAAGGGCTCGGGCCGGGGAAGAGAGAGACAGAAGAGGGGGGAGAGAGGGTAGGGTCGGGAGCGGGAGTTTGGGGTAGGCGGAGGTGGGAGACCCAGACGGGGAGGAAGAGACTGGGGGGCGATGGGTGAGGAAGAGAGGGGGTGGGTGGGAGAGAGATGGGGAGAAAGAGGAGAGGCGGCAGAGAATAGTTGATAAAGGGAGAGTCAGACGGGGGGGAGAGAGTGGTGGAAGTCAGAGGGTAGAGAGAGGTGGGAGGGAAATGTGAGAGGCTGGAGATGAGAGAGGTCGGACAGGGAGGGAGAGAAAGGTGGAGAACAGAGGGGGGAGAGACGGAGAGGGGATGAGGGACAGAGAGGGGTGAACGAGGCAGAGGGGAGAGAGGGGGTGAGAGACGGAAAGGGGGAAAGGGGGGTGAAAGACAAAGTTGAGCAGAGAGGAGAGATAGAGTGTGGGAGAGTTGAGAGTGTGAGAGAGAAGAGGGGTAGTTCCGATGGAGGGGTGAGAGGGGAAGAGATAGTGAGGGGGGGAGTGAAGAGGGAGAGATGGCCGGTAAGAAGGAGGAGGGGAAGAGTTGTTTGGGTATGGGGGTAAAGTCGGGGGAGAGGGAAGGAGCGCGTTGGGTGGGGAGAGAGGGGGAGTGTGGGAGAGGGAGATGTGTTTACAAGTGTTGGGGGGAGTGGAGAGAAATCTCTGGTAACTCCTGTCTCGGGAATGTAGCTTTCTCTTCACGGAACACATCAGGTTTCGGGTGACGGTTCCCTGAAAGTGGGGAGACGGAGAGGGGGTGACAGGGGTGACAGGTTTTGGGTGACGGAGAGGGGGTGACAGTGGTGATGGAACACACCAGGTTTCGGGTGACGGTTCCTTGAAAGTGGGGTGACGGGGAGACGGGGCGGTGAAGGCGGCGTTCGGCATCCCCGCCATCGTCGGATCGGACACCGGGAACAGGAGACCGGAGATCCTGGGGATTTACGGGGATGTCGCCGGGACTGGAGGGACTGAGTTACGGAGAGAGGTCGGGCGGGTTGGGAATTTATTCCCGGGAGTGTCGGGGTGACCTGACAGGGGTGTGTAAAACCACCAGGGGCACAGACAGGGTGAACGAACACAGACATTTCCCCAGGGTCGGGGAATCGAGAACCAGAGGGCGCAGGTTTTAGAGATTTAATAGGGGACTCCGAGGGGAAACTGTTTCACCCAGAGGGTGGCCCGTCTGTGGAAGGAGCTGCCGGGGGAGGGGACGCTACAACCGAGGGGAGGGGGGGTTCTGAGGGAGCTTGGCGTGGAGGGAGGGAGCGCTACCGGGAGGGAGGAAAGCGTCGCGGGAGAGGGGAAGGCCGAGTGGAGATCTCCGGGGGTTGAGGGGGTGTTGAGGGCTGGTTCGCCAGTGTATTGGGTGTGCGGGGCGGGGGGCGGAACACTCACCATCCGGCACCCGGTGTAGCAGTACCCGATGCAGGGGAAGACCCGGACGGTCAGCGAGTACAGGATGACGGCGGGAGTGCAGGCGAGAGCGCAGATCACATTCGCGACCAGGCAGGCGATGGTCTGTCGCAGAGAGAGAGAGAGAGAGAGAGAGAGAGAGATAGACTGAGAACGACAGAGAGAAGGGGGTGGGGAGGGACAGTGATGGGACAGAGAGAGATAACGGACGGGGGGGGGATGGACGGAGAGAGAGAGAGAGACTGGAAAGGAGGAGAGCGGCGAGAGGAAGGCAGGAAAACGAAAGGAAGAGCGGATGGGAACAAGGGAGAGAGAGAGAGAGAGAGAGAAATTGGAAGGGAGAGGGGGAGAAAGGTGAAAATGGAGAGGAATGAGAGAGTGTGAATGAAGGGAGGAGGGACAGAGAGGGATAAAACCTGAGAGGGGGGAGAGAGAGGTGGAGGGATGAGAGAGGGGAGGGAGGGGGGATGGGATGAAGGGGGGGATGGGATGAGAGGGGGATGCGATAAGGGGGGAGGGGGGATGGGATAAGGGGGAGGGGGGATGGGATGAGGGGGGGGATGGGATCTTAAAACTATGCCCTCCCCTCGTATTAGCCATTTCAGCCCAGAGAAAAAGATTCTGGTTATCAATATGATCAATGTCTCTCATCACCTTACACACCTGGATCAGGTCACAGAAAATACGTAACAGAAAATGGAAAGTTGTAAGACAAAACGGTTTTGTCAAGGGAATTTTTTGAGAGCTGCAACGGAACTGGTCTATCGGAATGTGTAAGAACTTCGGGTAATTAGAAGTCTACAGCCTAGAGAATAGAAGATGATATTTGTCTGGAAAAGTACTGAGATCTTGAAAGGTATAAATCGGGCATTTTTTTTTCTTCTGTCGTTGGGCAAGGTCTCTTATGCTGGGTTACAACATAAGATTTGAAGATAGAGACAAGGACATGGAGAGAGAGGAAAAAATACCGTTGGCATCTGCGTTTCTATGCAGCACTGTGTTGTATAGAGTTGCACAGTGATTGCGACACATATGTTTCGACTGTACCTCTTCCTAGAGATGCTGCCTGGCCTGCTGCGTTCACCAGCAACATTGATGTGTGTTGCTTGATATTCCAGCATCTGCAGATTTTTCGTGTTTGCACAGTGATTGGTTGGGAATATTGTTTTGTCTCTTTTTTATATGTATCGTTATTTTTTAGCTTATTCATAATATGAATCCGCTGAAGCAATATCTTTTAACCTGTACTACGTGTACCGTGCCTGCTTTGCGGTACCTTTGCTGCTGAAACAAAAATGCACAAGGGACGAATTTTAAAATATTTTCGTCACGCATTGGTCTAGTCGGCAGGGTTGACCACAATGTTCCAGAAATAGCATGACGTAACCGAAGGGAAGACTGAGTTTAACGTAGTGGAGTGGACGGACAGCAGTCATGGATTGGGAGAACCGGCCAACATATTGCCCGTAAGTTGCCTTCCCGTGAGTTAAAGTGCAGTAATATCAATATCAGGGTATAGTCTCCACTGTGTTAAATAATAATCGGTTTTCTGATCAGGAGACGAGCAAGGATACGGCCTTATTGGACATGCTGTTGAAAATTAGTTACAACAGGTATCAGAAGCAGAGCACCGACTGGCTACCCTCACCTCGAAAGTGAGGGCACTAGACCAGCGAAACACCACCTTGACACAATCTGTAAAATAAGCCCTCGAAGGGCTTGACAGAGGTAACAAAATACAGCAAACCGCTCGGACAGCATATTGATGAAACTCCTCTGCTCCCTCGTCAGGGCCTCCATGTCCATCTGCAACTGCAGTCCGCCGTTTAAGGTCAACAACTCGACATCTGACCAGAAAAACGCCTTATGCCTTGTTTGGCTCCTCATTTACTTGGATTGTCATTTCAGAGAGCGATACATTTGCACCACGAGATGCCCCTGTTCGTAAATGATACAACTGTTTACTGCAGGCCTTCAATTAATATTAGAACTCCCAAGTGCAATACCTCACCTCCTAACCTAATTTAAATCCATCTGCTATTTCTCTGCCCATAGCTGCAGGTAACGTGCTACATAACCGGGGTGTACGGGGTTTCAGGGAGGAGCAGCCCCTCTGGTGCGAAGACCTGTCCGACCTTACGGGGCAAGTTTTCCACTTTTGGTCCCAACCAGGTTCAGATAAGGACGAACTTCGGTGTTCTGATCTGTATATTGTGGAATCTGTGGAAGGTTCAGGACGCTGTGTAATTTACCCAATTTATCCCGCACG
Organism: Mobula birostris; assembly: GCF_030028105.1. Taxonomy (NCBI): domain Eukaryota; kingdom Metazoa; phylum Chordata; class Chondrichthyes; order Myliobatiformes; family Myliobatidae; genus Mobula; species Mobula birostris. The sequence continues at coordinate 4,256,956 of NC_092382.1, forward strand.
TTGGAAACGGTTTCTCGGCTGCACAAACTCACTAAGCCCGGTGCAGCTTAACACGCTCATTGCTTCTTGCACTGATTGCTTCTTACATTCGTTGCTTCTTGGTAATATTTCGTCATTGTTGCTGATGATACCAAGCACTGTAGAATATGGCAGTGCAGACGTCATTCAACAATTTGGAGAGCAGCGGTCTGAGTACAAAACCCTGAGTGGGTTTGGAGAGGGGTGATCAGCTCTCAGCGTAATGGAGCTTGTGATGTTTCTGCCAACACGGACTGGGTGGGGCTTTCGGTCAAGAAGTTTAAGCTCCAGTTACAGAGAGGAGTGTTGAATCTCAGCGAGGGTAGTTCACCCACCAGCCTTTGAGGGATGATCGTGTTAACGCCGAGCTGAGATATGTGAACAACATCCTAGCGTACGAGGCATCGTCTTCTCGGTGTGACGAATTGGGTAGAAGGGCAAGATCATGACAGCATCAATGGAACCGTTTGAGCGGAAGGCGAACTGGAAATGATCCCATGTAACCGCGCGATATTTTATACGACCCATTACCACCCGCTCAAAGCACAGAATTACTGTTGAATTCAGAGCCACTGGGCGTTATCATTTAGCCCAGTTATCGTTGTTCTCCTGGGCACCGGAATCATGGCGGCTGCCTTGAAGCTTGAAGAGACAGTGGACTCTTTCGGAGAGATATAAAAGTTGTCTGTTAAGTCTTCTCTTTCCTGGGCCACATGGCCCATTGGCCACTAACTGGGTAAATTGTCCGACTCTGCGGATTTGCTTTGTATTTCCCTCGGTAGTGTCCTCCTCACCTCGGCTGCGGCCAGACAGAGTCCCTGTTCCTCTGGACAAAAGGAGGCTTTTCTTTCATTGTTCAATTGGTCAAATCGTGCATTGAAACGTGCACTCAGCCTACCAGAAATGGAGGCGACGCAGTTATTGACCTGTAGGGTTCACGGGTAATCTGTTCTGGTGTGTGTACCTTGTCACGTGCTCCGCGTGGCCCTGGTGTCACAGAGGAGTCTGCGCATTTTCTGTGCGCACTTCCGCATCTCCTCCCTGTTGCACGCTATCCGCTCTCATGCTTTCTGCAGGTTTGTTACATGGGAACATGAATGTTTAAGGGCAGACAGATTTGAGAAGGACAGAATTAGCTGGAACAGAGAAGCAGGACATGCTGGCAATTTCCCTGAGCAGTGGAGACAGGATCAAATAGAGTAGTTGCTGGAAATAGCGAATGCTTGCAGGAATGTGAAAATCACGGCAGTCCCGATGATTCGTATTTAAGTACTTCTGGACAGATATTAGAATCTCAGCAGTACACTTTCACTGGCTTTTTATTCTACTTGGGAGCAACGAAATAACCTCGCGCATAAAACAAAAAAAAAAGAAAAAGAAGCACATCCGAAGTTGCTGTTGTTGAGAGAAATTGCGTTTAACACCATCATCCTCTCAGTACGAATCAACAAGCTTCAGACTTGGGCTCTGCACGTCTCTCTGCAACTAGATCCTTAGTTTCCTTAGCGGGAGAACACAGTCAATGCAGATCAGTACAAACGTTCTTCCTCGCTGAGACTTAACCCAAGCACACCAGAACGATGTGTGTTCAGTCGAATGCTGCACAATCTGTCATGTCTGTGTATGTGTATCTAAACATAGCCACAACATCTGTTGATATATTCGCATGTGCTTATGTACTTTTATTGGTAGAATCACAGCTGACGGCGAAAATTGCAAATACTTGTAAAATGTCATAAACCTATATGTATGTGTACATCCCGTGAGCCCTTTTCCCGCTCCCATTTTACCGCAGCTCTGCAGACTCTGCGGGTTTGTTTCCGAGGCCCCGCCCCCAGCTCTGGTGACGTATCAACTACAGTCCCGGCTTTCCTTCAGTTCTGTGTGGAAGCAGGTCGGCGGCGGCGGATCGTCTGCGGGGTCGGGATTGGGAGAGGACCATTACCCCAAGGGTCGGGAATCCGGGAAAGGATCCATTCTCCGTCCGTGAAGGCATCAAGTTCTCATTGGTGAGTATTGAAACTGGTCTCAGCGTGCTCGCCTGTTATCGGGTAGTGATTCCCATTCACTTCTCCGTTCTGGCGGCCTCTCCACGCTTGCTGGTGAGAACATACCGGGGTCGGCCCGCGAAGTCGGACTTTCACACCGAGCCGCATGAGGTGAGCCGCCGCTCAACCCCTATTGCTCTGGTCCTAGCAGCGGAATGAGGTGGTGATGCCGGGATTAAACCCATCCGTTGTGATATATTCCGGGAATTTTACTTCCATTACTCGCCTCGGTATCGGATCCAACGTTCATATGGATCGATAACTCTTTCACTTAATTACAGGGCTTAGGAAGCGTCCCTTCGGCTTGTTGTGTTTTTGCTGTCAGTGTTGCTTAAGCAGAGTAATTGCACCTTCGGGACACTGTTCCACGTATACGTTTCACCTTTATCCCGTTCAGACAAGACAGTGAGATCGAGGTCTGTCGCGACCTTTCGTTGTGGGATGACATCGTTTTGTTTTTGTTGTTGAATCCTTTCCACTGTTACGACATGCCGAATCGCAGCCAATATCTATAACCCAAATAATAAGGGAAATAAGCCTTTTCCATTTTTCTGGGTTTCTGAATAATTTGTAAACTTCAGTTAAACATCACTTCAGAATCCGTTTATTATTATCATGTACGGAGATACAGTCAAAATCCTGTCTTAAATACTATTCATTCAGATCAACACATTACAACAGTTCTTCGAGGCAATAATAGGGTATTATAAAGCACTTTTGCTGCAGAGAAAGTGCAGTGTAGTTCGGCATACGGTGCAAGATCAAATGGAGTTATATTCTGAAGTCAGGAGACTACCTTGTCGTAGTGGGATCAATTCAGTTTGCTTCTAACAGCAGCGTGGAAGCGGTCCCTGAGATCTGGTCGATGTGTTTTCCATGTTTTCAAGTCTTCAATGTGGGTGAAAGGCGAGAATGCCCAGGGTTATAAGGATCTTAGATAATGCTGTCTGCTTTATCGATGCCAAAGGAAGTGCACGCACAGTTCAGGGAGGGGAGTCTGGCTTCTGCCATGTCCTCAGCTGTGCCCACGGCTTTCTACAGTGTCTAGTAGTCAAGTGTAGAGCAGTAGCCGTATGAAGTCGTTATGTATCCCGATGGGATACTTTTTATGGGGTGTTAATAAGGTTTGAGGAGGGGTAAAAAGGATAAGCCAAAGTTATTGTTATTTGATCTACAAACGTAGTTTTGTCATTTTCGTGTTTTTATATCGTATTATGAGCTACTATTTAGTATCTGTGTATTGCTGAATGACCACCAGTGATTGTCCTTGATCCCTCACACACGTTGTTTCATCTCCTCATTCATACACATCTTGTGCAAATTCTATCCAGCCCGTGACTACCTTCCTCAATGTCATATCAGCAATGACTCCTCTATCCTTTCTCTTACCTTGCACCGTTTATCTCGTTGAGCTTCCCAGGAATCGTTTTTTGTTAGCTGGAACTACCAGAGGTTTAATTGAATGCCGCACCTGGTAGGGTAAGAGCTACAAGCTACAAGCCCAGGGTATGACAGAAAACATTCCAGCATGGGTAAAGCAGTAGTTGATAGGCAGGAGACAAGGAGTGGGAATAAAGCGAGCCTTTACTCTTTGGCTGCGGGTGACAAGTTGTGTTTTGCAAGGGTCTGAGACAGGACCGATTCTTTTTAGCTTGTATGTCAATGATCTGGATGATTGGATTGAAGATTGTTGCAATGTTTGCAGACGATATGGAGAGAAGTGGAGGGGCAGGTATTTTTGAGGATGTAGAGAGGTTACAGAAGGACTTAAGAAGATTAGCAGAATTCGCAATGACGTGACGAGTGAAATATAGTGTCGGGAAGGGCATGGTCATGCACTCTGGTAGAAGAAATGAAATGGTTTCCTTTTCTTTTAAATGGAGAGAAAATACAAATAACTGAGACGCAAAGGGGAACTTGAAAGACCTTGTACAGCATTCCCTAAAGGTTAATTTGCAGATTGGGTCTGTGGTGAGGAAGACAAATGCAATGTTAACACTCATTTCAAGAGGACTTGAATATAAAAGCAAGAATATAACGTTGAGACTTCATAAAGCACTGGCGGGGCCTCACTTGGAGTATTACGAACAGTTTTGGGCGGCTTATCTTATATTGGATGTGCTGAAACAGGAGGTGGTTCAAAGGAGGTTCACAAAAATGATCCAGGATTCAGCGGCTTGTTAAATGCGGAGCGTTTGATGACTCTGGGCCAATATTCACTGGAACCCAGAAGACTGAGGGGTGACCTAAGGAAAAACATATCGAGTGATAGATTGGCTGCGGACAGGACGCTTCCTCTGCCGGAGTAGACTAAGGCCTGACGTCACAGCTTCAGAATGGAGGGACGCCCTGTTAGAACGGGGATGAGCCGGAATCTCTTTAGCGAGAGAGTGGTGAATCTGTGGCACCCTTTGCCGTAGGCAGCTGCGGGGGCCGTTTATATGAATATTTGAAATAGTGATCGAAGGATTCTTCATTGGCCAGGGATTAAATGGAGGAAGGTAGAAGATTGGGGCTGAAGAAAAATTGATCAGCTGGGAGTAAATGCTAGGAGCAGACTAGATGTTCCAAATGGCCTAAATCTGCTCCTATATCGATGCTCTTACAGTGTAAAAGCAACTATTACTGTTCTAGAGATTTACTTTTACAAAATTGCTGCAGCGTTATTATTTGTCCCAACGACCCTCGCAGCATGTGAGATTATTTGTTATTTCCATTTAGGGTTATTTTCGGTTCATTATCTTGAATATGTTTCTTGCATTTGTAGCTTTTGAAAACATTGTTTTGAAATGGACTTCGGTAGAATGCTCAGTTGTGATTTATTCCCCTACAGCGCAGAAACAGGTCTCTCAGCCCATCTAGACCGTTAAGTTTTCTGCTTGGGCCATCCACTTGCACCCAAATCACAGCCCTCAATACTTCTCTCATCGATGTACCCGCGCAAACTGCGCTGAAATGCTGCAAATGAACCTGCATCTACCAGTTCCGCTGGGAGCTGATTCCACATTCGCAACACCTTCTGAATGAAGTAGCTCTGATCTGATTCCCCTTAAATATTTCAATTGTCACCCTAAATTCATGACCTTACCAAAACTAAGGGGAAAATACCTTCATGCATTCACTCTATATAGACCGTTATAATACGGTATACCTCTATCAGGGGCTCCCAACCTGACGACAAAGGACCACTCGATTAATGGAGGGGGACCTTGGCGTAAACAAAAGGTTTTGGAACCCCTATCTAACTTGCTGCACCAATCCCTGAGAAGCGAGATTGTCCAGGGCTGTGAGGTTATGCTGGCTGCTTTGCTGAATCAGCGGGAAGTACAGACAGAGTCCATGCAGGGAGGTTTGTTTCTGTGATATGCTCAGCTCTGTCCACAGTTCTCTGCAGTTCTTCGCAGCCATAGGCAGAGCAGTAGCCAAATGAAGACGTGAAGTATCCTCTTATGGTACCTTGATGAAAGTTGGTGAGGGGCAAAGGTCATAAACCAAAGTTCCTATTATTTCTTCTATCTTCGTCATTTTAGGATCTTTCATGCATTACTATGAACTATTAATTCAGTATCCGTGTATTGCTGGAGGAATAACAGTGATTGCCCTTGATCCCTTTACCCCTTGTTTCCATCTTCTCATTCACTCCCAACTTGTTCAACATCTGTCAAGCCACTGTCATTCCACCTTAATATCAACCATCTTGTTCAACCGCTGTCCAGTCTGTATCCCACCACCTCAATGATCTATATCAACCATCTTGTTCAATCGCTGTCCAGTCTGTATCCCACCACCTCAATGATATATATCAACCATCTTGTTCAATCACTGTCCAGTCTGTATCCCACCACCTCCACGATATATATCAACCATCTTGTTCAATCGCTGTCCAGTCTGTATCCCACCACCTCAATGATCTATATCAACCATCTTGTTCAACCTCTGTCCAGTCTGTATCCCACCACCTCAATGATCTATATCAACCATCTTGTTCAATCTCTGTCCAGTCTGTATCCCACCACCTCAATGATCTATATCAACCATCTTGTTCAATCACTGTCCAGTCTGTATCCCACCACCTCAATGATCTATATCAACCATCTTGTTCAATCTCTGTCCAGTCTGTATTCCATCACCTCAATGATATATATCAACCATCTTGTTCAACCTCTGTCCAGTCTGTATCCCACCACCTCAATGATATATATCAACCATCTTGTTCAATCGCTGTCCAGTCTGTATCCCACCACCTCAATGATCTATATCAACCATCTTGTTCAATCTCTGTCCAGTCTGTATCCCATCACCTCAATGATATATATCAACCATCTTGTTCAACCTCTGTCCAGTCTGTATCCCACCACCTCAATGATATATATCAACCATCTTGTTCAATCTCTGTCCAGTCTGTATCCCACCACCTCAATGATCTATATCAACCATCTTGTTCAATCTCTGTCCAGTCTGTATCCCACCACCTCAATGATCTATATCAACCATCTTGTTCAATCACTGTCCAGTCTGTATCCCACCACCTCAATGATCTATATCAACCATCTTGTTCAATCTCTGTCCAGTCTGTATCCCATCACCTCAACGACGTATATCAACCATCTTGTTCAACCTCTGTCCAGTCTGTATCCCACCACCTCAATGATATATATCAACCATCTTGTTCAATCTCTGTCCAGTCTGTATCCCACCACCTCAATGATCTATATCAACCATCTTGTTCAATCTCTTTCCAGTCTGTATCCCATCACCTCAATGATATATATCAACCATCTTGTTCAACCTCTGTCCAGTCTGTATCCCACCACCTCAATGATATATATCAACCATCTTGTTCAATCGCTGTCCAGTCTGTATCCCATCACCTCAATGATCTATATCAACCATCTTGTTCAATCGCTGTCCAGTCTGTATCCCACCACCTCAATGATCTATATCAACCATCTTGTTCAATCTCTGTCCAGTCTGTATCCCATCACCTCAATGATATATATCAACCATCTTGTTCAACCTCTGTCCAGTCTGTATCCCACTATCTCAATGATATATATCAACCATCTTGTTCAATCACTGTCCAGTCTGTATCCCACCACCTCAATGATATATATCAACCATCTTGTTCAATCACTGTCCAGTCTGTATCCCAACACCTCAATGATATAAATCAACCATCTTGTTCAATCACTGACCAGTCTGTATCCCAAAACCTCAATGATATATATCAACCATCTTGTTCAATCACTGACCAGTCTGTATCCCGCTATCTCAATGATATATATCAACCATCTTGTTGAATCTCTGTCCAGCCTGTATCCCAACACCTCAATGATATATATCAACCATCTTGTTCAATCTCTGTCCAGTCTGTATCCCACTATCTCAATGATATATATCAACCATCTTGTTCAATCACTGTCCAGTCTGTATCCCACCACCTCAATGATATATATCAACCATCTTGTTCAACCTCTGTCCAGCCTGTATCCCAACACCTCAATGATATATATCAACCATCTTGTTCAACCTCTGTCCAGCCTGTATCCCATCACCTCAATGAGAAATATCAACTATTTTGTTCAACCTCTGTCCAGCCTGTTTCCGATCAGCTCAATTATATAAATCGGCAAACTTGTTTAACCTCTGTCCAGCCTGTATCCCACCACCTCAATGATATATATCAACCACGTTGTTCAATCTGTCAGTCTGTATCCCATCACCTCAATGATATATATCTGTAATATTTCTTCTAACATTTGCTTTCATTGTGATGTATTTTCTTGCCACTTTTACCTCACAGAATCTTCCAGGAACTTTTTTTTTTTTAACTAGAGCTACCGGAGGGTTAATTGAACGCAGCTCAAGGCAGGGTAAAAACAGTCATTGCAATTTTTAGTTTCACCATTACAAATTGGCTGCAGTGATAATTCTTGCCATAATGAAACTCACAGCATGTGATGTTGAGTTTGTTATTTCTCTTTTCGGTTATTTTCAGTTCTTTAACTTTTGGGTGTTTCTTGCATTTGTAGCTTCTTATGATAATACTCTGGAATGATTAAATTCTTCTTGGAAATGGACTTGTGTAGAACGTTCAATTTAGATTCATTCTCTTACAGCGCAGAAAGACGTCTTTCAGCCCATTCGTCCGTGCCATTCCCAGCATGGTCCCATCCACATGCCTCCATACCATACTCTTCCATAGCTCTTTCATCCATATAGATGTAAATAACTATTCTTAAATACTGATCTGCACCGACCACTTCTGCTGGGAGATGTTTCCATGGACCCCTCGTTAATGGTAGTGTTGTATGATATTAAAAAGGCGGGTACCACAGCTGGAATCTCCGCTCATTTTCCTGTGCTCCAGGAAATCAAGTTCTAAACTGTTCAACCAACCCATGCCATCATTTCCTTAACTAGCAGCAACATCTGTGTAATTTCCCCTGGACTCTTTCACGATTATTGAGTTTTTTTTTTCAAGTAACTGATCGGAACTCCACAGAATTCTGCAAATTCGGATACACAGTGTCTTTTACAACTTTAACGTTAACATCCCAAAATCCTCTTATTAAGGCCATCTCCTGTGCCTGTGGGCATTTTATATATCTCTGCCAGCATTCGCGCAGTTTCATCACTAGCGTTCCAAATGCACATGGCAAACAAGTTGTCATGCTCTAGACATTTACCTATGCAAATTCACCTCAGGAGAGCAAGCACCTGTTCTGTAAACTGGATACAATCTATGACTTGACTCATGTTTCCTCACTTCTATCGTCTTTATATCTTTCTCCCAAGTACGTGCAGACTCAGATAAATCCTTCAAGAATTCCCCCATCTTGTAAGGAAACAACAGATTTTCTCATTTAATTATACGGCCAATAAATAGTTTGTTATTCGTGGAAATGTGCTTATTACTCTGGTTGTTTACAAAGTTTACAAGAATGATTTGTGGAATTAAAAGCTTTATGTATGTAGTACCTTTGCTGTCTCTGGGGCTGTTCTCAAGCAGGCATGGGGCGCTGGTAGTAGGAACCTCATTGAAACATAGCAGATACTGAAATCTCAATGGGGTGGACGGATGAAAAAGTTTTCATCAGCAGTGGAGTGTAGGAACTGAGAGGATAACCCCACAAGCCATTCAGTTTTATCTGTAAATCTACTCCTCCAACATTTTATCCAGTAGCAGGGTCCGAACCTGGCTGTATTGTCAACTGCAGTTTTATGTTATTTGAAGGTACAGAAATTTGACAGCATTTTGAGTCGCTTAACTAAGCAAAGACAGAAACCTCATAAGTATCACCTCAATGTAATGCCTTTTCAGAATAATACATTACCGACGTTTGAAGCAGACTGGTCATATTCAACAAAGTGCTTTATTTTGGACCAGCTTCTGCACTGCTGAAAGTTCTGTGGAGCTGCAGTTAACAGCAGATTTACTGGATGCACCTCGACAGGGTTAAAACAACAACTGGCATTTTAGTTTCACCATTACAAAATAGCAGAGTGTTCAGTGTTCGTTGTGGTCATAAGGAAATTCAGAGCATATGAGGTTGAATGTTACTTCCTTTTTCGTTTACTTCTGGTGGGCCTCTTCCTCAATCACCAGGGTAACAGCCCACCAGAACTGCAAGGAGTGTTGAAGATTTTTATCACTCTGTAGTCAGAGCCGTTTAACGGAGAGACAATGGCCTCAGGATTCAGTGTGGATTCGAGGAAGCTTTGAGAATTTTCTGTATGGAATATACGATGTCTGTGTTGAAATACAGAGATGACTAATGAATATTGAGATTGCATTTGGTCAAATCTTTTCAGGATGTCACAAACATCCTGCAATCGGTCAATAGCTGTGAATCAAAAGAAAAGACAAATCTGCTCTACTGAGCTTCCAGGGCTATATTTACTATTAACTGTTAAAACATGTTCTTCCTGTTCCACAACGGGAAATGTGGCGGCTAACTAACCTGGTCTAGATCTCACTTACCAATAGAATAATCAACACGTATGTTCAATTCAGCTGTGGAGACAAGTTGAAACGTATCCACGTCCACGTTGTGACCCAAGGCCTGGAGTTCAACCACAATCTCCGTCCGGGCAAAGGTTGTTCAGGGTCCAGTTCAGACATGAGTTTTTCAGGAGTGTTAGTTTGTCAACCGGGAACAGCTGAGACACTGCAGCACATTGCCTGTAACAAAGAATTCTGGGAGTGCTAGGCCATGGTTGTAATCCTGGGATGGGGATGCCAAGAATATGGAATTTGCAGTGTTTGAGTTTAAAACATAAAAACATAAGAAATAGGAGCAGTAGTAGGCCATCCGGCCCATCCGGCCTACCCCGCTATTCAATAAAATCGTGGCTGATTTGTCCGTAAACTCAACTCCATCTACCTGCCTTTTCCCCATAACCCTTAATTCTTACAATGTTAAATCTATCTAACTGTATATTATACATATTTAGTGAAGAAGCCTCAACTGCTTCCCTGGCGGAGAATTCCACAGATTCACCACTCTGTGGGAAAAAAAAACAGTTTCTCCTCATCTTCGTTCTGAATCTTCCCCTGAATCTTGAGACAATGTCCCTAGTTCTAGTTTCACCTACCAATGGAAACAACTTTCCTACTTCTACCTTATCTGTCCCTTCCAAGCTTCGCCCGAGTTTATTGCTTCTACTGATGGTGCTGGAGATTTCACCTTCCGCAAGGTAGCAGAAGTTTCGGACAGATGGGTACGGGTTGCGGGGAATCTCTGATTACACCATCCTGTGTGAGACGTGGGGAAGATGTGCGAATCTCTTGGGGGTGGGTTGGGATCCCGTGAGGACGGGTCCTGGGATACCACACAAGTGTAGACACATATATAATGGACCCATCGATCAAGCTGCCCGGGCGTATCAGGTGATGAATTAGTATTTATGTTCTCTGCTCAGATGTTTGGGTCTGTGGCTCATTTAGAAGCAAAGAAGAGAATGAGTTGCCATTCCCTCCACCACAGTGAGTGGCTGTGAGTTAATGGGCTGTTCCGTGTTTGCAGCAGTAAACGTTGGTCCGGGGTTTAGTGTTCAATCCAAGTTTGGAAAGTCCCTCACACTGTCCCCTGTCTGTCAGCTAGTGAGAGTCAAATAGAAACTCGAGAAGGAGAAGCTAAACTCAGAAGTATCCATATTACAGTGGTGTAAATGGAATTACAGAGGCCTGAGAGAGGAATTGGACCGAATTGTTTGGAATTGATCACTTACAGCAGAGCATCAATTTGTGGGAAGTTAAAGGGTCGGTAAGGCTATAAAAACAAACAGAAGGCAACAAAAGTTGTTAAGAAGGTAAAGGAGGAATACTAAAGTAAAAAAGCTAATAATATTAAAGAGGTTACTAAACGTTTATTCAGATACATAAACTGTGAAACAGAGACACGAATTGATATCACAACGCTGGAAAACGATACTGGAGAGGTAGTAAAGGGGGACACGTCATGGCGGACGAACTGAATAAGTATTTTACACCAGTCTTCATGGAGGAAGACACTAGCAGTAAACTGGAAGTTCCAGGTGTCAGGGGGCATGACGTGTGTGAAATTACCATAACTAGAGAGAGGTCTCTTGGGAAACTGAAAGGTCTGAGGTTAGATATATCACCTGGACGAGATGGCGTGTACCCCAGAATTCTAAAAGCGGTGGCTGAAGACATCGTGAGACATTAATAAATTTATTTCAAGAATCACTAGCTTTTGAAATGGTTCCGGAAGAGTGGAAAATTGCAGATGTCACTTCACTCTTCAAGAAAGGAATGGGGCAGAAGGGTGCCAATATGCCAACTTGTCTGAGCTCAGTATTTGGGAAGATATTGCAGTCGATTATTAAGGATGTGGTCTCAAAGGACTGGGAGACCCGTCATAAAATAGGTCATGATCTTGCCGGACAAATCTGACGGAGTTCCGTGAGGAAATAACAAGCATGATAGACAAAGGAGAACCGGTTGATGCTGTGTATTTGGATTTTCAGAAGGTCTTTGTAACGCTGCCACACATAAGGTTGCTTAACAAGCTACGATTCATGGTATTACAAGAAAAATTCTGACCTGTATAAAGCCGTGGTTGATTGTAAAGGGACAAAGCGTGGGAATAAAAGGAACCTTTTCCAGATTGCTCCCGGGTACCAGTGATATTCCACAGGGGTCTGTGTTGGAACAGATTCTTTTCCGTCGTTTGTCAATGATTTGGACGATGGAATTGATGGCTTTGTTGCAAAGTTTGCAGACGGAATGAGGATAGGTGGAGGGGGATGTGGTTTTGAGGAATTAGAATGGCCACAGATTAGGAAACTGGGCAGAGAAATGGAATACAGTGTTGAGAAGTGTATGTTCATGCACTTTGGTAGACGAAATGAAAAGGTTAGTTACTTTCAAAATACAAAAGAAAACTGAAGTGCAAACAGACATGGGGGTCCTAGTGCAAGAATCCCTAAAGATTAATTTGCAGGTTGAGCCTATCGTGAGAAAGGCAAATGCGATATTAGCATCCATCTGAAAAAGAATAGAATATAAAACCAAGGATCGATTGTTGAAACTTGATAAAGCACCGGTGAGGCCGCACTTGGAGCATTGTGAACAGGTTTAGGCCTCTTAACTTCGAAAGGATTGTGCAGAAGCTGTATAGGGTTCAAAGGTTGTTCACGGAACTGACTCCACGACTGAAAGGCTTGTCATATGAACAGCGTTTGATACCTCTGGGCCAGTATTCACTGGAATTCAGAAGAATGAAGAGTGACCTGACTGAAACCGATCGAATGGTGAAAAGACTTGGTAGAGTCGATGTGGAAATGATGGTTCCTCTGCTGGGATAGTCTACGAGCAGATAACACTCCCTCAGAATAGAGGGGCGTCCTTTCAGAACGGGGTGAGCAGGAATGTATTTTGCGAGGGAACATTGAATCTGTGGAAGTTTCTTTCTTTGCCACAGGTAGCTGTGGAGGCCAAATCTTTGTGTATATTTAAGACGGAGGTTATTAGGTTCTTTATTGGTCAGGGTATGAAACTATGTGCTGAGAAGGCAGGAGATTGGGAATGTCAGGAAAATTGGATCAGCAATGAAGAAAGTGCGGAGCAGACTCGAAAGGCCAAATGGCCTAATTCTCCTCCGACATCGTATGGACGAAGGGAGATAGAACATAACATCACGGGATCTTGCTCTTTGGAATCAAATGTTGAAACATTTTCCTGAACCTCCTTTTAACCCTCTCTATTTCTAACGCATCCTTTCTCATGTTAGGGGCCCAAACCTGCGCACAATACTCTAAGTGACGGAGGAAAGGGAGGATGGCGCACAATAGAAAAAGCTTGGAGACAGTGAGATAGGGAGGATAGGCAGGTGATAGACAAGGGACACGCTCAGTCCGATGGTTTGAGTTGTGTCTATTTTAATGCGAGGAGTATCATGAATAAAGCGGATGAGCTTAGTACATGGATTAACATTTGGAGCTATGATGTTATGGCTATTACAGAGACGTGGATGGTGCAGGGGCAGGGATGGCTACCTCAAGGGCGTGAATTTACATGTTTCAGAAAGGATAGGGAGGGAGACAAAAGAGGTGGGGGCGTGGAACTGCAGATCAGAGAGAGGGTCACGGCTGCAGAAAAGGACGAAGTCATGAAGGGTTGTCTACGGAGTCTCTGTGGGAGGAACTTAGGAATAGGAAGGGGACAATAACTCTACTGGGTGTTTTTATAGACCACCCAATAATAACAGGGAAATGGAGGAGCAGATAGGGAGGCAGATTCTGGAAAGCAAAAATAATAACAGGGTTGTTGTGGGAGATTTTAATTTCCCAAATATTGATTGGCATCTCCCTAGAGTGAGGGGTTTAGATGGGGTAGAGTTTGATCTGTGTGTCCAGGAGGGTTTCTTGACACAGTATGTAGATAAGCCTACACGAGGAGGGGCTGTACTTGATCTGGAATTGGGAAATGGTCTGGTGTCGGGTGTCTCAGTGGGAGAGCATTTTGGAGATAGTGATCACAGTTCTATCTCCTTTACCACAGCATTGGAGAGGGTTGGGAACAGATAATGTTAGAGAAAAGTTTAATTGGAGTAAGGGGAAAAACGAGGCTATCAGGCAAAACTTGGAAGCATAAATTGGAAACAGATGTTCTCAGTGAAATGTACGGAAGAAATGTGGCAAATGTTCAGGGGATATTTGCGTGGGGTTCTGAGTAGGTACATTCCAATGAGACATGGAAAGAATGGTAGGGGACAAGGTGCGTAGTGTACAAAGGCTGTTGTAAATCGAGTCAAGAAGAAAAGAAGAGCTTACGAAAGGTTCCATAAACTTGGTCATGATATGAATATGGAAGATTATAAGGCTAGCAGGTATGAGTTGAAGAATGAAATTCGAAGAGCTAGAAGGGCTATGAGAAGGCCTTGGCAGACAGGATTAAGAAAAACCCCAAGGCATTCTACAAGTATGTGAAGAGCAAGAGGATAAGATGTGAGAGAATAGGACCAATCAATTGTGACAATAGAAATGTGTGTATGGAACCGGAGGAAATAGCAGAGGTAATTAATGAATTCTTTGCTTCAGTATTCACTGTGGAAAAAGATCTTGGAGATTATACGTATGACTTGCAGTGGACTGAAAAGCCTGAGAATATAGATATTAAGAAAGGGGATGTGCTGGAGCTTTTAGAAAGCATCAACTTGGATAAGTCACCGGGTCCGGACGGGATGTATCCCAGGCTACTGTTTGAAGCGAGGGAATGGATTGCTCAGCCTCTTGAAATGGTCTTTGCATCATCAACGAAGACGGGAGAGGTTCCGGAGGTTGGAGGGTTGCGGATGTTGTTCCTTTATTCAAGAAAGGGAGTAGAGATAGACCAGGAAATTATACAACAGTGAGTCTTACCTCAGTGGTTGGTAAGTTGATGGAGAAGATCCTGAGAGGCAGGATTTATGAACATTTGGAGAGGCATAATATGTTTAAGAATAGTCAGCATGGCTTTGTCAAAGGCAGATCGTGCCTTCGGAGCCTGATTGAATTTCCTGAGGGTGTGACTAAACACATTGATTAAGGTAGAGCAGCAGATGTATTGTACATGGATTTTAGCAAGGCATTTGATGAGGTACCCCATGCAAGGCTTATTGAGAAAGTAACGAGACATGAGAACCACGGGGACATTGCTTTGTGGATCCAGAACTGGTTTGTCCACAGAAGGCAAAGGGTGATTGTAGATGGTCATATTCTACATGAAGGCCGGTGACCTGTGATGTGCCTCAGGGATCTGTTCTGGGACACCTACTCTGTGCGATTTTAATGAATGACCTGCATGAGGAAGTGGAGGGATGATAAATTTGCTGATGACACAAAGGTTGGTGGTGTTGTGGATAGTGTGGAGGACTGTCAGAGGTTAGAGCGGGACAGTGATAGGATGCAAAACTGGGCTGAGAAGTGGCAGATATAGTTCAACCCAATAAGTGTGAGGTGGTTCATTTTGGTAGGTCAAATATAATGGAAGAATATTGCATTAATGTTAAGACTCCGGCAGTGTGGAGGATCAGAGTGATCTTGGGGTCTGGAGTCCATAGGTCACTCAAAACTCCGACGCAGGTTGACTCTGTGGTTAAGAAGGCATACCATGCATTGGTCTACATCAATCACGGGATTGAGTTTAAGAGCCGAGAGGTAATGTTGCAGATATACTGGACCCTTGTCAGACCCCACTTGAAGTACTGTGTTCAATTTTAGTCGCCTTACTATGGGAAGGACGTGGATATCATAGAAAGGATGCAGAAGAGAATTACAGGGATGTTGCCTGGATTTGGGAGCACACTTTGTGAGAGTAGGTGGAGTGAACTCGGCCTTTTCTCCTTGGAGCGACAGCGGTTGAGTGGTGACCTGATAGAGGTGTATAAGATAATGAGAGGCATTGATCGTGTGGATAGTCAGAGGCTTTTCCCCAGGGCTGAAAGGGCTCGCACGAGAGGGCTTATTTCAAGGTGCTTGGAAGCACATACAGAGGAGATGTCACGGGTAAGGTTTTTACGTAGAGAGTGGTGAGTACGTGGAATGGGCTGCCGGCAGCGGTGGTGGTCGCAGAAACGATAGGGTCTTTTAAGAGATTCCTGGATGGCTACATGGAGCTTAGAAAAATAGAGGGCTTTGGGCAAAGCCGAGGTAGTTCCAAGGTATATGTTCGGCAGAGCTTGGTGGGCCAAAGGGCCTGTACTGTGCTGTATGTTTTCTATGATTCTATATGTTGCATAATCAGGACTTCATAAATTCTCAAGAGTTCATCATTCCTTTTATATTACAGTCCTCTTGAAATGAATGCAGAGATCGCATTTGCTTTCTTCACCACCGGCTCAGCCTGTATATTAATATGTAGGAAACTACACAAACTCTCCCAAGTCTCCTTGCACCTTTTTAAAATTATTTTTGGCCCAGCTTGTCCATTATCTCCACACAACTAAACTGGGAAATGTATTATTATTTTACAGACAATTTCTTCACTGTCTATTACATCCCATCTCGGTATAATCCACTTATTTGCTGCTCTCGTTTGCCATATTTTCATCGGTATTCTCTATCATTACTATCAGTGCCAAGCACCCAGTCGCTTTCCCTGCAGCACCTGGCGAGTCTCAGCCTATATTCAGAGAGACAACCATCTGCAATCTCTGTCTTCTACTTGACCCTACGCACCTTTCCCTTTTGGACCAGCCTTCCATGCAGAATAATTTGATTAGACATGACCTGCCAGTCTGATCAATAAGCCCAGTCTATCGAAATACTATCAATTCCATTTCGTAAAATACCTTCCAAGGACATACCCAAGACGGATGTCAGGATCGCGTGCATATTGTATCCCTTCGAGCCTTTCTAACACAATTGTGGAAAACCAGCTCTCCTCCCATCTTCTGGCATATCACCCACAGCTCTGTGCATTTTACATGTCTCTGCCAGATTTCGAGCAGTTTCTGCACTGACCTCCCACAGGGTCTGAGGGAACACCTTGTCAGGCCCTGGGGATTTATCCATTCTAATTCAGCAAGCACTTGTTCTGTAATCTGTATACAATCCATAACAAGGCTAACATTTCCAGATTTCTATAGTCTCCGTATCTGTCTCCGAAGTAAATACAGGCAAACAAAAACATTGAAGATCTACCCTATCCCATTCGGTTCCTTGGCTAGATAGCACGCTAATCTTTTTTGACAGTTAATTGGGCAGTAAGAAACAATACATTTGGCTCAATAAACTATTCCGCCACCAAATTGTCTGTATCCATGGAAATGTGCCCATTACAGTTGTTATTTACAAAGTTGAGAAAAGTGATTCTGGAATGAAAACCTTTATGTATGAGGAGCAATTGGTGTCTCTGGGCCTGTTCTCAATGGAGGGGTGGTGACTCTCGGAACAGGAACCTCAATGAAATCCTGAGGTCTGGATAGAGTGAATAGGGTCAACAGTATTCAACAGTAGGGGAGTCTAGTAACTAAGGTCACAATTTCAATCTATTCAATTGTATCTGTGTACCTTCCCTTCCATCATTCTGTCCAGTAGCAGTATCTGAATTGAACCTTTATCAATGCCTGGGGTTGATCATAGATATAAGCTATTTGCAGACACAAGAATATGATGGAACTTTAACCACTTAATCAAACAAAGAAGTAAACTTTATGGTTATCACCACAATCTATTCTGTGATATTTTTTTTAAAATATCCCGTAGTTGCCATTTGGACCGGATAGGTCGCATCAAATAACATGTTTTGATTTTGGAACAGCTTCTGCACTGCAGGAAGTTCTGTAGGGATGGAAATACCAACAGATTTACTGGATACGCCTCGAGATAGGGTTAAAACAGCCACTGAAATTTTAGCTTCCCCATTACAAAATGGCTGAGGGTTCAATATTCATCTTTGTCATCATGAAACTCAGAGCATGTGAGTTGTTCCTTATTTCCTATTTTCAGTTAGTTCTGCTGATCCACTTCCCCCATCACCAGGGTAACACCCGCCAGAGCTGCAAGGAGTGTTGAGCATTTTTATCACTCTCTGGTCACCGCCCCTCAGTGACCTCAGAAACCGGGGTGGATGTCTGGATGCCTTGAGCATTCACTGTACGGAATATATGATGTTTCTATTGCAATAAAGAGATAAAGAATTAATGCAGGGATTGCATTTATGCAAATATCTTCAGAATGTCACAAACATCTTGCAGTCAGCAATATTTGTGATTCACAATGACAAAAACCCGTACTGAGTTTCCAGTGATTTATTTTCAATTTTATATTAAAAGCATTTTCTTATTGTTTCACTATGGGAGATGTGGCGGCGAATTGCATTGATCCAGGTCCCGCTCCGCAATAGGACAATAAACATATGTGCTCAACTCACCTGCTGAAGACAAGTTAAAATATGTTCCCACCCACTGGTGACCCATGGTCCGGGTTCCCCGCCCAGTTAAAGCATCATCAGCTTCTAGGTCTATTATGGGATGGAGAGGAGTGTTAAGTTTAGAACTGGGATTAGACGTCTTGGGAGTGTTGGTGCTTGGGCTATAAGCCTGGGATGGGAACTGGCACAGCGTTCACCTCTGTAATCTGTTCTGTAATCCGTATATAATCTACAAAAAGACTAACTTTTCTGGATTTCTATATTCTCTGTATCTCTCTCCCAAGTAAATACAGACATACAAAAGTCATTGAATATCTACTCCATCCCCTTCGGTTCCTTGTCTAGATACCACGCTGATCTTTTCTAACAGTTAATTCGGCAGTGAGAAATATTTGGCTCAATAAATTATTCCGCCACCAAATTATCTGTATCCGTGGAAAAGTGCCCATTACAGTTGTTGTTT
Organism: Mobula birostris; assembly: GCF_030028105.1. NCBI lineage: Eukaryota > Metazoa > Chordata > Chondrichthyes > Myliobatiformes > Myliobatidae > Mobula > Mobula birostris. The sequence continues at coordinate 4,275,866 of NC_092382.1, forward strand.
ACAAAGTTCACAAGAGTGATTCTGGAATGAAAAGTTTTATGTATGAGGAGCACTTGGTGTTTCTGGGCCTGTTCTCAATGGAGGGGTGGTGACTCTCGGAACAGGAACCTCAATGAAATCCTGAGGTCTAGATAGAGTGGATAGGGACAAGATGTATTCAACAGTAAGGGAGTCTTGTAACTGATGTCACAATCTCAATCTATTCAATTGTATCTGTGTACCTTCCTTTCCATCATTCTGTCCAATAGCAGCATCTGAATTGAACCTGTATCAATGTCTGGGGTTGATCATAGATATAAGCTATTTGCAGACACAAGAATGTGATGGAATTTTAACCACTTGATGGAACAAAGAAGTAAACTTTATGGTTATCACCACAATGTATTCTGTGATATCTTTTGTAAATATCCCATAGTTGCCATGTGGAGCAGATAGGCCGCATCCTACAATGTGTTTTGATTTTGGAACTAGCTTCTGTACTGCTGGAAGTTTTGTAGAGGTGGAAATACCAACAGATTTACTGGATGCACCTCGAGATAGGGTTAAAACAGCCACTGGAATTTCAGCTTCCCCATTACAAAATGACTGAGAGCTCAGTATTCATCTTTGTCATAATGAAACTTGGAGCATGTGAGTTGTTCCTTATTTCCTATTTTCAGTTAGTTCTGCTGAACCACTTCCCCCATCACCAGGGCAACACCCACCAGAACTGCAAGGGGTGTTGAACATTTTTATCACTCTCTGGTCACCGCCCCTCAGCGGAGAGACAGTGACCTCAGGAGTCCGAGTGGATGCAAGGATGCCTTGAGCATTCACTGTCTGGAGTTTATATTGCAATAAAGAGATAACAAATGAATGTAGGGATTGCATTTATGCAAATCTCTTCCGGATGCCACAAACAACTTGCAGTCAGTAATGTTTGTGCATCAAAAACACAACAACCTGTACTGAGTTTCCAGTGATTTATTTTCATTTTTATATTAAAGGAATTTTCTTATTGTTTCACCATGGGAGATGTGGCGGCGAATTGCACTGATCCAGGTCGCGCTCCGCAATAAGATAATAAACATATGTGCTCAACGTACCTGCTGGAGACAAGTTAAGATATATTGCCAGGCGCTGCTGACCCACGGCCCGGGTTCCCCGCCCGGTTAAAGCATCATCAGATTCCAGTTCTGTTATGGGATGGAGGGGAGTGTGAGTTTCAGAACTGGGATTAGACGAGACACTGCTGAATATTACCAGCAGGAAAGAGTCCTGGGAGTGTTGTTGCTTGGGCTATAATCCTAGAATGGGACTCCAGGATTACGGAACTGGTACTGTTCTCCACAGAGATATTACAACTAAACATATCTTTACCTTCCTCGCTCGCACCCCGCCTTCTTCTTTCAACAGGGACCACTCTCTCAACAATTCCCTTGTTCATTCATCCCTCCTCTCTAATCTCCCTCCAGTCACTGATCCCTGCAAGCGGCCTGAGTGCTACACCTACCTGGACACCCCCTCCCTCACCTCCATTCAGACACAAAACAGTCCTTCCAGGTGAGGCAACACTTCACCTGCGAATCTGCTGGGGTCACCTATTGTGTCCCGTGCTCCCGATGCGGCCTTATTTACATTGGTGAGACCCGCCACAAATTGGGAGACCGTTTTGTTGAGCATCTCTGTATCATCTGCCACAAGGGGGACTTCGCAGTGGCCGAACATTTTAATTCTGATTCCCATTCCGACGTCTCGATCGATGGCCTCCTCTTGTGCCAAGATGAGACCGTCCTCGGGGTGGAGGAGCAGCACCTTATATTCAGTCTGGGTTCCCTCCAACCCGACTGAATTATCCTTCCAGTAAACAAATACCCCCCACCCACTTCTCTATTCCCCACTCTGAACTTTCATTTCTGCTCACCAGCCTATTACTTCCCCCTGGGTCCCCTCTTTCCCTTTCTCCCATTGCCAAATCTCCTATTCTTTATTCTCCAGCCCTTGACCTGTCCATCAGTTGACCTCACCGATCACCTTCCAGCTCGCCTCGTTCCCCTCCCCGACCTTTTTATTCAGATCACTTCCCCTCCTCCTCAGGAATGAAAAAAGGCTCGTGGCCCAAAATGTTGACTGTTTACTCTTTTCCATAGATACTGCCTGTTATGCTGAGTTCCTCCAGCATTTTGTGTGTATTGTTTGGATTTCCAGCGTTTGCAAGCTTTCTCGCGTTTAAATATGGTAATTACCGTAACAATTATGTCGGCTTTGTTCAGATTTTACCTCCGTCACCCGGCCCGGAATCAGATCCAAACTTCACCATGATCGATGCCTGGTGTCGATAGTAGTTTTACATAACTCCAGCCCTCCGGAAGCGGCCGTTCGGTCTGTTGTGTTCTTGCAGACACGAGGGTTAAACAGAGAAATCGCACCCTCGGGACACTGAATCACGTGTATGAGTAGTTTCATCTTTCCCCGTTCAGACAGGACAGTGAGATCCAGATCTCTCACGTCCTCTCGGGGGACTGGGAAGTTTATTTCCATCTTGTTTCCATGACTACATCTTGCCAAAATGCTGACAGTGTTTTCCGATGTGTCCCTAGTAATGAGAGAATTATGTCTTGTTCATTTATCCGGGTTTCTCGGAATTGTGTACATTCCCTCCAGAATTTCCGAAGGAGCAACCCGGGCTGTCTAATATTCCCACATGATTAAAATGGGGAATCTTTATTTTGTTTTACATGTACAGAGGTAGAGTGAAAATCGTTTCTTCGGTATTAACCACACAGATCAATACATTACAGCAGTACATTGAGGTAAAACGATACCAGAGTGTGACAACTCATTCTGGTTACAGAGAAAGTGCAGTGCCGGTAGATATGTGGTGCAAGGTCAGATCGATTTAGACTGTGAGCTCCATCTCATCCCGCTGGGGAACATTCAGTTCGCTTATCACAGCCGAATGGACACCATCCCTGAGCCTGGTGGTATGTTTCTGTTTTACTTTATCTTCGCCCTGATGGGAGGGTGAGAAGTGAGAATGTTCGGGGTTGTGGTGATCTTTCATTATGTTGGCTGCTTTACTGAGGCGGTGGGAAGTGTAGACTGAGTCCATGGAGGGGAGGTTGGTTTCTGTGATGTGCTCAGCTGTGTCCACAGTTCTCCGCTACTTCATTCCGTTAAAGGAAGAGCAGTAGCCATGTGAAGATGTGAAGTACCGGGATGGGATACTTTCTGCGGTGAATTGATAAAGTGTGTGAAGTAGAAAAGGGCATACACCAAAGTTCTTATTGTTTGTTCTGGCTTTGTTATATTGGAATCTGTTATCTACTAGTGCGTACTATTATTTCAGGATCTGCGTATTGCTGGAGGACCATCAGAGATCGGCCATGATACCCTTCTCCCATCCGGCTCTATCTACTCACCCCCTGCCCAACTGGTTCAACCTCTGTCCAGCCTGCATCCCATCACCTCAGTGGCATATATCAAACATCTTGTTCAACCGCTGTCCAGCCTGTATCCTACAACCTCAATGATATATATCGACCGTCTTGTTCAATCTCTGCCCAGCCTGCATCCCATCACCTCAGTGACATTTATCAACAATCTTGTTCAACCTCTCTCCAGCCTGTATCCCACCACCTCAGTGATATATATCAACCATTTTGTTCCACCTCTGTCCAGCCTGTGTCCTACAACCTGAGTGAAAAAATATCAACCTTCTTGTTCAATCTCTGTCCAGCCTGTACCCTACCACATCAATGATAAATATCTACCATCTTGTTCAACATCTGTCCAGCCTGTATCCCATTACCGCAATGATACATTTCAGGAATCTCTCTTTCAAACTTTGCCATCATTGTGAAGTTTTTTTTGGCATCTTTTCCAGGATTTTTTTTTTTGATAGTTAGGACTACCAGAGGTTTAATTCAACACAGCACGTGGCAGATAAAGGTAGCCATTTCAATTTTAGATTCACTGTTACAAACTGGATGCCGTGTTAATCTTTGACAGAATGGAACTCATAGAATCTGATGTTGGGTTTATTATTTTCTTTTTCTGTTTTTTTTTTGCAGTGAGCCACGTCCTCCGTTTCCAGGGTAACAGCCCGTCAGAGCTGCAGCAAGTGTTGCACTTTTTATCGCTCTGTGGTCACCGCCTCTCAGCGTAGAGACAGTGGCCTCAGGAGCAAATGTAACAGAGTGACAGTGGGAGGAAAGGATGCTGTGAGCATTGACTGTATGGGATGTATTACACCAGGGTCAGGATGAACTGAGGAACTAACAAATGGGTTGGGGTGGGGTGGCATTTAAAGTTTAGGGTGTTGCTGATATTTTACAATCAGTTACTATCTGTGCATTAAAATGAAGAGGGAGAGAATACTACAGTTGCAGGAAATTCAAAGTAAGGAGGAGAAAATACTGGAAACGCTCAGCAGATAGGCAGCATCTCGAACAGTCTCATTTCTGAAACTGGGTCTTCCACCATTTGTCCTTTCAGAGATGTAGTCTGATCTACTGAGTTCCCAGCATTTTCTACTTTATAATTTTACATTTTATTCCTGCTACACTGCAGGAAACATGGCAGCCAGCTATGCCGGGCGAGATCCCACACAGCAAGAAGATTGTAATCAAATGTGTTTGGTTTAGCTGCTGGGGACAGGTTGAAGTGTATCCGCATCCTCCATACAGACCGGGGAACCAGCCGGAGCCCCGGCCCCGGCAGAGGGTCATGAGGTTCCAGTTCCACCTTAGTTTGTGAATCGGAAATGGCAGGAACACCCACAGCAAATCGCCGGCATCAAAGCGTCTTTGTATGGGTGATAATATTGGGCTGGTGACTCTGATGATATGGAACTGGCAGTATACGGGCTTCAGTCCAGGTTGGTAATTCGACAGCCGGGATCGGAATTTTCTCAGTCCGCAGTGAACCTGAAGTCTCGGGCGGTTGGACATGGGTTATGGGGAAATCACCGTCTCCACTGCCCAACAGGACAACATATCTATCAAGTATTTTTGGAGATTATTTAAGAGTTAACTAGGGAGTTTGGTGAATTAGGCCAGTGATGTTGTTCTTCTGAACTTTGGTAAAGTCCGTAGCAAGATCCCACATGGCAGCTGATCTGGAAGGTTCGGTCACGTTGGATTCACGGGGAGCTGGCGAGGTGGATTCACACTGGGCTCGAGAACAGGAAGCAGAGGGAGATGATTGAAGCTGGTTTTAGCGAATGGAGGCCTGTGACGAGTGGGATGTGTGTGTCAGTGTAGAGACCTCTAAAATTCATTATTCATGCCATTGATTTGTATGTATGGCACGATTAGCAAGTTTGAATTGAATTGAACTAAATAGAATTGATTTCTTACATCCTTCACATACTTGAGGATTAAAAATCTTTACATTATGTCTCGGTCGAAATGTGCAACGTGCAATCAAATTAATTTATAATAATTTGTAGTAAATTGAACAGTCCATACAATATAGAGTATACTCAAATCAGCGTGAATTAATTAGTCTGATGGCCTGGTAGAAGAAGCTGTCCCGGAGCCTGCTGGTCCTTGGGAATTGGGACATAAACCGTTTTCTTTTTTACAGTCTAAAGGCCACTGCTAGGTTTTCCAGATCTGCTGGCAAATTGCATGCAACACTTTTACATCATCACCTTTGAAAGTTTTAAACAATTCAACTGGACTCCTGTCACATCCTGTAGCCTTATTATTAGCAACGTTTTCTATCGCCCATTCGACTTCACTTTCCAGAATGTCCGGCCCTATATCGTCGAGGGAGTCACGGCAGGTGTCTTCCTGTTGGGATATTTCCTGTACAATTCTTCAGTATATTTCTGCCATCTCTTTTTGATGTCTTCTGCTGTAAGGGCTTCTTTGTCTTTTACTATAGTTATTTTTGCATGAAATGTTCCTTTGATTTCTCTAATCGTCTTGAATAGATCTCTTGTTTTTCTTTTTCCAATTCTGTTGGATTCTTCAGCTTCTTTGCATTGCTCCTTTAAGTATGTTTCCTTACTTCTCCTTTCTATCTTATTGAACGTTGTGTTTATTTGGAGGTGTTTGTTTCAATCTCCATTGTCCTTCACTTCTCTTCTTTTCGCTGCTCAGCTTCCACAGGAATCTATTTTGCTTTCCTGATCTTTTTTTTGTTTGCAATACTTTTTGTTGGCACCTCTTGTGAAATGCTCCTTGCTTCTCTCCATAGCTCTTCTGGTTTTCCCTCTACCGGCTTTAATCCATGAATCTGTTCTTCACCTCCACTGCTTATTTTTGAGGGATGCTATCACCATCAAACTTTGCTGGTACGTTGGTTTTCCTGGCACTCTTCAGTTTCATTCTGAATATTGCAATATTGCAGCTAATGGTCTGAGATTGTCGTAGGACAGAGGGACCGAGGAGTCTAAGTGCACAGTTCGCTCAAGGCGGTGACACGGGGTGGTGAAGAGATGTTTACCACGCCGTCCTTCAACAGTTAGGGTGCTGAGTGCAGGAGTTAGGACATTATTTAATTTATTTTGTTTATTGAGATACAGTGAGACACGCTGCTCATTTAGTCCCCCAATTTGATCCTAGTCTTGTTACAGGGCAATTTACAATGACCAACTAACCATTAAGACGGTTGGGGGTTGGGGTAGCCGGATCACCTGGAGGAAACCCATGCGATCACGGCGAGAACCTGCAAACTCTGATTGGCAGCGGCGGGAATTGCAACTGGGTCGTTCGAACTGTAACGACTCGTGTTACCACTATGGGGTCGTTGTATAATTCATTGGTGAGACTGTGTTTGCAGTATGAAGTATAGTTCTAGCCGCTATATGTTTGAAAAGGCTTGGTTAAAGTGGAAAGAGTACAGAGAAGACTTGCGAGTGTGCTGTCCCAGTCCTCAGTGCTGGAGGGAGGATGGCCACTCTATGACTTTACTCCCTGGAATGTAGGAGACTGAGCAGCGACCTCACAAAGTGTTTTAAATTTGAAGGGCAGAGTAACTGACTCACTCTGTTTTATTTGTGTAATTCAGATCATCGCCAGCAGGTGGTGCTTTCTTCCACCCGGACGGCAGACAAGCAGCCGACAATCAACCAACTCAGTCAGAGTCAGAATGTACACAGGTATGTTCACTGGGCTCTTTCTCATTAAAACTCTGTCATCATGGTACACGCGTAGTCAAATGTTCAGAGGAATAAACGTAGGCGCTAAATGGGCGCAGAAAAACTGTCATCATTGATCCTACTGGTAAAGCGACCTTGAGCACTGGAACAATTCACCAGGCCCAGCGTGGGGAATCACTCTGTGCAAATCTTCACCTGAGTGAAGGGGAAGGAGCTCCTGAAAATACAGTCGGTGTGGGTGAAACTCAGAGAGGAATACAACAGCGGGCAATGTAACAGTCCAGGCAGCAGACAGCCGGTGAGAGAAACAGATGTTTCTTTAGGAAGGGCAATGCTGAATTCTTCCCGGATTTTCAGGTTGTTGCTCAAAGGAGATGAGGGAAGTTTCCCGGTGTCTGTTTTCTGTTGTCGAGTTAAAGAATGTTATATTGTGGGAGAACAGGCTGGGTGCGGGGGGCAATGAACAGGAGAAATTTTAAACAGGGAATCTGGGAGAGGCTACCGAGGCAATGAATGTCCTTGGTGAATAAGGTTAAAGTAAATCAAGAGGGTAAGTAGAGAGGGCAACGCACGCAATGATGGAGGAGCTCACAGGTCAGGCAGCACCTATAGAGGGAAATGAACAATAGACGTTCTGGGTTGAGGAATCTTCAGCGGAGACTTTGTACATTGAGTTCAGTGTTGTCTTGGACACATAAAATAGAGAAGGACTGGAGGAGCATTCTTCTGGGCGAAGGTCTGTGACCAGTAGTCTCCGCAAGGATCACTGGCTCGCTATGCGTCATATGTGATGTAAGTAACTTATTACTCAAAATAATTCTATATATAGAAACACATAGGCGGACTGATTCGTTGATTTACAGACTCGGCGGAGTTGTGTAAATTGGGACTGTTGTCAAAATGTTCAGCATCCAATTAGAAATATGAACGGAGAGACACCAAGTACAGATAGTTCGGGCAAATGCGAGGATTTGAACCTTGGGAGGTCAAGTTCCCGAACGAAGTGTGCAGTGAATGCTGGGGCGATTAGGAAGGCTGATGTATGGACCGGTCTTGTGATGGATGTGCATAGCTTCCTGAAAGTGACAACATAACTGGCAGCGTGCTAAGGACGGGTTGAGGTGTGAGTATGTATTTTTTAAAGTTGTTCTGTAACTGGATAAACTTTGGTTAAGAGACAGTCTCGGTAATGTGCACAAATATGGTAGCCATATCATGAGAATAATGTGGAGGGTCTGGCGAGGGTGCAGACGAGTTTCATCACGATTACAGAATATAATCAGTTACCCAGATTACAGGATATTGGCTGCCAGGAGAGGTCGAACAAACCTGGATTGCTTTTTTGGAGTGTCGGAGTCTGAGGCCTTATCTCAGAGAATTTCATAAATTTACGAGAGGCACAGCACACTTCGATAGTCTGTGACTCAGTGCAAATATCAAGCACTGGAGTGAATAGGTTTAAGGTGAGGGGGTAAAGTTTAAAGGAGATTTAGGACGCATGTTTTCCACAGAGAGTGATCGGTGTCTGGAATGAGCTGCCGAGGGAGGGACTGGAAACAGATACTCAGCAGCATCTGAGAGGCGTTTGAACTCATGAGTAGGCCGGGAACGGAGGGATATTGACCATGTTCCTGAAGATGGGATTGGTTTAAATTGGCATCGTGTCCGCATACACATGGTACACTCTACTATTTTATGCTCTGTGACTGACTACAGGTCTGAACTCCGTAATCTCCGCCTTCCTGTCAAATTGTGAGGATCACCAACTGTTCCTGTTGACGAGATTCTACATGGAACGACTGGAGCAGGCGATTGAGGAGGGTGTGGAGGGAGTCGGCTTCATGTTAATGGCCGAGGATCACTTCACCGGGCGAGACTATCACGTAAGTGGGAGGGATATAGACTAACTGTAGATTCTACTGAATCAATCACGGACCGACAGAACGGGCGCAACGGCACCTCTGGGATATTAAAATCCTGCAATGCTTGTGGTGAGCATCAGGAAAAGAATTTTGGTTTTCAGAAACACTGAACCTTCATTTACCAATATAAGCCTCTGTCCAATTTTCTGAACACATTCACTTTTAGACAGGTTAGGATACAGACAATGATTGAGAGCTGATTTTAGTGCTGTGATACTTGACGGACATTGCAAGTAGACAGAGAACCACTTTACACCATTCAGTCTGACATCACATCATGTTCCCAATGCTCGACCTTAATGGCCATTCACCAGAATCTTTTCATTACCCGCGGGCTTCCCACAAATCTAATATATACTGATTTATTTCTCAGATCATTCTCGAGTCAACCTTCAACCCCATCGTCAATTGAACAGGCAGTGCTGAATATCGTCTCTCTTTTCAACAACTGACGCTCTTGCTTTCGATCAATATCCCAACATGCCTTATGGTTCAGTTACCTTCTGTTTCTTGTCACTGTTCCATTTGGAGTCTCTAATTGCTACAGCATATACTGTTAACACTGGGAACTGCAAAATAATACGATTGAAAATAGTCCAAGAACTGCAGCTAACACGGAATTACCAAGAAACTCCTTTCTAATGGTCCTCATGTTACTGGGGCGCATTCACCTATAGCTTCGTATATATAATTATCTGGATAGACAGGGTATGATTAGGGACAGTCAACATGGATTTGTGCGTGGAAGGTCATGTTTGACAAATCTTACTGAATTTTTTGAAGAGGTTGCTAGGAAAGTTGATGGGGTAAAGCGGTGGATATTGTCTATATGGACTTCAGTTAGGCCTTTGACAAAGTTCCACACGGAAGGTTAGTTAGGAAGGTTCAATCGGCAGGTATTAATATCTAAGTAGTAAAATAGATTCAGCAGTGGCTAGATGGGAGATGCCAGAGAGCAGTGGTGGATAGCTATTTGTCAGATTGGAGGCCGATGTCCAGTGATGTGCCTCAGGGACCTGTACTAGGCCCAATGTTGTTTGTCATATATATTAATGATCTGGATGATGGGGTGGTAAATTGGATCAGTAAGTATGCAGATGATACTAAGATTGGTGGAGCAGTAGATAATGAAGTAGGTTTTCAAAGCTTGCAGAGAGATTTCGGCCAGTTAGAAGAGTGGGCTGAAAGCTGGCAGATGGAGTTTAATGCTGATAAATGTGAGGTGCTACCTTTTGGTAGGACTAATCAAAATAGGACATACATGGTAAATGATAGGGCATTGAAGAATGCAGTAGAACAGAGGGATCTATGAATAATGGTGCATAGTTTCCTGAAGTTGGAATCCCATGTTGATAGGGTGGTGAAGAAAACTTTTGGTATGCTGGCCTTTGTAAATCAGAGCATTGAGTATAGGAGTCGGGATGTAATGTTGAAATTGTACAAGGCATTGGTAAGGCCAAATTTGGAGTATTGTGTACAGTTCTGGTCACCGAATTATCTCAACAAAATTGAAAGAGTACTAGAATGTTGCCTGGGTTTCATCTCCTAGGTTACAGAGAAAGGTTGAACAAGTTGGGTCTTTATTCTTTGGAGCGTAGAAGGTTGAGGGGGGACGTGATAGAGGTATTTAAAATTATGAGGGCGATAGATAGAGTTGACGTGGATAGGCTTTTTTTCCATTGAGAGTGGAGGAGAGTCAAACAAGAGGACATGAGTTGAGAGTTAAAGGGCAAAAGTTTAGGAGTAACAGGAGGGGGAACTTCTTTACTCAGAGAGTGGTAGCTGTGTGGAACGAGCTTCCAGCAGAAGTGGTTGTCATTTAAAGTTAAATTGGATAGCTATTCGGAGAGGAAAAGAATGGAGGATAATGGACTGAGTGTAGGTCGGTGGGACTAGGTGAGAGTAAGAGTTCGGCACGGACTAGAAGGTACGAGATGACCTGTTTCCTTGCTGTAATTGTTATATGGTTATATGCTTACCAGACTGAATTTTAGTGAAGAGCCACACGTTATTCCTATCCCTAACATTCTACATGAGACAGCTTGTCATAGTTTGACTTAGCCATAGTCATCGAACTCTACAGTACAACAACAGGCTCTTCGGCCCATCAAGTCCACACTGACCTATTATATGTCAAGTCGCATTGATCTGCACACCGACTAGATACATCCATACCCCTCTCATTCATGTACTTATCCAACTTGTTTTTAAATGTTCAAATCGAATGCAAATATACCACTTCCGACGGCAGCTCGTTCCGGACTCTCACCAGCTTCAGAGGAAGAAGTTCTCCCTCAAATTTTCTTTCATCTTTCCTCCTTGATCCATGACCTCTAATTCCGGTCTCACCCAACCTCAGTAACAGATGCCTGTTTGCATCTACTTTATCTGTACAATTTATAAACTTTTTTCCCTCTATCACATCTCTTCTGGTCCTCCTACACTCTATGACAGTCCTAACCTATTCAAACTTTCCCTATATCTCAGGCCCTCAAGTCCTGACAAAACCTTGTATTGTTTTTCTGCACTCGTTCAATCACATTGATATCGTTCCGAGAGGTAGGTGCTCCCATTGCTCCCAATTAGTCCCTGCAAGATCAAATTTGACATAGTATTCCAACTTCTGTCTTCAATACTTTGATTTATGAAATCCCATATTCTAAAGTTTTTAGCAGGACATCTACCTTTGACAAAACTTTTAAGAAATTTTGGATCGGTATTCCCTGATACCTTGTTTTTACCGCACCGCTCAATGCCCAACCAGTCAATGTCTTAATGTTATCGTGGCTTGGCCTCAAATAGTGCACACTTCACACTTGTCTTCATTAAATTCTATCTGCCGAACTCCATTCCACTTCTTTCCAGCTGTTCCAGGTCCCGCTGCAAGCTCTGATAAACTTCCTCGCCATTAATACGTTGATGTCATCCACAGATTTGCTGACTCTGTGTACCACATTGTCATCCAGAGCATTTATATACAGTATATGACATACAACACCAGGTCCAGTACAGATCCCTGAAGCACACCACTGGTCTAAGACCGCCAGTAAGTCAAGCAAATTTCTACACGAATCCAATATCTAAACTAACTTACTACCATGTCATGAATGCCAAGCAATTTAATCTTATTGACCAGGCTGCCATGAAGGACCTTGTCAAAGGCCTCGCTGAAGTCCATGTATACAACATACACTCACTTGCCTTCATTACTCGTTTGGTAACGTCATCGAGAAACCATAAGACTGGTTAGACAGGATATACCAGGTACAAATCAGTGTTGACTATCCCTAATGAATCCTTACCCATCCAAATACTCATATCCAGTCCTTCAGAATACCTGCCAATAACTTTACCATCACTGGTGTTAGGCTCATCAACCTGTAATTCCCTGGCTTTTTCTTACAGCCTTTTCAAACACCAGAACAACATTATCTACCCTCCAATACTTCCACATCTGACGTTCTAAATATCTTTACTGGAGCACCTGCAATCTCTGCACTCACCTCAGACAATTACGAAGGAAAACCTTGGGGATTTACCCCCCCTAATCTGACTCAAGACAGAAACCACCTCCTCCTCTGTAATCTGTATAGAGTCCATGATCTCACTGCTGTTTTGCCTCACTCTAAAGACGCTGGTATGTCTCCTGAGTAAATATAATTGCAAAAAATCAATTTTAAATCTCCCCCACCTACTTCGGCTTCATGCACAAATGCCCACTCTGAACTTCAAGAGGACCAATTTAGTCCGTTGGTATATTTTTGTTCCAAATATATTTCATGAAGGATTTGGGGATCTGTTTTCCCTTGTCTGCTAGAGCAAACTCATGCCGTACTTTCACCCTCTTGATTTCCTACTTTAGTAACTCTTGCATTTCTTGTACTCATCAAGTACCTCATTTGATCCTTCGAGCCTATACTTGTGATGTGCTCAGGGCCTTGATATCTCTAAAAAAACAATGTTCTCTAAACGAAGGTACCCCTGCCTTTTATTCTGTCAGGAACTTTCAAACTCTGTACTTGTGGTCATTTATGCATTTGAACTCTGTACTCTCAAAATATCAGTTTTGGAGGGTTCACACTTACCAAGCACATCTGTACCAGAAGACAACCAGTCCCAATCCACTTTCATCAGATCCTTTCTGGTACCATTAAAATTGGCCTTTCTCCAAATTAGAATCTTAACCCGAGGACCAGACCTATCCTTTTCCATAATGATATTTAAACTAATGGCATTATGATCACCAGATCCAAAGTGTTCTCCTGCACACACCTCTGCCGCTTGCCCTGTCTTGTTCCCTAATAGTAATTCCAGAATGCGCTCTCTCCAGTTGTGACCTGAGTATATTGATTACAGAAACTTCCCTGGACACGTTTGACCTGCACTATCCCATCCAGCCCTTTAACCCAGTGAGTCAGTCAATAAATGGAAAGTCAATTGTCTACCATCAGAATCTTATGTTTCTTGTTTCTGTGATCTCCCTGCACGTTTGTTCTTCTAAACCCCATTGATTATTGGGTGCTCTATAATATAATCCAACTAACATGGTCATCCCTTTCTTATTCCGTAGTTTCACCTATGTAGTCTCATTGGACCAGCTATCCAGTTTGTCCTGTCTGAGCAATGCAGTGACATTTTCTCTGACTAGTTATGCCACCCGTCCCTCTGTAATCCCTCCCACTCTATCGAATCATGTCTAATGCAACGGAACACTGGAATGCTGAGCTGTTAATCCTGCGCCTCCTCCAACCAAATCACAACAATGGTTACAATGCTGTAATTCAATGTGCTGATCCTCATGCTAGGCTGATCTGTCTTTCATACAGTACTCCTTGCATTGAAATAATACGTAGTTTGGGAAAAACGATTCTCATCCTTTAGTTTCCCGACTTTGTATGTTGGCTTAACAACATCTTTCCCACACAACCACTCCACCATCCATGCTGGTTCCTCACCCCCTGCAACTCAAGTTTAACACCTCCCCCTCCCCATGCAGCGCTAACAACCCTTCCCACAGGGGTATCAGTCCGCCTCCAGTTCGGGTGTAAAACGATCACAGGTGTCCAGGCCACAACTTCCTTGGAAGAGAGCCCAAACATCCAAACATCTGAAGCCCTCGGTCATGCACCATCTCATCAGCCAGACGTTGAACTGTATTATCGTCCTATTTCAGTCCTCCCCAGCATGGGGCACGGGTAGCAATCTTAAGAACACAACCCTGGAGTTCCTGCACTTCAGTTTAGCATCTAACTCCATGAACTCACTTTGCAGGACCTCATCACACTTACTACTCTTGTCATTGGTACCAACGTGGACCATGACCTCTGGCTGCTCACACTGCCCTTAAGAAAGTTTCAGACTCGAACTGAGATATCCCTGATACACCATCCAGAAATATTGTTCTCGTCAACAGAATCTCCAGTCTGTTTTCCTAACCGCGGAATTCCCCCTGTTAGTTCAGCTCACGCTTCTCACTCGTTCTGAGTCACAAAACCAAACTCGGTATCAGAGGCTTAATGACCGTGGCTTTCCTCTGCTAGGTCATACCCCGAAACAGAAATCTGTATACCTGTTACAGAGGAGTTTCCTGCAGTGGCTGCCTCTCAGTTACCTGTGTCCTGCGCCTTAGGTATAGCTCCATCCCTGTATAGCCTGTCAGTCAACCTCTCATCCTCTTGAATGATCCTGGGTTCAACCAGCTCCAGTTCCAATTCCTGATCACAGTCTGTAAGAAGCTGCAGCTGGATGCAATTCCTGAAGGTGTAGTTATCTGGGACACTGGCGGTCTCCCTGCCTTGCTACACGCAGTATGAAGAGCATTCCACTATCCTGCCTGGTATTCTCACTGTTCTAACCGTGAAAAGGAAGGGAAAATACTATCCAAAATCTACCTAAAGCCTCCACCTTGCCTCACTGAACCTTCTCTGACACAAAGCCTCAACTCCCCACTCTATCCCTGGCTCACTCACACTGTGTCTACTCCACTTAAAACTTGCCAAGCGGATGTTTCCCGACAATCTGTGGCGTTGAGAAGGACATGACTGACCCCCTCACTTCTTTTAAATTCTTTCCCCCACTATGAACACTTCAATGGCTGTTAGTGATTTGCGGCGAGCAGAATGCACTGGGTCAGTCCATGTTCAGGGTAGATTTGTACCCATCCCTCCGCTCCTCAATATATTCCCCATTGTTCATTACAGAGCGTGACTGAGCTGGCGGAGAAGGGAAACCGAGCGGGCGCTTCCAAACTCCTCCTGGATCTGGTGATGGAGAAGGGCTCCGGGGCCCGGAGGGTGATGTGGGAATCCTTTGTGAAACTACACCACCATTTACCGAAGCTGAGCGGAATATTGAATGAAATATGGGAACGTGGTACGGTGAACAATACACTGTGTGTCACAGATGTAAATGCTGATGAATTTACAGTATTACACAGAACAGACTTCATGCAGGTTAATCTGTTGAACAGGTGACAGCCAGTTCGCCTACATGGACACTGAGCGGGGTGTATCTGAAGTGCCGGTGCATCTGAAGGGTAAGAGATGGAACGGAAATCTCAAAGTCTTTATTTCACTCTGACAGTCTGAATACCTGTATTTAGAGGCCGGTTTAGAGACTGCCAGAGTCGGGAAGACAGGTTTTTGTTGCTGTGGCTGAAGGACAGAAAGCGATTTTCATTTGTCAAACACCCGACACCTTCCGGGTCTCAGGCTGTGCACCCAGAGGCCTCTACGAGTTTGATAAACAGACATTCCAGTCAGTCAGAGATGAAACCACGGCGTTCCCCTTTCTGTAGGGCCGAATATCCTGGGATCTGACAAAACTGAAGGCAAACCATTCCAATTGGAACATCCAACTTCAGCAAGGGAAATCTCATACCTCCGATCCAAAGCGAAGCCGAGAGTTGTTGTTATTCCTCCAAAGCCCACAAGACGTAGCAGCAGAATTAGGCCATTCAGCCCATCAGTCTGCTCCGCCATTGCATCATGGCTAATCCCAGATCCCAGTCAGCCCCATACACCTGCCCTCTCGCCATATCCTTTGATGCCCTGACCGATCAGGAACTTCTGCCTTAAATATACCCATGGACTCGGCCTCCACTGCAGTCTGTGACAGAGCATTCCACAGATTCAGTACTCTCTAGCTAAAACGAAATCCTCCTTACCTGTTTTAAAGCATCGCCCCTCAATTTTGAGGCTGTGCCCTCTAGTTCTGGATATCCACCCTGTCTGGTCCTTTCAACATTTGGTAGGTTTCAAACACATTCCCTCGTATTCCTCAAAATTCCGGTGAGTATAGGCCCAAAGTTGCCAAAACACACCTCATATGTTAACCCCTTCATTCCCAGAATCATCCTCTTGAATCTCCTCTGGACCCTCTCTAATGACAACACATCTTTTCAGAGGTATGGGGCACAAAACTGTTGACAATACTCCAACTGCGGCCTGAATACCGTCTTGTAAAGGCTCAGCATTTATATTAGATGCATCATCGAACATTTACAACACTCTATTCCATCTGCCACTTTTTGCCCATTCTTCCAATTTGTCTCAGTCCTGTTGCAATCGCACTACCTACCCCTGCACCTATCTCTGTATCATCCTCAAACTTTCATTCCATCGTCTACATCATTGACAAACAATCTGAAAGCCAGTGGTCCCAATACTGATCCCTGTGGAACAGCACCAGTCAATGGCAGCCGACCAGAAAAGGCCCCTTTTATTCCCACTCGCTGCCTGTCAGTAATTCCGCGACACATGCCAGTATCTTTCCTGTGACACCATAGATTTTTATCTGGTTAAGCAGACTCATGTGCGGCACCCTATCAAATGCCTTCTGAAAATCCAAGTAAATGCCATCCACTGACTCCTTTGTCCACCCTACTTCTGACTTCCTCGATGAATTCTAACAAAACCCACGCTAACTTACTTTGTCATTAGTCTCCAAGTACCTTGAAATCTCAACCTTAATAGGAGACTCCAACTCTTTCCCAATCACCGAGGTTTGGCTAACTGGCCTATAATTTTCTTTCTTTTGCCCTCTTCCCTTCTTAAAGAGTAGAGGTACAATTGCAATCTTCCAGTCCTCCAGGACCATGCCCGAATCAAGTGATTCTTCAAAGTTCATGACCAATGCACCCGTCAACTCTTCAGCATCCTCTCTCATGACTGTGGGATGTAGTCCATCTGGCACAGGTGACTTTGCACCTTAAGAGCTTTCAGTATGCGAGAACTTTTTAATTTGTAATAGAATGGCACTCACTCCTACTGCCTGTCACTCGCAGACCACTTCACGCTGCTAGCGTCTTGCACAGTGAAGATATATGTAAAGTACACATTAAGTTATTCTGCCATTTGTTTGTCCACCATTACTATGTCACCAACATCATTTTCCAGTGTTCCAGTATCAACTCTCACTTCCTTCTTACTGTTTATATAACTGAAAAAAGTGTTTAGTGTTTATTATCCTGCTTTATATTATTGGCTTTTCTGCCCTCATATTTCATCTTTCCCCTTCTTATAGCTTTTTTAGTTGCCTTTTGTTGGATTTTAAAAGTTTTCTATTCATCCAACTTTCCCTCACGTTTGTTGTTTTGTATGCCCTTTCCTTGGCTTTAATGTAGTCTTTAAATTCCTTTGTCAACTATGGTGGCCTATACGTGCCACTTGAGAACCTCTGCCTCTGTAGCCCATATCTATCCTGCAACTTGTGACCTGTTCCCGGAAGCATCAGCCAGCTCAGCTCTGCCGTCATCTCCACTGGTATCCTTCTCCAATCTACCTGGGTAAGCTTCTCTCTCGTGCCTCTGTAATTCCCTTTATTCCATTGCGATACTGATACTGTAAGTTATGCTTCTCCCTCTCAAACTGCAGAATCAATTCATTCAAATGATGATCACTACCTCTTAAGGGTTCTTTTACATTAAGCTCCCTCATAGGATCAGGGTTATTGCACAACACCCAATCAAAGATAGCCCTTCCCTGAGTATTCCTAAGCACAAACTGCTCTAAAACGCTAACTCATCGGTATTCAGTAAAATCCCTCTCTTGCGATCCAACTCCTGAAGTTTGTTTGATTTTCTTATTCCGCGTGCATATTGAAGTCCCCCATTACAATTGCGTCATCACATTTATTACATGCCTTTTCCAGCTCCCTTTGCAATCTCAACCCCACACCTTCGCTACTATTTGCAGGGCAATAAAGGATTCCCATAAATCTTTTTTTTTTTAACCGTTGCGGATTCTTATGTCCACCCACAAAGATTCAACATTCTCTGACCCTATGCCATCACTTTTCTAAAGATGTGATTCTATCTCGAACCAACACAGCTACAATACCACCGCCTATGCCTTCCTGCCTGTCCTTTCGACAAGACGTACATCCTGTACCGTTAAGCTCCCAACTGTGGTCTTCTTTCAGCCACGACTCAGTGATGCCCGCAACATCATACCGACCAATCTCTAATTGCGCCAAGCGTTCGTCCAGCCTATTCCGAACGCTGTGCGCATTTAAATACAATGCGTTCAGTCCTGCATCTGCGTCCTTTTGAATTTAGTCTATGTGGTCCAATTGAACACTTTGCTCTGTCCAGATTTGAACCCAGTCATTGGCTTGTCCTTCCTTACATTCATGTTACACCCATCGTCTACTTGTAAACCTGCTGGTTCATCCACAACTCTATCGTCCGAGTTCCAATCCCCCTGACATTTTAGCTTAAAACACTCCCAACAGCTCCAGTAAATCTGCCCGTAAGAATATTGGTCCTCATCGGATTCACGTGCAGCCCATCCCTTTTCTACAGGTCTTACCTGCCCCAGAAGTGGTCCCAATTATCCAGAAATCTGAATCACTGCCCCCTGCTCCAAATCTTCAACCACAATTTCTCTGCCACCTCATTCTACTCTTATTTCCACTGTCAGGTGGCACAGGCAGCAATCCTGAGATGACTACATTTGAGGTCCTGCTTCTCAGCTTTTTACCTAACTCCCTATGTTCTGTTTTCCAGACCTCCTCCCTTTTCTCTTCCTATGTCGTCGGTACGAACGTTTGCCCCGACCTCTGGCTGCTCAACATCCTTTCTCAGGATATTGTGGACGCGTCCAGAAACATTTCGGACAAAGGCACCTGAGAGGCGAAGACCATCGGTGTTTCCATTTTCTGTCCACAGAATCGCCTCCCTGTCCCCCTGACTATAGAGTTCCCTATTATCGCTGCCATCCTCTTCAGCTTCCTGCTCTTCCGCACATCATCGGGGAATTGCCTGAGGTCATGTACCAGCTCCTCAGAGAATAAGAGACAGTAGACTAGTGCGGGGTGTGTTACATTGAGACTGGTACAGCCTGGAGAAGGAAACAGAAATAGTGTTCCTTTTCTGTGGCTCAGTACTGACAGCGTAATCCTAAAGGACTGTCAAGAACATGGGGTCCATTGTGAGAAAGGTAAAAGTCAGTAGAGCAAGTAGATGCCCCCCTCCCCCCACTGTTACCGTCTGCAGTGTTGCCCAGTTCAGCAGAAGCTGAGCAGTGAAAGCGGTGAAACCAGCCGCTCCACACAACACTCTCCTCTCCAGAATCATGTGTGCACTTGGTGCTCGCTGGAACACCGGGGAATCTGCAAACTACGAACAGAGGGGAGAGGGGAGCCTTTCACAGTGAAACTGAATCAGATCAGAAATGTTTCTGGGCCATCGTTCATTCTCAGACACTCTTAGCTCTGACCTCCCAATTTTACCCAAACAATGCCTTTAACAAGTTTTTTTATTTTTATTGAAGAAAAACTGTTGTGTGCTCCATGTTCATCAGATTGGGCATTGACAACCTATTTCTGTCCATCCAAAGATGTTCAGCAGAAACACAAGGAGACCCTGCGGGCACAAACTGAAACACTGAGAGCGAACACGATCCTGATGAGGGAGAAGGTGAAGGTTTTCCAGCTGGTTGATCGATACGCTGAGCTCACGGTCATTTCTACTGTCCGAGATCGGAGACTGGTGGAACATGAGCTGCTGGCAAGAGGCAGAGACCACGAGGAGTGGAGAGAAAAACATCTCCGCGGACAGCTGGAAAAAATCCGCACTGATCAATTATTTACGAGGAGTTTTCTGCAAAAATTTAAAAGATCTGTCTTTGGAAACAAAACAGGCATGTCCGCAGCAGTGGCCGGAGTCCCGGGAATCGGGAAAACAACAATGGTACAAAAGATTGTTTATGACTGGGCCACGGGGAAAATATACCAACAATTCCAGTTTGTCTTCAGTTTCAAATTCCGAGATTTAAACTCCATTAACTGCAGAATAAACCTGAAGGAACTGATTCTGGATCAGTATCCTTACTTTGGGAATTCCCTGAGAGAGGTCTGGAAGAACCGGGAGGGATTACTGTTTATATTCGATGGATTGGATGAATTCAAACACAACGTCGACTTTGCTGACGGTCAGAGAGATACAGAACCCAAGCACCAGTGCCCAGATCCCGAGTGGTGGTGTGAGGTGTCTGACATTGTGTACAGTTTAATCCAGGGCAAGCTGCTCCCAGGGTGTTCAGTGCTGGTGACCACTCGCCCCACTGCGTTACATTTATTGGAAAAGGCAGACATCGGTGTCCGGGCTGAAATCCTGGGATTTGTTGGTGAGGAACGGAAGGAATATTTCTTCAGGCATTTTGAAGATCAGACGGTGGCAGAAGCTGTTTTCAAACACGTGAAGGAGAACGAGATCCTGTACACCATGAGCTACAACCCCTCCTACTGCTGGATCCTCGCTCTGGCACTGGGCCCCTTCTTCACACAAAGAGTCAGGGACCCGCAGCGAGTTCCCAAGACCATCACCCAACTGTATTCCTACTATATTTACAACGTCCTGAAAAACCACGGCCGTGAGATTGAGAACCCCCGTGATGTGTTTCTCAGGGTTGGTCAGATGGCCTTCAGAGGAGTGTCCGCGAAGAAGATTGTGTTTACAGATGGAGATTTAATCAACTACAATCTGCAGCCTTCCCAGTTCCTGTCCGGGTTCCTGATGGAGCTTTTGGAGAGAGAGGATTCTGCCCAGAGCGTGGTGTACACATTCCCACACCTCACCATCCAAGAGTTTGTAGCTGCAGTCGCACAATTCCTGAATCCACATCCCGGGGATATCCTGAAATTCCTCACTGAAGCCCACAACACGACAGATGGGCGATTTGGGGTATTTCTCCGTTTTGTTGCTGGTCTCTCCTCTCCAATTACAACTCGTGGCCTGGAGGAGTTTCTGGGTCCATTTCCTCATCAAACAACCTGCCGGGTGATTGACTGGGTGAAGGAGGAGGTTAAACGCCAGAGTGGAAACACAAGGAGTGAAGCTGGTAAAAGGAGCCTCCTGAACACATTGCACTACCTGTTTGAGTCTCAGAATAGTGGACTGGCTCAGGCTGCACTGGGATCTGTGGAAACACTTTCATTCAGTGGAATGACACTGACCCCGATTGACTGCGCGGTCCTGTCTCATGTCATCGGACTCTGTGATACAATAAAACACCTCGACCTGGAGAACTGCCACATTCAGTGTGAAGGAATCCAGCGGCTGGGACCCGGGCTGCACAAGTGCCAGGAGTTGAGGTAACTTGATTTATCTTTCACTGTGAGCTGTGAAAATGTTCCATTGTGTTGCTTCAATGTTAAGGGATTTGGTTAAAACTAGCAAAATCAGATTGTGATGAATTGTGACAAATGCCCGGGGATCAGTCAGTAATTCCCCAAGGACAGGAGGGTTCTGTGGTTCCTTGTGAAGGGATGTTGGAGACTTCATCAGATCAGTGAACAACGGCCATTGGTTTAATGGTAGTAAATCACAGGAATGGCCGTGTTTCTCGCTGCCTGTGACACGTCCATTGACAATGTTCCTTCTCACTGTTACCAACACTGACTGCAGCAGGTGGGTCAGAGATTCACACCCCCTTCCCAGTGAGGGACAAGAGACCGTCAGCAGACTGTCCCAGTGAGAAGGAAATAAATACCATTGTGAGATTGTCCTCCCCTGCCCTTCCCCGTGTGTGACTATCACCATCAGTCCACCTGTGTGACTGTGCTGACTACCAGATACCCAGAACCCATGGGCGCATCTCCACTCCCGATTGTGGGCCTCAGTTCAGACACACCCCTCCCGTACAATCTGTGGAAATATCCGCCGTTTGAATCACTTTGTTCATCAATTTGTCTGTTTGTGCTTAGACTTGGGGAGAATAAACTGGGAGATTCAGGAGTGAAAATGGTGTCTGCGGCTCTGAGGAACCTGGACTGTAAAATACAGACACTGGGGTAAGTACCAGACTGTGGGAGATTGTGTTTACAGTCACTGGGTGTCTGACACTGAACATTATTGTGATCATTAAATGTGTTACTTATAAATACTGGGGATTTGTACCATCTCCTGTCTCTCTGTGTCCCTCACCCTCACTCTCTCTCACCTACAGTCTGGACAAAGTCGGTCTCACAGATTCTGGTGCCGAGGATCTCGCCTGCGCTCTCAGTACAAACCCATCACTGACGGAGCTGAACCTGGGTTTTAATAAACTTGGAGATTCAGGAGTGAAACTGGTGTCTGCGGCTCTAAGGAACCCGGAGTGTAAAATACAGAAACTGTGGTAAGTACCAGACTGTGGGAGATTGTGTTTACAGTCACTGGATGTCTGACACTGAACATTAATGTGATCAGTAATTGTGTTACTGATAAACACTGGGGATTTGTACCGTCTCCTGTCTCTCTGTGTCCTTCACCCTCACTCTCTCTCATCTCCAGGCTGGGCGGTGTTTGCCTTAAAGACTCTGGTGCCGAGGATCTCGTCTCCGCTCTCAGTACAAACCCATCACTGACGGAACTGGACCTGGGTTTTAATAAACTGGGAGATTCAGGAGTGAAACTGGTGTCTGCGGCTCTGAGGAACCCGGAGTGTAAAATACAGAAACTGTGGTAAGTACCAGACTGTGGGAGATTGTGTTTACAGTCACTGGGTGTCTGACACTGAACATAATGTGATCAGTAATTGAGTTACTGATAAACACTGGGGATTTGTACCGTCTCCTGTCTCTCTGTGTCCTTCACCCTCACTCTCTCTCATCTCCAGGCTGGACAGTGTCGGTCTCACAGATTCTGGTGCCGAGGATCTCGTCTCCGCTCTCAGTACAAACTCATCACTGACGGAGCTGGAGCTGGGATTAAATTCGCTGACAGACCGATCTGTCCCCGCTCTCCGCCGCCTCATACTGACCCTCCCGAGTCTGGAGTGGATCTGGTGAGTATTTGTGTTAATGTTCAATGTGATAAAATATCAGCGAATCCGCGGGTTTTCTGGTGATATTTGTCTGCGAGTGCTGTTGAAACATTAACCCCAGTCCCCTGTTACCGACACTGTTATATAATCTGTTTATTTCGTCTTTATTTCCCTGCTGTTTCAGGCTGGGGAACAATGAGTTCAGTGAGACTGGGGAGAAGGAACTGAGATCTCTGCAGGAACCCAGACCCGGACTGACAGTGACTGTTGGAACATCTGAATGTGTGAACATCCCCGCCCGCGGGATGGGGTCATTTTGGCCGATTCCCCGCCCTCCCCTTTAACTCCTGCCCTTACCTTTAATGGCCGCGCGCCGGCTTTAATTCCCAACGTTTCTGACGGAGCTGACTCCCGTTCAGCGCTCTGTGACTTCGGAAGCGGTCCCTCAGTGACGTATTTCCGCCTGTTGTCCAACGGCACAGCTTCCGCCGGATGTGCGTGTTCGAGACTCCCCCACGTGAGACCCCGGGGAATTACACAGACAGGAAGAGACCGGTGGCCGGGGCTCAGTCTGGGACACCGGTGTCCCGGGGTGGGATTATCCCGGGAGAGAATCCTTTTGCTCCCTTTGCTGAGGACGGTGCATTCGGCTGTCTGGCTGATATAATGATGTTAAATTGACAAATACCTCGGCAGTGACCCTGGATCTGCAGCGATCTCGGACACGACCCTAAAGTGTGATTTTGTAATCATCGGTTCCCCGATGCAGAGTGACGGTGAGAAACGGGACTGATTATTCAACCAGTCTCTCATTGTCACCGGACAGTTAACTGTGTGTGACTGTGAGTGAATCGGGAGCAGCTTATTTATTTTCGCACGTCAGCAGCTCACACATTGTTTAATTTACATTTGTCATGATGAAATCAATAAGCCGCTGTAACTTCCTGTCTTGGTGTTGGACTCGAGTCTCACTAGAGGAGAAACAGTGACCTGGGGTTCCTGCTGCCCCCCGCACCCGGTGTACTGCAAGAATGGGTCTGAGCTCCTCACACTGGTACAGCAGCCTCTCAGCTCCAAGCTCAGGGATGTCAGTAAAATAGTGTCTGGTCCCCAGGATCTCTTCACTCCCCATCCCCATCCAGGCTGACCACTGCTTCCTCATTCCCCAGATACTTACACTACCCTGACCTCCACCTCCCTGCGCACTCTCCTTGCTCTCGCAGAAAAAAAAACGACAAAGGAGATCAGAAAATGCAAACACGGGGAAATCTGCAGATGCTGGAAATTCAAGCCACACACACAAAATGCTGGTGGAACTCAGCAGGTCCGGCAGCACCTATAGGAAAAGGTACGGTTGACGTTTCGGGGCGAGACCCTTCGTCAGGACTAACTGAATGAAGAGATTTGAGAGGGGGAGGGGGAGATTCAAAATGATTGGAGAAGACAGGAGGGGGAGGGATGGAGCTGAGAGCCGGAAAGATGTTTGTCAAAATGGATACAAGGCTGGAGAAGGGAGAGGATCGTGGGATGGGAGGCCAAGCGAGAAAGAAAGGGGGAGAGGAGAGGCAAGGAGTTATAGTGAGAGGGACAGAGGGAGAAAAAAGAGAGGGGAAACAAAAGAAAAAAACATAAAAGATTATAAATAAATAAATAAACAAGGGATGGTGTAGAAAGGGGTGGTGGGGCATTAACGGGTTTGAGAAGTCAATGTTCATGCCATCAGTTTGGAGGCTACCCACTCAGAACATAAGATGTTCTTCCAACCTGAGTATGGCTTCATCTTGACAGGAGAGGAGGCCGTGGACAGACATACAAGAATGGGAAGGGGACGTGGAATTAAAATGTGTGGCCACTGGGAGATCCTGCTTTCTCTGGCGACAGAGTGTGGGTGTTCAGCGAAACGGTTTCCCAGGCTGCGTCGGGTCTCGCCGATATATAGAAGGCCGCATCGGGAGCACCGGACGCAGTATATCACCCCAGTCGACTCACAGGTGAAATGTCGCCTCACCTGCAAGGACTGTCTGTGGCCCTGACTGTCCCATCACACACTCCCGGGGTCGGACACAAAATGAATCTCCCTCCACTCCATCCCATCACAAACTCCCGGGGTCAGACACAGAGTGAATCTCCCTCCGCACCGTCCCATCACACACTCCCGGGGTCAAACACAGAGTGAATCTGCCTCCACACCGTCCCATCACAGACTCCCGGGGTCAGACACAGAGTGAAGCTCCCTCCACACCGTCCCATCACACACCCCCGGGGTCAGACACAGAGTGAATCTCCCTCCGCACCGTCCCATCACACACTCCCGGGGTCAAACACAGAGTGAATCTGCCTCCACACCGTCCCATCACAGACTCCCGGGGTCAGACACAGAGTGAAGCTCCCTCCACACCGTCCCATCACACACCCCCGGGGTCAGACACAGAGTGAATCTCCCTCCACACCGTCCAGTCTCGCCCTCTCGGGGTCAGACACAGAGTGAATCTCCCTCCGCACCGTCCCATCACACACTCTCGGGGTCAGACAGGGAGTGAAGCTCCCTCCACACCGTCCCGTCACACACTCCCGGGGTCAGACACAGAGTGAATCTCCCTCCGCACCGTCCCACCACACACTCCCGGGGTCAGACACAGAGTGAATCTCCCTCCCCACCGTCCCATCACACACTCCCGGGGTCAGACACAGAGTGAATCTCCCCCCACACTGTCCCATCACACACTCCCGGGGTCAGACACAGAGTGAATCTCCCCCCACACCGTCCCATCACACACTCCCGGGGTCAGACACAGAGTGAATCTCCCTCTTCACGTCCCATCACACACTCCCGGGGTCTGGCACAGAGTGAAGCTCCCTCTGCACTGTCCAATCTTGCCATCTCCTGCCCAGACATGGAGAAAAGGTCTCTGTAGAGTGAAATATATCAGCTAAATTCTCAAGTTGAAACGGATTAGTGAGGACACTCTCAGCTCGTAGCACAGGGACCACGGCCCCCTCCCCCCCCCCCCCCCACACACACACACCAGAGGAATCTCTGTAGAGAAGGTCAGAGGGGCAGGAAGAGAAGTAGTGTAACGAAGGGGTGCACGGAGTGGGCAAAGGTGTGAGGGGGCACACACGGGCAGGGGAGTACAGGTCGATATTAGAACCCCTGCAGTTAACAATCACATTTGATTTCTAGGGTCCAGAAGTAGCTGAGGATGAAATCGAAGATGAGGAAAATTTTGCAAAACCGGGACCCCACCCCTTCCCGTCCTCTCCCACCATCCGCACTCCTAGGAGGACGCGGTCCCTTCCAGTCCGCTCACACGGGGCACGCTCCCAATCAAACTCCACCCTTGCCTATTCATCCCCATCGCCTGAACTCCAAATGGACCCCACCCCTTCTCATTCCTTCCCATCTTCCGCACACCCAATGGACCCAGTCCTTGCCGTTCACTCCCAATGGGACCCACCCCTTCCTATTCACGCCCACTATCTGCCTCCCAATGGGGCTCCTTCCAGTTCATTTTCAACGGGTCTGTGAACCTGGAAACTGGCGGGGACGCCCGAATTCCGTGTTTGACAGAACTCAGGGCGGCGTTTACGGAATTTGACATGGACGCCGATGGGTTTATTAGTTACAAGGAAAGTCGAGGGTCGTGTGGATGTGGACGACTTTGCAAAACGGACTATGTTCCTTCTCCTGGCGGAGGAGGTGGATATTATCGGACTTCAGGAACTTCTGCACACCTTCCTGAAGATGGTAGGAGGTGAGGGAGGTTTATGGTGTGAAGGGATCCAGGAGTGTCCACATTAACTGTTTGAAGAGTTACAGGAGAGTCATTTATCATTGATGGTTTGTTTTGAAGAGAGAGAGAGAGAGAGAGACAAAGAGTGATGGTTGGACTGTCACGGGAGCTAACTTTGGAGATAATACTGAACAGCTCGAAGGTGCTCGACAGGACATTATTGATGTTAATTCCAAGGACTTGTTGCTTGCTTACATGTCCTCACAGACAAAGGTAGGAGGGACTCTTTGAATGACAGGTGATGCTTAGCACAGGGAAATAAATAGGAGGTCAGATAATACAAACCTCAGACACATGATCGGGACACTAAATGAGCTTTGTGGTGCCCACAGAGAAAGTGGGTTTTTGGAGGACTGATCAGGCAGATCGATCCAAGTGCTCTGCCAGTGAAGATTCAAAGGCAAGACCGGTGGGGAGTTGTCTATGTATCCGACCCTGGCCTGGGTAGACAGCTCAACCACACCGAAGTACGGTCCTCTTTGTTGTTAGTTCACAGTCAGTGACTTGTGAAGGATTTCGGAGGACAGCAATGAAAATCGACGGCAACAGCTCACCTCAAGACTCAACTCTCTCTCTCTCTCTCTCTCTCTCTCTCTCTCTCTCCATCGCCATCTCCATCGCCATTCAACTAAATTCCACGAACTGAACTGAACTTTACTCAATATCGTAAGACTGTATCTTTTTACCCCTAGACCTAAAGAAGCTTGGTTTTTCACACGTATATATATTCCACACTTACTTACATCTACTTATTGCTACCCTGTTTGATTTATGTTCACTTAGTTTTCTGTATTGTGTAGTTATTAATAAATATTATTAGTTTCTAGCAATACTAGACTCCAAAGTGGTTTCTATTTCTGCTGGTACTTTATTCCTGTCATGGGGTACGTGACAAAATTGGGGCCTATGTCCGCGATATGAACAAATCGGTCGGGAGGCTGGTTTGAATTGATTGGGAAAAATCCCTTTTGATTTGGAATTTTGATTTGGTTGTGTGGAAAAACAGCAGAAATGGAAGTTTCGGGATTTCTGGAACCGCCAGACCCCGTGTCCGTGAAGAAGGCTAGAAAATATGAGTTGCGGGACCTTGCTAAAGAAGTGAATGTAAAGAGAGGTATGATGAAAGCAGAAATTCAAAGGAAAATAGCTGAATATTATGTCTCTATACAGACACTTGAAGAGGGGAAGTTAAGGAGGTTTCCTGTAGTGAATGAGGAGGTGGAGGTACACCTGGAACAGTTAAAGTTAGAGAGGTTGAAATTGTAGATGAGAGAGGCAGAGAAACAGAGAGCGTTTGAAAGGGAGGGATGGCAACAGAACGCTCAGGTGGTGAACCGTGAGGAGAAGTTTAGTGTCAGTCGGGAAGTTAGGTTAGTGCCTCCATTTGATGAAGCAGAAATTGATAGGTATTTCCTACATTTCGAGAAGGTGACCCGTAATCGGGAGTGGCCGCGGGAGCAGTGGGCGGTGTTACTACACAGTGTGGTAAAGGGAAAGGCCCAGCAAGCATATGCAGCCCTGTCTCTTGAAGACGCAAAAGATTATGATAAAGTGAAGGATGCTGTGTTTAAGGCTTATGAGTTAGCCCCGGAGGCCTACAGCCAAAGGATTCGAGGTTTGAGAAAATCCTGGAACCAAACGTATCTGGAGTTTGCCCATGAGAAACGCGTATACTTTCATCGGTGGTGTGCTTCAAAAGAGGAAAATGAGAATACTGGTAACTTGAAGAATTTAATATTGATTGAAGAGTTTAAAAACTGCGTCTCGGCGGAGATAAGAACGCACTTAGATGGAAAAGGGGCAGCGACACTGTCAGAAAATGCTAAGTTAGCAGCCGAATATGCTCTAACTCATAAAGTTAAGTTTTTCCCCACTGAGATTAACCCACAAGGGAGTAGAGATAATCCACAGGCTAAACCAGAGAGTAAACCGGGGATTAGTGATAAAACTAAGGAGGAAGGGAAGCAGTCGGGGAGAAAATTTCCCAGTTTTAAGTGTTACTCTTGTGGAAAACCTGGCCATGTGGCGTCAAATTGTTTTGCTGCGAAAAGGGGAAAAGGAAAGGAGAAAGAGAAAACCCCAACTGCCGGCGTTCAGACGGTTAAAATATAAGAGGGACTCGAGAGATTTATTTAAGAAGGGTTTGTGTCTGTGAAGGAGGGGTCAAACCCAGTCCCAGTTAGAATATGGAGAGGTACTGGAGCTTTCCAGTCACTGATATAAAATAATGTTTTGGAATTCGGTGCTGAGACAGACACTGGGAAAGTAAACATCTTTAAGGGCCTTGGAAAAGGAACAGAGGTCGTGCCTTTGCATAAGATAATCTTGAAATGTGACTTGGTAACGAAACCAGTCAGAAAAGGGGTCCAATCTGAACTACGGATAGACCATGTTGATATCTTACTCGGTAATGACTTTGCAGGTGGGGATATTTATCCAGCAGTTCAGCTCACAAGTAAGCCTGCTGCTGCTGAGGACCCGCCCAGAGACGCTGATGTGTATCCCGCATGCGCAGTGGCACAGAAAGGCTGCTGCTGATAATATTGATTTATCCGAGACTTTCCTACCGTCCTTATACCAACAGGATTTAGGGGTAGTAAGGCTGAGGAAAGCAAGGAGGAGAGAAAAGACCTGTCCTTGTCAAGGAAGGAGTTCATAGAGGAGCAAAATAGAGATCTAGAAATTGTGGATTTAAAAGAGACAGCTCTCCCTGAGGAGGAAATTCAGAAAGAAACAATGGGGTATTATCTTAAGGATGGGGTGTTGATGAGGACGTGGAGACCAGCCACTGTGCCTGCCATTGAGGATTGGGCTATTGTGCACCAGGTGGTGGTTCCAAAGGTTTGCAGGGTTGAATTTTTAAACCTGGCCCGTAAGATGTCTTTAGGGGAACATTTTGGAGTAAAAAAGACGGTGCACAGGATCATGAGGGAGTTTTATTGGCCTAACGTGAGGAAGGATATTGTCAATTACTGTAGAGGGTGTCATACGTGTCAGGTGGTGGGAAAACCTAACCAGGCCATTCCAAAAGCCCCACTTCGGCCAATCCCTGCTTTTGGTGAACCTTTTCCCGGGTCATAGTGGATTGTGCAGGCCCTTTGCCAAAGACTGCAGCTGGTCACCAGTATTTGTTAACAATAATGTGTGCTGCATCTAGGTTTCCGAAAGCTGTGCCTCTCAGAAACATCCTGGTCAAGACTGTGGTAAAAGCACTCAGCAAGTTTTTTGCACTGGTAGGTTTACCCAAAGAAATTCAATCCGACCAGGGCAGCAACTTCAATTCAAAAATGTTCCAGCAAGTAGTGCCTGAGCTGGGAGCTCAACAGATTGTGTCATCTGCCTATCACCCGGAGTCTCAAGGGGCTCTGGAGAGGTTTCATTCCACTTTAAAAACTATGATTAAGACCTACTGCCATGAGAATGAGAAGGGCTGGGATGAGGGGATACACTTACAACTTTTTGCTGTGAGGGACACTATTCAAGAGTCCCTGGGGTTCAGCCCGTTTGAACTCATTTTCGGCCATAGGCCCAAAGGACCTTTGCCCCTGCTCAGAGAGCAATGGTCTAACCCAGACGTGTGTGTCGGCGTGTTAGACTATGTTTTAAAATTCCGAAAAAAGGCTTAACAAGGCCTGCGACCTTGCCAGGAAGAATCTGCAGCACTCCCAAATTAAAATGAATCAGTGGTTTGATAAGAGAGCGAGGGAGCAAGTGTTTGAAGTGGGAAACAAAGTACTGGCAACACACATCAAAGTTGCTGGTGAATGCAGCGGGCCAGGCAGCATCTCTAGGCAGAGGTGCAGTCGACGTTTCAGGCCGAGACCCTTCGTCAGGACTAACTGAAGGAAGAGTGAGTAAGAGTCAGTAACAAAGTACTACTGCTTCTTGTGTCCAACCCCCTCCAAGCAAAATTCCATGGGCCATACTGCATAGTGAAGAAAATTGATTCTTTGAATTACGATATTGAAATTCCTGACAGGAGGAAGGCCACGCAGTTTGTTCATGTTAATATGTTGAAACCGTATCATGAGTCTGAGGTGGTACCAGTAGGTATGACCACGAAAACAAGGGGGGGCTGAGGAATTTGATAATGAGCAGAAAAATCATTTCACTAAACTGAGTATCCTGTCCACGAGACTTACAAATTCCCTTATCTTAAAAAACCTTACTGATAAGGTTGGTCACACACAACTTACAGGAATTCTGCAGATGCTGGAAATTCAAGCAACACATATCAAAGTTGCTGGAGAACGCAGCAGGCCAGGCAGCATCTCTAGGAAGAGGTACAGTCGATATTTCAGGCTGAGACCCTTCGTTGGCCATTTGGGGCCTGCACAAAGAGAGCAATTGCAGGAGCTCATTAAGAATCATAAAGATTTATTTCCTGACAAAGCAAGACGATCAACCGGGGCAGTGCATGATGTCATTCTGAATTCAGCTCAGCCCATTAAACAGCATCCTTACAGAATGAACTTCAGGAAAAAATAGAGAAGTTGAAAAAGAGATCGGGTACATGCTAGCAACCGGTATTATTAGGCCATCTACCTCAGACTGGGTGTCACCATGCGTCCTTGTACCTAAGCCGGACGGTACCATGAGATTCTGTACTGACTACCAGAAAATTAATGCCATAACCAAGACGGATGCTTATCCTATCCCCAGAGTGGATGACTGTGTTGATAAAGTGGGAAAGGCTAAGTACCTCACGAAGATTGATCTGTTGAAGGGATACTGGTGTGTTCCATTGACCGACAGGGCCAGAGAGATCTCAGCGTTTGTTACACCCTCAGGGCTGTATGAATACAATGTTTTGCCCTTCGAGATGAAAAATGCACCAGGGACATTTCGGAGAATGACCAATTCGGTGATTAAAGGGTTAGAAAACACAGAGGCCAGTATTGATGACCTGGTGGTCTGGAGTGACACATGGGAAGAACATAATGCAGCAGTAGAGCAACTGTTTGATAGACTTTCCAAGGCCAATCTTACGGTGAGCCTGGCTAAAAGTGAGTTTGGCCATGCCATGGTCACATATCTGGGGTATCCGCTGGGCCAAGGCCAGCTTGGCTCCCAGGCCAAGCTTCAACCCATTGCTGAAGTTTCTGTTCCAACTAGCAGGAAAGCTTTGAGAAGGTTTTTAGGGATGGTTGGGTGTTATCGAAAATTCTGTAAGAACTTTGCTGGCATTGCTCTCCCCGTAACAAAGCTCTTAGGGAAGAGTGAAAGGTTTTCATGGAGTGATCTTTGCCAGGAGGCGTTTGAACATTTGCAAACCATCCTGTGTTATCAACCTGTGCTCAAAGCGCCGGATTTCTCGAAGCCATTCTCAATCGCCACAGATGTTAGTGATGAAGCTGCTGGGGCAGTACTGTTACAGAAGGGTGCGGATGATATTGAACACCCAATAGCTTATTTCTCAAAGAAATTTAATGTACACCAGAAAAATTATTCAACTGTTGAAAAGGAGTTATTGGCACTTATTCTGGCCTTACAACATTTTGAAGTTTATACTTGCCCTGCCAAAAGACCTCTTTTGATTTACACAGATCACAATCCGCTGATATTTTTAAATAAAATGAAAGATAAAATAGGAGGTTGTTAAATTGGAATCTAGTATTGCAGGAATTTGATTTGGTAATAAAACATGTAAAAGGTACTGATAACATCATAGCTGATTGCTTATCCCGATGTTAAGTTGAAAACTGTACACATTTTTGCTTTGTCATCTGCTGTTTTTTTTTCCCTGTATTGTTTAAAACCCTGTGATGGACATTTAAACAAAAAAATCGTCTTCGACATTTTTTTCCCTTGAGGAAGGGGAGCGGGAGGGGATCCAGGACTGCCCTATTAACTGTTTGGAGAGAGACATTTATCATTGATGGTTTGTTTGGAAAGGAGCGAGAGACAGAGTTATTCACCACCAATATGTTGCTTTTGAAAAGAGAGAGAGACGAAGATTAATGGTTGGACTGTCACTTTAAGGCATTGGAAGTAACTTTGGATTTTTACTGAGTTTGGAGTTGGAGACAGCACCGAGCAGCTCGAAGGTTGCTATGGTGACCGAAGGCTGGTTGTTGATGTTACTTTCAAGGACATGCTGCCTGCTTGCACTCCTTTACAAAGGCGGGAGGGACTCTTTCAATGACAGGTGATGCTCAGCCTGGTGAAATAAATGAGAGGTCAGATAATACAGACCTCTGGACACATGATCTGGACACTGAATGAGCATTGTTGGCCGCAGAGAAAGTGGGTTTTGGAGGATCGATCAAGCGGATCGATCCAAATTGCTATTCCATCGGTGAAGAAGGGGTTGACTGGTGGGGAGTTGTCTATGTGGCCACCCTCGCCTGGGTGATAGCCCCACCACAGAAAACCAGTGCCCCTGTTAAAGTCACAGTCGGTGACTTGTGAAGGATTTCGGAGGACGACGAGAAGATCGACGGCATCAGCTCACCTGAAGACTCAACTCACGCTCTCTCTCTCCCCCTGTCTCTCTCTCTCTCTGTCTATCTCTCTGTCTCTCTCTCTCTGTCTCTCTCTTTCTCTCTGTCTCTCTCTCTTTCTCTCTCTCTCTCTGTCTCTCTCTCTCTCTCTGTCACTCTCTCTCTGACTCTTTCTCTCTCTCTGTCTCTCTCTCCATCACTACTCAACTAAATACCACGAACTGTACTGAACTTTACCGAACGTCGTAAGACTGTATCTTTTTACCCCTAGACTTAAAGAAGCTTGGTTTTCATACACAAATATTCCACACTTACTTTTATATGTAATCTTTGCTAACCTGTGTGATTTATCTACATTGATATTACTGTATTGCGTAGTTACTAATAAATATTAGTAGTTTTTAGCAATACGAGATTTCAAAGTGGTTTCCATCTCTGCTGGTTCTTTATCCCCGTCACGGGGTCCGTGACAGTGTTAAGAGAGACTGGGCTAGGGATAATGACAAGGGACGAAAGAGACAGGAAAGGAGATGGGAAGGGAGCGAGACAGGCGAGAAGATGACGGGAAAGGGAGAGGGCGAGAGAAGACAGAGAGAGAGACGGAGGGGAGAGAAAGATAGGAGGAAAGGCATGCCATGGAGCCGTACTGGGGGAGAAAGAAACCAGGGAGAGAGCGAGAGACAGGTGAGAGAGTGGTCGGGAAGGGAGGCTGGGGGAGGAAGAGAGAGACTGGGTAAAAGCGAGAGGCAGATTTGGGGATAGAAAGAATGGGTAGAGGAAGAATCTCAGAGATAGAGACTAGAGGGGAGAGTGGAGAAGCGAGACGGGAGAGAGGCCAGTGAGGTAGGAGAGAGCAACGGGGACAGAGTGATCGGGATAGAAGGATCTTGGGTGGAGAGAGAGAGGACGGGGTGATGAGAGATTTCGGATGGGTAGAGAGGCCGGAGTTGGGGGAGGGCTAAGAGAGTACTGGGGAGAGACGGGTGGGTGGGGAAGACAGACTGGAACGGAGTAGAGACAGGGAGAGAGCGAGACTGGAAAGAGTCAGAGTGAGGAGAGACAGGGCACTGTGTACGGCGGGAAGGGGGAGAACGAGTCTGGGGAGAGCGAGATGGGGGTGTAAAGAGAGACTGCGATGAGAAAGAGACCGGGGTTTGGCAGAGAGACGGAAGAGAGAAACTGTGGGCGCGGGAAAAATTCTGTGATGATTTTGTGTGGGGAAGTGGAGTCAAAATCCAGAAAAAAAAATGTACCGTGAGGGGCTAGAGGCTTTCAAACACGCAGGTTGCAGATCCTCCATTGTAATGTGTTCCCAAATCACCCAAACCTTTCCGTCTCGGTGACTCCTCCCACTGAGCCCACTCCTTCCAACCCGCATCCACGATCTCCCTCACTCCAAACCTTCTTAGCGATATGTAAAGGGAAAAACGATAACGACGGAGATAACGTTATCAATGGATCGGGGTGAAAGGGGACCCTGTAAGGCTGCAATTGTGCGGCATCACGGCAGCATAGTTATTTCCGCGAGGTTACCAGGTGCAGGCAAAAACTAAGAGGAAACATAACTGACTGTATTTCCCGTTTCTGACTGTATTAATGATAAGACTCTTGGCAGTGTGGAGGATCAGAGGGATCTTGGGGTCCGAGTCCATGGGACACTCAAAGCTGCTGTGTAGGTTGACTCTGTGGTTAAGAAAGCATACAGTACATTGGCCTTCATCAATCGTGGGACTGAGTTTAAAAGCCGGGTGTTAATGTTGCAGCTAGAGAGAACCCTGGTTAGACCCCACTTGGAGAACTGTGCTCAGTTCTGGTTGCCTCACTACAGGAAGGATGTGGAAACCATAGAAAGGGTGCAGAGGAGTTTGCTAGGATTGCCTGGATCAGGGAGCATGCCTTATGAGAATAGGTTGAGTGAACCCGGCCTTTTCTCCTTGAAGCGACGGAGGATGAGAGATGACCTGACAGAGGTATATAAGATGATAAGAGGCCTTGATCGTGTGGATAGTCAGAGGCTTTTTCCCAGGGCTAACATTGCCAGCACGAAAGGGCACAGTTTTAAGGTGCTTGGAAGTAGGTACAGAGTAGTTGTCAGGGGTAAGTTATTTTTTATGCAGAGAGTGGTGAGTGCGTGGAATGGGCCCAAACCTTGGTGGTGGAGGCAGATACAATAGGGTATCTTAAGAGACTCCTGGAAAGGTACACGAGCTCAGACAAATAGAGGGCTAAGGGTAACGCTAGGTAATTTCTAAAGTAAGGAGATGTTCGGCACCGATTTATGGGCCGAAGGGCCTGTATCGTGCTGTAGGTTTTCGATGTGTCTATGTATTTTCCGTTTCCCTGACAGATGGCAATCTTCTGCTGGAATAGTCTTGCAGGACAGCTCCGCGCTACCATACAAATGGTGCGCACACTCTTAAACTGCCTGACGATGCTTATTATCAACGGCAGCTTATTCTGACATGCCAACCCCTGATACATTTACACTGCACCGCCCGATACACTGAAACATCTCAGCCGAGCAATCACCAAAAGCCCCTTTCCGTGTGTAACAGAGCAGAAACTCTTTCCTTAACCGGACGCATCTATTACGGCCCAGAGGGCGTCGTGGCAGAAGTATTTTTGAATGCAGAACAGAATGAGCGATTTAAATTGCCGAACTCAATCCCTCATGACACTAGAGCCATCAAAATCCCTGCAACTTCTGAACCGCTCGAACCCGTGCTGCAGACTTTTCAGGAGCTAAACCGAACACAGTGCATAAATCTGTTCAGTACTAATGCTTCTCTACAACTTCATTCCATTCCGCTCAGGTTGGATGTATAGTATTTCCCTCTTCATCGTTAAAACAAAGTTTGACCCGTTTGTTCCCCCTACTTTGCCTGAATATGTCGTACACGTGTTGCTTTCGCAGGTACCTCCCTCCTTGTGGGCGATTCCCAAAAATCACGAGGAACTTGTACATTCCGCCCCACCACTCAAAGATTTATGCTATTCTACCCTCTATACTTCAGTATGATTTGTGACTGGAGGCAATGGAAAGTATGAAACCTGTCATGAAATGTTACTACCAACCTGTAGTCCCTGTAATTCTCTTATATCACCAGGTCATGATAATGAATGACTGTTTTTTGCAATACTTAAGGGCGATTATCAAGATAGCACGTCAAGGGTTTACTAATGGCAATTTAACAGAACGACTCGGGGCCGCAGACAACCCACTGCATGGTGTTCTGCACAATTACCAGCAGCTGTAAGAGACATGATTGACTGTCTAACACCGGTCACCGACACGACAATTAGATAACATACAACATAGAAAACTACAGCACATTACAGGCCCTTCGGCCCACAATGTTGTGCGCACCATATGACCTACTCCAGAAACTGCCTTGTATTTCCCTGGCGCATAGACCTTTAGTTTTCCGAGTTCCATGTACCTATCTGAGAGGCTAATGTATTCGCTTCCATCACCGCCGCCGGCAGTGCATTCCACGCACCCAACACTCTCCGTGTGAAAACTTAACTCTGACATTCCGTCGGTACCTATTTCCAAGCACATTTGAAGTACACCTCACGGATTAACCATTTCATCCCCGGGAAAGAAGCCTCTGGTTATCCACACGATCAACTCCCCTCATCATTTTATACATATAATCATGGTAGAAACGTCCAATCCTATTAAATTGGATCTCCCTGCTGAAGTGTGCAGGCCCGAAACATTGACTGTTTACTCTTTCGTATAAATTCTACTTGGCTTGCTGAGCTCCTTAGGATTGTGTGGGTATTATTTTGCTTTCCAGCTTCTGCACATGTTCTCATATTTGCGATTAGACTCGGACAACGGTCAACAACATAAGAACCTGCGCTGCAGACAAGAGACAAAACTGACCCCAGTTCATTACCAGCTCCGGAATGCTCTCGTTTTATCATTTAATCTGGCCAGGCAATTATGTTGTAGTCTTTAAGCCACTCAATCTGATTGGGAGTTAAATTGGCCGAGGCTAGAATGAAGCCGGAGATGGGACATAATCCTTACGTATCATTGGAAATATTATTTATGATAAGCTTTGAGTTGGTAATAACTGACGCGAAGTGCATTGATCTATCGTGCGCTCGAAAAGATATTGGTCGTGTCAACTCTTACTTCCGTCAGCCCCGGGCGAGGAGGATCACCGGTGTTGTATAACGCTGATCGGTGGCAGGGAAGACATCAGCGAGACGGAACTGGAAATACAACAGAGTGAGTAACGTTCCGTCAGAAAGCGGTACAACATCTTTTAAAGCAATTTTAATTCGGATTTTCAGTATCACTCTTTTATTTTTCAAACATCGATAAACCTTCCAGT
Source organism: Mobula birostris (assembly GCF_030028105.1). Classification (NCBI taxonomy): domain Eukaryota; kingdom Metazoa; phylum Chordata; class Chondrichthyes; order Myliobatiformes; family Myliobatidae; genus Mobula; species Mobula birostris. The sequence goes on from NC_092382.1 coordinate 4,313,710, forward strand.
TAGCTCGAGAGAGGGAGAAAAAAAAAACAAATAACTTTTTCCTTTTGCTCTCGAAGTTCATTAAATTTCAGTGTACGTTTATTATCAATATAAATATATGTTCCTGCAATGAGATTTATTTTGTTCAGTACCGGACAGAAGGCGTGGTCAGAGAGAAACAGAGAACGGACGGAAAAGGAAAGAAACAGACTGTGAGGGGGCTTCGGGATGTGAACAGAGATCGAGCCGGAGACCTGCAGGGACAACATGGGAGCAGGTCGGGATGGAGATGGATTGAAAAATGAATTAAAAAAAAACACACGCTGTGCTTCAGGGCGATCATGTTTCCCTCACGGTGAAACTCACTAGTCTGCAATAAGATTATATTTTGTTCAGAGCGTGACCGGACGTGTGGACAGAGGGAAACAGAGAACAGAGGAAATTTTCACGGGACTTTAGGATGTGAACGGAGATAAAGTGGCAGAAATGAAAGGACAAAGCGGAGCAGTCCGGAGATGGAAACGGAGTCGGAAAAGGAAACACACACACACACACGCGCGCACACATGACTCCGCTATGTTGCAGTCTGATAACGTTTCCCTCACCGGCGTTGGAGAAGGAGTAAGCGATGACAACGTGAGAGATATTGGGAGCAAAACACCGCCAACATCACTAAACAGGATGAATCAGAAACAACGGAGAGAATGGACAAAAGGGAGAGGATTCTTCCTAAATAGACGCTGTCAGATATAATGGAGATGATTAAAATAAAACTGGCGGGACCTGACGATAGACCTTCCATCGGGGTGAATTACAGCTGAGGTGATCCTTACTTATTTCATATCTGATGAAGGACACATTTCACGTGTACAGGGTAAACAGCGAGTGACATATATCACCACAAAATGCAGGCGTATTTCAGAGCGCTCAGTTGTTACCCATGGTCCTACATATCGGCAAGTGGACAACTTATGGAGGAAACATGGTGTTAGACTTAAATCTCCTGCAGAAACCAGCAAGTCGCTCTATAACTTTAGGAATTTAGTTAACAGTTTCAGTGGGTATTTCACCGCGTTCTTCAGCTCCTCTCTGAACTTGCTCTGAGTCACGGCGTAAATACACGTGTTGCTGCAGGAGCTGAGGATCTGCAGCATCGTCGCCGCGGACTCTGCGATATAAATCGGATCCGCGGCCGAGTAGCGAGGGATGTTTGCAATCAGTACGTAGATATCAAAAACCAGCCGTGTTAACCATAGGAATATAAAACTACTGGTTATACTGAATAGTAAAACGACCGATTTCCTGCGGTTCTCCATCTCCGGGTCCTTGTCTTTCTTTCCGTTGCTGCGGCCCCGGAGCCCCCTCCGGACTTTACTGGCGGAAACAATCCGTCTAACTGTCAGAGCATTGAACAATAAAATCAGAATAAACGGGAGACAAGGCATTAAAATGCGATGAATAATCTGAAGTGTGGCCCACGAGGGGGACGTATAGAAGCTCGCTTTGGTGAAACAGCCATAGGAAACTCCATTAATTATCATCGAAGGCTCAAATGTAAAGTAGAAAGGGATACTTTCTGAACAGCCCAGCACACTCACTGTCCCGATAACCACAGCCGCCGTTCCTTCGGTGCAATATTTTGTTTTCAGCTTTTCACAACAAATGGCCACAAATCTGTCACAGGTGAACGCGACTGTCAGCCAGACAGAGACCCCGGTGCTTGCTAAAAGCAGACAACGAACAACCCTACAAACGGGAGTCCAATAGAGGAAGGAAGACCTAAAGTATATGTAAACAGTCCAGTTCAGCAGAGGGTCAGAGATAACGACCAGGAGATCGGCCGTTGCCATTCCCAGAAGGTAGCGAGTGATACATTTGGAGAGACCGCACTTTCCTCGGGACAGGATCACAATCGCCACCAGGTTAACTGCAAGAGAGAGGGAAAGAAGCAGAGAAATTACTGACCTGTCAGGGCAATAGAGCAAAATTATGAAAGTATTAGACTTGATATTGTGTTTTTTTTCCTGCTACAAATGATGGAAACCGGACCAAGAACATATGAAGCCACTGACATGTGCAATATCGGGCTGACAGAGAACTTGTTGCGAGTTTTGTAAATGGGTTGCATCTGGGTGAAGTCCCACACCGCCGAGATGACAGCTGTCTAAATGCCCCCTCGGCCGCAGTAAGGGATGGGCATTAAATACCAGCATCACTGGCTCTGAGCAGCACAGGAATGAAATGAAATCCATACCGGCAGTTCCCTCTGATCACATTTCTAAAATAAATAAACCATTCGGGTTGTTCCATCACCCAGTCACGCAATTCACTGACGGACAGAACAGAAGGTCGGCCGGCTCCCGCGGATGCAGTGTAGCCCGGTGTCCTCCTGTGCAATTTACAATTATTCCATGACATCGAGACAGCGGAGAGGATTTCAGTCACAGGAAGCATCTCGGCTCCAATATGGAGCGCTGCCTGCTACGAAAACAATGGGATTAATATTGTCAGCGCCTTCCGCCCATGACTGAAATGCGGCGTCTGGACAGGTGTCTGTGGAAACAAGTAGCGAGAGAAACACTTCAGGAAATCAGAATTGACTCTAGGTTTCTGCCGTTTGCAGGTGTGACAGCGGTTTACCGGGAATTCCAACGGCTGAAATAACTGGATAGTAAATGTCTTCAATCCGCCAGATTACTGGATATCCCATTTGAGTGAGGCAGTGAACGCTGTTGCTCTGAATTCCACAGCTCGGCAAGACACTCTGGGCTGACCTACTGCAACAGGCTCTGATTTATACCGGGGATCAATCTCCAGTGACAAGGTCCCACCTCTTTACATCACCTGCAGTGTCTCAGGTGTAAATACTGTGGGGATGTAACACGATCACTTCAATATCATTGGCATTACCACATTCAGATCTCTCTGTGTAATTCGACCAGAATGTGCAATGGGAACAGTAAGTGAGCAATGAGGATCTCTATTTACAACATCCCACAGTTGTATTGGTAGCGGTCACGACTGTTCCCATCTTCCCACCTGAAACTTCCACTGTGGTCTTCGTTCCACAAGCATTCCGGAATCGATGTTTCCAGCATTTTCTGCACTTCTCACTGTCACCCCTGTTTCATCTACAAATAGATCTGGTGCTCTGGATCCGGGGACACATGAAAACCCCTCCCAGTCTCCTCCTGCAGACTTTCATTTTATTTTTCCTCAGCAGCTCCACTTTGGCCGCTCAGGCACCAAACCCACCCCATCCTGTCCCACTATGTGCTCTCAGATATGAAGCATACCCGCTGTGTACACAGACACAGACACAGACACTATCAGACCTGGACGACAACGAGGTTTACGTCATTTTGATCAGCTTTTCCATGATGATGTTTATTTCCGATATTTTCAAGTCCAGAGCTCTCCATGGTCCCCCCACCCCCCAGCCCACCGCCCCCATCTCTTAAGCTGTCTTCTCTGTTGAATCTACCAGCGGAACAGTTGGATGCTGAAATACTGTGGCGTTCAATTAGCTGTAGGAATATAATGGGCTGATAAGACTATTCAGTGCCCTGTGGGTTACGAGCGCAACTATCAACACGTTTCTCTCTGGTGTAAATACCGGCATGATTTAACAGAATATTTTCTGCCAAGTATAGATTCCACTCGGTACACTGAGGTCTTCATCTGCTGCTTTAACATAACAATACCCGAGCCCGTGACATCCCTACGAGGTGCCCTTGTAGATATAAATGCAGGGCCGCCAAGTGAGGTCACATCATCAACTAAGGTCATATTAGAAACCATTATAATCACATAGACACACACAGACACATACACTTCTTCTTCTGTTGTCTATCGAAATCCGATGACAACGTTCACTCCATTAACGGTGAGATCTTTGATGACTATACAGTCCTATCCTGGACCCACAAGCTCTATTGTAGGTGGGATATGTATATGTGGTACGGGTGGCAACCATGGTTGTATTTCTCCTGGCTGTCTTCTGCTGTCTTCTGGTTGCTCTTTCCATCTCTAGAATACCAACCCCGTCCCATAACAGCTGTCGCCACGTGTTACGGTCAGCAGCAACATCCTCCAGGTCCTCGGGTCTGATCTTGCACTTCCTTAAAGCATTCTTCATCTCATCCTTACAGTGCTTCTTCAGCCCTCCAGCTGAGCGTCGACCATGATGTAGCTGGCCGTGTAACACTCTGTGGTGTGGCCGACATGGGGGCATCCTTATCACGTGCCCCAGCCACTGCAGCTGACGCTGGGTGATCATGGCCTCGATTCTCCTGCAGTTGGTCTTTACAAGTATTTCAGTGTGAGGTACCCGCACACGCCAGGTAATTCCCAGAATGTGCTGGAGGCAGCTTATGTGGAAGCGCTCCAAGGACTTGATGTGACGGCTGTAGGTTACCCAAGCTTCACGGCTATAAAGGAGGGTGGTGACACAGACCGCTTGGTATATGGCGACCTTTGTGGAGGGACGAAGGCTCCTGTTCTGAAAGACTCTACGCCGAAGTCTCCCAAAGGCAGCTCTCTCTCTCTCTCTCTCACACACACACACACACACACACATACACACACACACACACACACACACACACACACACACACACACACACACACAATATAACAATTACAGCACGGAAAAGGCCATCTCGGCCCTTCTAGTCCGTGCCGAACGCTTACTCTCATCTAGTACCATCGAGCTGCACTCGGCCCATAACCCTCCAGTCCTTTCCTGTCCATATAGCTATCCAATTTTAATTTAAATGACTGCATCGAACCTGCCTCAACCACTTCTGCTGGAAGCTCGTTCCACACAGCTAGCACTCTCTGAGTAAAGAAGTTCCCCCTCCTGTTACCCCTAAACTTTTGCCCTTTAACTCTCAACTCATGTCCTCTTGTTTGAATCTCCCCCACTCTCAATGGAAAAAGCCTATCCACGTCAACTCTATCTATACCACTCCTAATTTTAAGCACCTCTATCAAGTCCCCCCTCAACCTTCTACGCTCCAAAGAAATAAGACCTAACCAGCTCTAACTTATTCTTAGACGAAACAGCCTTACATCAAATGGTCGCCAATAATGGACAACATTTGCCTCTAAATGAGAACAAAAGGCCATTCCCAAACACTTGAGACAGATTGCTAAACTGTGGAATTTAGTTTCAATAAGTGGCGCATTCACCTGGTAGTCACAAACGAGTCTGAGATCACATTAACTCCACTGTTAAAATAGTATTCTGCCAGACAAATGATGCTTTAAAGATCAAACATCATGCATTAACGTTTGAATATTTCTACTTTGAAGACATAGGAGAATCAGGCCTTTCAGCCCATTGCGCATTTCATCATGGCAGATCCATTTCCTTCTCAGCTTCATTCTCCAGCCTTCTCCCGATAAAGTACTTGTCAATAAAAATGCACTTTGTGGCCTAAATACAAGTAGACTGAGTATTCCGTTAATATTCTTGTCATTTTCTTGATAAAACAATTCAATTCACAACCTATTAATTACATAATGTTTAGCAGTGAGTTCACAGCAGGCTGAACGTAATAAATACTATTTTCAATAGAGAGGACAGTTTTCTTCACAACAAGAAAGCAGGTGAACTTGCTGATTGGAAATACTTTTTGCTAAGTAGAAGTTCTCTTGAAATTGGTATTTAACTGTCATGGGCACAGTCAGCTGGGTTCTTTCACATTGACAATTCATGATCACGGTTGTCCCAAGTGTAAATGAGGTACGACGCCACAAATAGAGCGCACACACAGAGTCTCTCTCTCTCTCTCTCTCACACACACACACTCACACACACACAAACACACACACACACACACACACACACACACACACACACACACACACACACACAGGCAAATAAATGCCAATGCATGTATTAAATTATTTCCCTGACCGTTCCTTCCTCTTCCCTCACTGAACCCGTTAAACAGGGTAGTTTACGACTGATCGGACCATCGATAAAGTGACAGAAGAAGCAGAAGAGATATTTAAACAGCCGCAGTACCATGTTGCAGAAACTAGAGGAAGAAAATGAATCGTGAGTTGGGAGAATATAGTGTAATTGCTCAGTCTGCAGGAGAACAAAGTATTTATTACGCAGCAGGCTTCAAGCTGAAAATGAAGGGAGAGTTTATTTGCATTTCACATGAAATGAAGAACCAGAGAGAGAACGACAGCAGTGTAGAGACAATCAACCAACGGGAGACATTCAGTCGGATAATATGAGACTGCTGGTTTAAATTTCTATAGATTGTCGCCGGTAAAATGTTGAAGGACGGTTCCGTTTGTAGCCACCTGTCTCTGGTGCAATGTGAGAGTGCCGGGTTCATGTTGTAGACATCAGTCCCTGGTTCAGATTGAGAGTGTGGGCTTCTGTATGTGTCACTCTCTGGTTCAGCCTGAGAGCAGGTATTTCATTCTCTATATGTCAGTCTCTGCTACAGTGTGAGAGTGTGGGTTTCTGTCTGTATCTATCAATCTCTGTTGCACTGTGAGATTTTGGGGTTCATTCTGTATCTGTCAGTTTCTGCTCGAGCATTACGTGTGTCGTCTCGGTCCTGTACCTTTGAGCCTCTGATTCAGTGTGAGCGGGTCTATTTTCCTCCTTCTTTCCCGCTGTTCCTCAAATTCAGTAAAAACTCCTAAAATAGATTCTGTATTCCCTGAGCTATTTTTAGAACAAGAGTCTCCTGCAGTTGGTTTGTGTTAAAATTGTGACAGTGACAGTGCACCGATGAATGATGACGGTTGTACGGAGCAGTACATCCTGTGTAATAGAGTCATATGCCAAACAGACCATTCGGCCCGGCATCATTCTGCATGAGGTTCGTTGCTAAAACAAATAGAGCCAATCGAACAGCACCTGATTCGTAAATTTCTATGCTTTGGCAAAACAATCTCTGAAATGTTGAATTAAAATAAGGAAAATAAATATGTTAGTTAATTTAATTAAATAACAGGACAACTAAATTAATAAATTTATCAAAATAAAACGCACAGAGGCAGCGAGTTTCATGTTTGAGCGGCATTTCTCTCAACAGTTCTGAATTGCGTCCTTCACCGTGTATTCCGCACTCTTTGCTGATTCTGTCACGTATTCTTCAATGTGCACAAGATCAGGAATTAACTGCAGTTATTTTCCACTCATAAATAATATAATATTCATTTCGATTTTCTTATGAGAGCTTCGGACTGCTCTGCAATATGCCATGCATTTTTCATTGATAAAATTGTGACAGCCTTCTCCTGTGCAGCACAGAAAGAGTTTGTGAGCGGGAATGCGAGGGAGGCTCAAGTTTCACATTTGGGATCATCCAGAGCTACACATCGCAGCACGCGCTTGATCGAAGAATCCTGAGAGTGTGACGTCACTGATCACGTCACTGCACAGCTGGGAGTGTTCCCCTCGTCAGGGACAGGGTGTGCGGAAGTGTTACTCCTGTATGGGACTCCATATGAGTCCTATATTACACCCATCAGTGCAGAAGAACAGATCAATGGGGGTGAGTGGACAGAAGATGATGAATGGACTCATATTACAATGTGAATACAATACCTGGACATGTTGGGATCGTGGGAATAGTGGAGTACAGGAACAAGCCCTTTGTCTCATTATTTCTGCGCTCAACAAGATACCTAATGAGCCTAAACTCTATTGACTGTACATGATCCATCTCCATTCATTCACTGCATGCTCATGTGCGAAGCCAACAACATCGTAAGCAGCAATGTATTACCCACTGCCACACTTCAAATCAAGTCAGGTCAAGTCACTTTTTATTGTCATTTCAACCATAACTGCTGGTACAGAACATAGCTAAAATGAGACAACGTTTTCCAGGACCATGATGCGACATGAAACAATACAAAAACGACACTGAACTACGTAAGAAAAAAACACAAAAACTACACTAGACTACAGACCTATCCAGGACTGCATAAAGTGCAGAAAACAGTGCAGGCACTATAATAAATAATAATAAATAATAAACAAGGCACTTGACAGACTATCCAGATACACACCATTATCTGTGCAAAAAACAAACAAACAAACAAACGTGTCCCGCGCATCTCCTCGAAGCCGAAGCCACTGTCCTCTCGCGATAAATACAGACCATCACGCACTTGATATTTCTATTTTGGCCACAACAATTCACCTTCTAGGCCTCTGATAACTTCTATCACCTTCTGCCAGGCCTCGCCTCAGCCTCTGTGCTCAGGAAGGGGAGGTGGAGCGACCATCCAACAGTCCTCTCGTTAACGAACCGGAAGTGGAAAGAGTGAGCAGCTTCAATTTCATTGGTCTTAACCTCTTTGAGGATCTATTCCGGGCCCAGATATATTGATGCAATCTCAAACAGAGCACGACTGCGGCCTAAGTTCATTCAGAGTTTGAGGGGAATTGCACATTTCGACAGATATACCGTGGGGAGCATTCTAACTGAAAGCACCAGCGTCCGCTATGGAGGGGCCACTGCACAGGATGAGAATAGTCTGCTGAAAGACGTGGACTCGGAAGGCTGCATCATAGACACCAGACTCCCAAACCCGCAAGACACCTTCAAAAGACGATGCCTGAAAAAGCCGTATCCGTCAGTAAAGAGTTCACACCCCCACCCCCTCCCTCGTCTAGCGGGTACAGGGGCCGACGCAATACACTCAAAGTTTCAGGAGCAGCTTCTTCCCATCCGCAATCAGATTTCCGAATGGAGAACGATCCGTTGATGAAATTTTCCTCTGTATTTTTTCTCTTTCATTCTGCACTGTATGGCTCCCAATTCTGGTCCCGTCAATTTAAGATGTATGCGGACGTCTCCGTCATGTGTCCGAGAATATTCCTGGGAATATTTCCACCGGGAAGGAACGTCAGACCCAAGTTAGACTGCAAAAACTGTTATTTGTCGTCCTGGAGCAGAGAAGCCGAAGAAGTGTACAAAGGTTGTTGTAAATCCCAGTCGAGAAGAAAAGAAGAGCTTACGAAAGGTTCAAGTAGTTAGGTAATGATAGAGAGCTAGAAGATTATAAGGCTAGCAGGAAGGAGCTCAAGGATGGGTTGCACCTGAATCGAGGGGGAGTAGTATCATTGCAGATAGGTTTGCTGGCATGCTCTGGAGGGTTTAAACTAATTTGCGAGGGGGATGGGACCCAGAGCGATAGAGCAATGAAAGAAGTGCGTGGAGTTAAGCCAGATCTAACATACAGAGAGGCTTTGAGGAAAGAGAAGCAGAATAAACGGTGTAAAGACAGGAAGGTAGAAGGGCTGAAATGTGTGTACCTCAATTCAAGAAGCATCAGGAACAAAGGTGATGAACTGAGAGCTTGGATACATACATGGAATTATGATGTAGTGGCCATTACAGAGACTTGGCTGGCACCAGGGCAGGAATGGATTCTCAATATTCCTGGATTTCAGTGCTTTAAAAGGGATAGAGAGGGCGGAAAAGGGGGAGGAGGGGTGGCATTACTGGTCAGGGATACTATTACAGCTACAGAAAGGGTGGGTAATGTAGCAGGATCCTCTTTTGAGTCAGTATGGGTGGAAGTCAGGAACAGGAAGGGAGCAGTTACGCCCCTGGTAGCAGCAGAGATACAGAGGAGCAGATTGGGAGGCAGATTTTGGAAAGGTGCAAAAATAACAGGGTTGCTATCATGGGTAACTTTAACTTCCTTCATATTGATTGGCACCTGATTAGTTCCAAGGGTTTGGATGGGGCAGAGTTTGTTAAGTGTGTCCAGGATGGATTCCTGTCACAGTATGTGGACAGGTCGACCAGTGTGAATGCCATACTAGATCTAGTACTAAGTAATGAACCGAGTCAGGTCACAGATCTCTCAGTGTGTGAGCATCTGGGGGACAGTGACCACCGCTCCCTGGCCTTTATAATTATCATGGAAAAGGATAGAATCAAAGAGGACAGGAATTTTTTTTAATTGGGGAAAGGCAAATTATGAGGCTATAAGGCTAGAACTTGCGGGTGTGAATTGGGATGGTGTTTTTGCAGGGAAATGTACTATGGACATATGGTCGATGTTTAGAGATCTCTTGCGGGATGTAAGGGATAAATTTGTCCAGGTGAGGAAGATAAAGAATGGTAGGGTGAAGGAACCATGGGTGACAAGTGAGGTGGAAAATCTAGTCAGGAGGAAGAAGGCTGCAGACATGAGGTTTAGGAAGCAAGGATCAGATGGGTCTATTGAGGAATATAGGGAAGCAAGAAAGGAGCTTAAGAAGGGGCTGAGAAGAGCAAGAAGGGGGCATGAGAAGGCCTTGGCGAGTAGGGTAAAGGAAAACCCCAAGGCATTCTTCAATTATGTGAAGAAAAAAAGGATGATAGGAGTGAAGGTAGGACCGATTAGAGATAAAGGTGGGAAGATGTGCCTGGAGGCTGTGGAAGTGAGCGAGGGCCTCAATGAATACTTCTCTTCGGTATTCACCAATGAGAGGGAACTTGATGATGGTGAGGACAATATGAGTGAGGTTAGTGTTGGAGCATGTTGATATTAAGGGAAAGGAGGTGCTGGAGTTGTTAAAATACATTAGGATGTATAAGTCCCCGGGGCCTGATGGAATATTCCCCAGGCTGCTCCACGAGGTGAGAGAAGAGATTGCTGAGCCTCTGGCTAGGATCTTTATGTCCTCGTTGTCCACGGGAATGGTACCGGAGGACTGGAGGGAGGCGAATGATGTCCCCTTGTTCAAAAAAGGTAGCAGGGATAGTCCGAGTAATTATAGACCAGTGAGCCTTACGTCTGTGGTGCGAAAGCTGTTGGAAAAGATTCTTAGGGAGAGGATCTATAGGCATTTAGAGAATCATGGTCTGATCAGACACAGTCAACATGGCTTTGTGAAGGGCAGATCGTCTCTAACAAGCCTGATAGAGTTCTTTGAGGAGGTGACCAGGCATATAATGACGGTAGTGCAGTGGATGTGATCTGTATGGATTTTAGTAAGGCATTTGACAAGGTTCCACACGGTAGGCTTATTCAGAAAGTTAGAAGGCATGGGATCCAGGGAAGTTTGGCCAGGTGGATTCAGAATTGGCTTGCCTGCAGAAGGCAGAGGGTGGTGGTGGAGGGAGTACATTCAGATTGGAGGATTGTGACTAGTGGTGTCCCACAAGGATCTGTTCTGGGAACTCTACTTTTCGTGATTTTTGTTAACGACCTGGATGTGGGGGTAGAAGGATGGGTTGGCAAGTTTGCAGACGACACAGAGGTTGGTGGTGTTGTAGATAGTGTGGAGGATTGTCAAAGATTGCAGAGAGACATTGATAGGATGCAGAAGTGGGCTGAGAAGTGGCAGATGGAGTTCAACCCGGAGAAGTGTGAGGTGGTACACTTTGGAAGGACAAACTCCAAGGCAGAGTACAAAGTAAATGGCAGGATACTTGGTAGTGTGGAGGAGCAGAGGGGTCTCGGGGTACATGTCCACAGATCCTTGAAAGTTGCCTCACAGGTAGATAGGGTAGTTAAGAAAGCTTATGGGGTGTTAGCTTTCATAAGTCGAGGGATAGAGTTTAAGAGTCGCGATGTAATGATGCAGCTCTGTAAAACTCTGGTTAGGCCACACTTGGAGTACTGTGTCCATTTCTGATCGCTTCACTATAGGAAGGATGTGGAAGCATTGGAAAGGACACAGAGGAAATTTCCCAGGATGCTGCCTGGTTTAGAAAGTATGCATTATGATCAGAGATTAAGGGAGCTAGGGCTTTACTCTTTGGAGAGAAGGAGGATGAGAGGAGACATGATAGAGGTGAGCAAGATAATAAGAGGAATAGATAGAGTGGATAGCCAGCGCCTCTTCCCCAGGACACCACTCCTCAATACAAGAGGACATGGCTTTAAGGTAAGGTATGGGAAGTTCAAGGGGGATATTAGAGGAAGGTTTTTTACTCAGAGAGTGGTTGGTGCGTGGAATGCACTGCCTGAGTCAGTGGTGGAGGCAGATACACTAGTGAAATTTAAGAGACAACTAGACAGGTATATGGAGGAATCTAAGGTGGGGGCTTATATGGGAGGCAGGGTTTGAGGGTCGGCACAACATTGTGGGCTAAAGGGCCTGTACTGTGCTGTACTATTCTATGTTCTATATGTTCTATTAATGAAATCAAGAGAGCCAGAATCCTGCCTTGGCGGACAGGATTAGGAAAACTTCAAGGTGTTCGAGAAGTATGTGAAGAGCAAGAGGATAAGAAGTGAGAGAGTAGGACCTATCAAGTGTGACAGTGGGAAAGAGTGTATGAAACCGGGGGAGCTAGCAGAGATACTTAATGAATACTTTGCTTCAGTATTCAGTACGGAAAAGGGATCTCGGAGATTGTAGGGAGAACTTATAGCGGACTGCAAAGCTTGAACATGCAGATATTAAGGAAGAGGATGTGCTGGAGCTTTTGGAAAGCGTCAATTTGGATAAGTCACCGGGACTTGTTCAAAGTCTACAGCAGCAACGTTCCCCAAATCACCCAACGCTACATCGACGATTGCATTGTTGCTGCTTCCCGCACTCGTGCGGAGCTCGTCGATTTATTCAACTTTGCCTCCTACTTTCACCCTGCTCTCAAGATTACCCTGTCCACTTCCGACACCTCTCTTGTCTTTCTCCATCTTTGTCTCCACCTCCGGAGACAGTCACCGGAGACACTGGTGTACTTAATAAACCTACAGACTCACAGCAGTCCGGACGGTACCTCTTTCCACCCTGTCATTTGTAAATAATGGCACCCCTTCTTACAGCTCCTCCGTCCCCGCTGTATCTGCTCTCAGGACGAGGCTTTTCATTCCAGAGCAACTGAGATGTCCGCCTTCTTCAAAGATCGGGGCTTCCTCCCCTCCAACATTAACGCTGCCTCACCCACATCTCTTCCATTTCACGCGCATCTGCCCTTACACCACTCTCCCACCGCCACATCACGGATAGAGTTCCTCTTGTCCTCACTTACCACACCACAAGCCGCATTCAGCACATAATTGCACTTAACTTCCACCACCTCCAACGGGATCCCGCCACCGAGCAAATCTTTCTATCCTCATACAACTCCCGACCATTTCTGTTTTCTGCAGGGATGACTCCCTATGTGACCCCCTTGTCCCTCCCCACTGATCTTCCTCCTGGCACTTACCATTGCAACTGGAACAAGTGCAACATCTTCCTTTACACCTCTTCCCTCAGGGCCCCAAACAGTCCTTCCTGGTGTGGCGAACTTCACCTGTGCGTCTGTTGGGGTCATCTACTGTATCCGATGCTCCTAGATATCAATGAGACCCAACGTAGATCGGAAGCCTCTCCCCCTCGTCGAGCACCTGCCACGAAAAGCGGTGGCCTCCCATTTCAATTCTACTTCCCATTTCCATTCTGACACGCCAGTCCGTGGCCTCCTCTGCTGCCAAGGCGGCGACACACAGATTCGAGCACTGACACCTTGTATTCCGTCAGGGTAGCCTGCAATAATATGGCATGAAGATCGATTTCTCTAACGTCTGGTCATTGCCCACCCCCACCCCGACAAACTCTTCACCATTCCGCATTCATGTCTCCCTTTCACAACTTTTCTTCTAACCTGATCATCCCCACCCTCTGGTGCTCTCCCCTACCCACCCCACGTCCCTCTTTTCCACGGATTTCTCTCTGCTCGATTCAGATTCCCTCTTCTCCAGACATTTATTTCTTTCACCAATCAACTTTCCAGCTCTTTATTTCACCCCTCCCTCTCTCCCGGTTACATCTATCAACTGCCAATTTAACTAATCCCCACCCAGCCACAGCCTTTTAATCTGACTTCTCCCCTCCCATTCCTGTACCGATGAAGGGTCTCAGCCCGAAACAAATGACTGTTTACTCTTTTCCATAGATGCTGCCTGGCCTGCTTAGCTTCTCTGGCATTTTGTGTGCGTTGCTTTGGATTTCCAGCATCTGCAGACTCTCTGGTGTTTGGTATATCCGTTTGAATTTATTGACATGCGCCTCCACGGAGCGGACGAAAAGGCCGGCATAGCTCGGACCCATGTGAGTGCTCATGGCCACACATTTTGTTTGCAGGAAGTGGGAGGATCTAAAGGAGAAATTATTGAGAGTGAGGACACGCTCCGCCAGACGGAGGAAAGTGATGGTGGAATGGAAGTCGTTGGGTTTGGTGTCCAGATAGAAATGGGGGAGCTTTGGGAGCATCCTGGTGAGGGATGATGTGTATAGGGACTGGACATGGGCCAGGGCACCTGAAAACACTGAAAAGATCCCAAACGTGAGAGCTGTCATGGATGTTTATAGGAAGGGAATGAACCATGGGAGATGAAACTGAGTCAGGTTATACAGATAGGAGTTCAGTGGGGCGGAACAAGCTGTAACAGGCATGTTTGAGGCTATTGGGTACGAGGTAGAAACGGGAGTCGCCGGGGCCGGGAACTGTGAGGGTGTTAGAGTGGAAGTTGATCCCCAGAGCTAATAAGGTCAGTGATGGTATGGAGACAATGGCCTGGTGCTCCGTGGTGGGGTCCCGTTGGAGGAGTAAGTAAGAGACGGTGTCTGAGAGATGTCGCTGGGCTTCAATAAGGTAGATCGGACTGAACGCAAATTAATCTGTCTGAATTTTAAAGCAATAATCAAGCACTGCTTGCACCTAAAATTAGAAGTCAATTCCGGATTTTGCTACACGTCAAGTTATAGATATTCTCATAGCGATAACTAAACTGAAATTACAGCTAATCTAACCTTTCTGCAACTTTGTTTTTGGAGAGGGCAACGTGAAGCAAAGTGACACAACATATTGAGGAAATTCGAGAGAATTTTGGTATTCAAGTGAATGGAAACGACTTGTCACTAGTTCAATGTTTTTAAAGTGAGGTGGCAATTCTGGATTGCACAGAATGTTTCCAGAAATTCCGAGTTAGACGAACGGGCAATTTAAAAGTTGGGACTCGATCATAATATGTTACTCTACTGATTGGGACGTTTATGTAAAGTGATTTGGAATGGCATTAAATTGTCCGTTTAAGTGGGCATAGTTCACTGTCAGCACGTCACTTTTATTTTCAGATAATACTGGGCAGACAGACTTAAGAAAAAAAATAACTGAATTGGCTATGTTTCTGACATACTTCGTATAAAGAGCAGCAAAAATCTTTACGATTTTTCCCGTCTAAAAGTGCAATGTGTAATTATGGTAATTTATAATAAATCGTGTGTAGTACTAATTATTAGACAATCTGTACTGTTCTTGCTTATTTTAATATAACGGCAGTCAATGTTTTACGAGAACAAGGACAGACGTCCGGATTTCCAGACGCGTCACGCTCTTTTCACGATAGCCTGATAACACATGCAGCGTGACAGAGAGTGACCAGAGTGATTGTGATCGAGCGAGAGTGAGGCATCGAGCTTTTGGAAATACTGTGCAATGTGAATTTCGCGCTGCACACGAGCACACAGAAATATTTAAATAACTTGTCAAGGAAAATTCGGTAAAGAAAAAAAAAAGGTTGGTGAATGACGTTTTTGATCCGAGGTTTACAGTTTAAAATCAAAGAGCAGGTATTGAAGACTTCAGAAACTGACGTGATGTGACGTGGAATCAAAACAAGTTCCAGTAGATCATGAGACTACAGCAGCAGAATTAGCCATTCAGTGAATCGATTCAATTATATTGTGGGCTTCGACGTTTGCTGAAACTGGAAAGGTTCAGCTAGACAGAGAAAAGAGCAATAAATCTCCCGGTTACATGCTGGTATAGTAGGCAAACTGGAACATTAAATAAAGGGAAAACTCTGAACAAGATGGAAAGAGAACGGATGTCGAGATGGCAAACGCGACTGGGTCACTCCAAAGGTTTGGATAATGCACATTTCCAGACTAGATCTCTTTTTTTTTCAATACCGGATATTACAGCGATATAATGCGCAAGGTAAAACACATTTTTCAGGAAGGAAATATCCAAGCAATCTAATCTATATTAAAAAGTATTTTTTTTTCTGAAATGACGGAAAGGCGGAACTGCTGGGAACAGCAATGTTTTCCGGAAGTTCAACTTATATTTGTTGAAATGGGAAAATTATTTCACCCTTTCAACTGAGCGGTACAGACTTCTAAAATGTTTCCAAACTAAAATAGCAGGGTAGAGTAGAACAATTTTCAACTGCTCTCTGAATTTTGTCTGGGTCACTCCGTAAATAAATGTATTCGTGCAGCTGCTGAAATTCTGAATCACAGAACCCCAAAACTGTGCCTGAAAAAGCCGAATAGACATTTTCAGGTCCGTGTAGAGGCATCGCATGAGAATGAAGACCAGAGTGGTTGTCGCCCAGCAGAGAAGGAAACTCGCCGACAGGCTGAAGAGCAGAATGATGGATTGTCTCCGACTCTCCATCTCCGGATCTCGCTGTTTCCCGAAATTTCCCCGTCCCTTGAGCCGCCGCCGGACTCTGCTCGCCGCCAGTATCTGTCTGACGGTCAGAGCATTGAGGGTCAAAATGAGGAAGAAAGGAAGTAGCGGATTCAACAGACGGTCCACCCAATAAAACCCCTCAAACCCTTCGGTGAGAGGAAGTGCGGGTCTACCGAAACAGACCCAGTTACCGTTCAAAAAACCTGTTGTTTCCATATATAGGAAGTAAAATGGGATTTTTTTTAAAACAGAAACCAATAGATACTGCGCCAATCACCAAATCCGCAATTTTGGGGATGCAGTATTTTGTTTTAAGTTTAGCAGAACAAATGGCCACAAAGCGATCGAAAGTGAAGGCGACAGTGAACCAGACGGAGCAATCAACGGCCACGTGACACATGACGTAGTGGACAAGGCAGAACGGAGCGTTGTCCAGGACTCGGTAAAGTCTGTACGCTTCACCCATCCGGTAGAACAGGACTTCGATCATCACCACCATTAGATCCGCCGCAGCCATCGCCACCAGGTAGCGCGTAACACGTTTGGAGAGACCGCATTTTCCTCGGCGGAGAATGATGATTGCAACAAGGTTAACTACAGTGAAACAAAAAAAAAACAGAAATAAGAGTAAAGAAAATCAAGCGCATTTTGCATAGAAATACAGCCATGATTTGTTCACTTGAAATAACATCCATCGTTTATCCTTGCTGGACATTATCAGCGGAAGTAAAGAACACCTGTGTTTATGCGGTTTGTTTGAAAACCTGACCGCAGCATAAAGCGCTTTACAGTAAGTAGCACATGCTGCATTATCTCCTCACGATCACAGATGCAGCAGCGATGAGTAGAGTCCAGGAATGATAGAGCACAGAAACGCGCCCTTCGGCCCAATATCTCCATGCCGACCGACATGGCCATCTGAGCCGGTCCCGTTTGTTCGCTTTTGGATCACCTCTCTCTAAGGCTTTCACATTTGTCAGACTGTCCAGGAGTATTTTAAATATTATTAATGACCCTGTAAACACCGATTAAAATCACATCAGCAGTAGCTGAGAGCAGCGTGAGGTCTCTGCTTCTGCATAAGTAACCGGAAGGTACTTACCCGGGATACCGACAATTTTAATCACTGTGTAACAAATAGTCCTCTCATCAAGCATTGTTAATCCAGCCTGTTAGTATTTACAGTTCTGTTCGGAATGTTCCCGATTTCTAAATGTTATAAAAGTTGTAAATAGCCAGTAAACAAACTCAAACAGTTATATCAAAGCCCAAATAGCAGATTTCTTTTGCGCCTACTGGGTAAAACTCTTCACCGATCACACGTTACTGAGAGTCCACCGCGTCTGAATGTTTCCGTCCTAAATGTAGCTGAAGCACAGAATGACATTCTTTTATAAAATAATCGGTTACAAAATGATGAAAACAACTCGTACATGGACTGGTGCTAATTACTGCTAATTAGCAATTATTTCTCTACTGCCAATGGGGAAATAACACGCCTTATTTCATTGAACTGGACGCAACACCAGTCTTAAAGCCTCAAGAGACGGTCGATGCTGGGATTGCAACACCAAGTACGATGTTGTCAAACTAGTCCGGCAATGACAGGACATTATCTGAGCATCGCTGGTGGCGACAGTAGTCTGTAATCCTGTTGTTGAATCCACCTCATCAGCGCTGATTCCACTCCAACATTGCGAGTGGAGTCTCTGTCTTGTTATTTCTCTGTGATAGCGCACCTTTAATATCATTCACTTACTCTGCTCCGGTGATTTATTTCTGGAGATTATACATTAACATTATTTTTTTTTCTGGCGCAAACCCTCAGTGTTTGCACGGTTACCGAGTCAGTAGCAAACACAGATGTTGGGAAGTATGCAGAGCGAAATCCAAACCAATGACCCCAGCATTACAGACGTTATCGGCTGCTGTATCAAAGACAGAGAAAAATAGAAAGCATTGTATCAACACCAGTTTAAATGCAAATAAGTAACAGTAACGACATTACAGTCACCAGAGGATTTTCGAAGTTGGAATTCAGAAAGAAATTGATTCAGGGGAAAATTGCGTATTAAGCTGTTAAAGTTACGTATGTCAGTGTGTACCTCTTATATATCCATAAGACCATAAGACCATAAGACAAAGGAGCAGAAGTCGGCCATTCGGCCCATCGAGTCTGCTCCGCTATTTTATCATGAGCTGATCCATTCTCCCATGTAGTCCCACTCCCCTGCCTTCTCACCATAACCTTTGATGCCCTGGCTACTCAGTTACCTATCAATCTCTGCCTTAAATACACCCAATGACTTGGCCTCCACTGCTGCCCGTGGCAATAAATTCCATAGATTCACCACCCTCTGGCTAAAAAGAAAAATCTTCGCATTTCTGTTCTGAATGGGTGCCCTTCAATCCTTAAGTCATGCCCTTTCGTACTAGACTCCCCCATCATAGGAAACAACTTTGCCACATCCACTCTGTCCATGCCTTTCAATATTCCAAATGTTTCTATGAGGTCTCCCCTCATTCTTCTAAACTCCAAGGAATACAGTCCAAGAGCGGACAAACGTTCCTCATATGTTAACCCTCTCATTCCCGGAATCATTCTAGTGAATCTTCTCTGTACCCTCTCCGACGTCAGCACATGCATTCTTAAATAAGGAGACCAAAACTGCCCACAGTACTCCAAGTGAGGTCTCACCAGCACCTTATAGAGCCTCAACATCTCATCCCTGCTCCTGTACTCTATTCTTCTAGAAATGAATGCCAACATTGCATTCGACTTCTTCACTACTGACTCAACCTGGAGGTTAACCTTAAGGGTATCCTGTACGAGGACTCCCAAGTCCCATTGCATCTCAGAACTTTGAATTCTTTCTCCATTTAAATAATAGTCTGCCGGTTTATTCCTTCTGTCAAAGTGCATAACCATACACTTTCCAACATTGTACTTCATTAGCCACTTCTTTGTCCATTCTTCCAATCTATCCAAGTCTCTCTACAGACTCTCCGTTTCCTCAGCACTATCGGCCCCTCCACCTATTTTCGTATCGTCAGCAAACTTAGCCACAAAGCCATTTATTCCATAATCCAAATCGTTGATGTACAACGTAAAAAGAAGCGGCCCCAACACGGACCCCTGTGGAACACCACTGGTAACCATCGGCCAACCAGAATAGGATCCCTTTATTCCCACTCTCTGTTTCCTGCCAATCTGCCAACGCTCTATCCACGTATGTAACTTTCCCGTAATTCCATGGGCTCTTATCTTTTTAAGTAGCCTCATATGTGGCACCTTGTCAAAGGCCTTCTGAAAATATCTTATAACGAATACGTATAACATTTCCTACTCGTGCTGTGGAGTTTGAAACGGTAAAGTGACGGACAAAGCCGATGTTGAATCCACCTGAGGGACATTTAGATACTGAAACACTGTTTTGTTCAATTAGCTGTAGGAATACAATAGGCTGCTAAGGCTACCATTCACTGTCCTGTGGGTCAAGAGCACAACCATCAACACGTTTCTCCCTGGTGAGAATACCGGCATAATTTAACAAAATACTTTCTGCCATCTATAGATTCCATTCCGATTCTTCTCATGGTTGAACCTAAAAATGCCCGTATCCTGGGCATTCCCTTCGCAGTGCCCTGCAGAAATAAATGCAGGGCCGACAAATAGGGCCACACCATCCCATAAAGACAGAGTAGGTAGGCTTTGGTTCCTGAGGCTTCAGCGAGCAGAGACTGACGAAGAGCTTCACTCCAAGTGAGGTAAGACCGGGTAAGTTCCTTTAATAAATGTAATTACCTTAGGAGTGGGTAATGCAGGCAGCAGTTAGGGCAGTTGAGTGCTCCGTTTACAGGATGTGGGAAGTCAGGGCGAGCACAATCGTCCCTGATTGCTGCACCTACGAAAGGCGCATCCAGCTGCAGCTCCTCACAAACCGAGTTAGGGAACTGGAGCTGGAGCTGGATGAACTTCGGATTATTCCGGAGGCAGAGGCAGAAATAGAGAGGAGCTACAGGGAGATAGTCACCCCTAAGAGTCAGGAGACAGGTAGCTGGGTGACTGTCAGGAGAGGGAAGGGGATTAGACAGAATGAGTACAGCACGCCTGTGACCGTTCCCACCAATAATAAGTATATCATTTTGGAGACTGTTGACGGGGACGACCTACCAGGGACAAGTTGCAGTGGTCGCGTCTCTGGCACCGAGATGGGACCCTCAACTCAGAAGGGAAGGAGGAAAAAGAGGAGAGCAGTAGTGATAGGGGATTCGATAGTTAGCGGGACAGATAAGAGGTTCTGTGGAAGAGATCGAGAATCCCGGATGGTCTGTCGCCTCCCTGGTGCCAAGGTCCGTGATATCTCCGATCGAGTTCTCGGTATTCTCAAGTGGGAGGGTGAGCAGCCGGATGTCGTGGTCCATGTAGGGACCAACGACGTGGGTAGAAAGAGTGAGGAGGTCCTGAAAGGTTAATTTAGGGAGTTAGGTGACAAGTTAAAGAACAGGACGTCCAGGATAGCAATCTCAGGATTGCCACCAGTGCCACGTGCAGGCGGGTTTATAAATAGTAAGATAGCACAGATCAACACGTGGCTGAAGACATGGTGCAGGACGGAGGGCTTCAGATTTACAGATAATTGGGCAGTTTTCCAGGGAAGGTGGGACCTGTTCTGGCGGGACGGTCTACATCTGAACTGGAGGGGGACAAATATTCTTGCAGGTAGGTTTGCTAGAGTGGCTCCGGTGGATTTAAGTTAGATACGAGTGGGCAGGGGAACCAGAGTGTACGAACAGATGTAGGGGAGAAGGAAGAAAAAGTAAATAGTAAAGTTGTTTGCACAGTTAGTGATAAACAGAGAGTATGACGTGGAAAATTTCTTAAATGCATTTATTTTAATGCTAGGAACATTATAAGAAAGGGGACCGAGCTTAAAGCGTGGATTGATACCTGGAAGTATCATGTGGTAGCTATTAGTGAAACATGGTTACAGGAGGGGTGTGATTGGCAACTAAATATTCCTGGATTTAATTGCTTCAGGTGTGATAGAATCCGAGGGACAAGATGGGGAGGTGTTGCATTGCTTGTCAGAGAAAATACTACAGCGGAGCTCTGGCAGGATAGATTAGAGGGCTCGCCTAGGGAGGCTATTTGGGTGGAATTGAGGAATGGGAAAGGTGGTGTAACACTTATGGGGTGTATGGGACCACTTATGGGACCACCAAATGGGGAGCGAGAATTGGAGGAGTAAGTTTGTATGGAGATAGCAGATATTTATAGTAAGCACAAGGTTGTGATTGTGGGAGATTTTAACATTCCACATATAGACTGGGAAGCCCATACCGTAAAAGGGCTGGATGGTTTGGAGTTTGTAAAATGTGTGCAAGATAGTTTTTTGCAGCGATACATAGAGGTACCAACGAGAGAAGGAGCAATTTTGGATCTCCTGTTAGGGAATGAGATAGGTCAGGTGACGGATGTTTGCGTTGGGGAGCACTTCGGGTCCAGTAATCACAATGCTATTTGTTTCAATATAATTATGGAGGAGGATAGGTCTGGACCCAGGGTTGGGATTTTTGATTGGAGAAAAGCTATCTTTGAGGAGATACGAAAAGATTTAGAAGGAGTGTATAGGGATAATTTGTTTTATGGGAAGAATGTAATATGGAAATGGAGGTCATTTAAAGATGCAATTTTGAGAGTGCAGAATCTTTATGCTCCTGTTAAGTTGAAAGGAAAGGTTAAAAGTTTGAAAGGGCCATGGTTTTCAAGGGATATTGAAACCGGGTTCGCAAAAAGAGAGACATCTACAATATATATAGGCAACATGGAGTAAATTAGGTGCTCGAGGAATATAAACAATTTAAAAATAAACTTAAGAAATAAATTAGAAAAGCTAAAAGAAGATATGATATTCCCTAGGAACTTTAGGGAAGTTAGTGTGGAAATAGCAGGGGCTCTGACAAAAATATTTCAAATGTCATTAGCAACGGGGATAGTGCCGGAGGATTGGCGTATTGCTCATGTTGTTCCATTGTTTAAAAAGGGTTCTAAGAGTAAACGTAGCGATTATCGGCCTGTGAGTTTGACGTCAGTGGTGGGTAAATTGATGGAAAGTATTCTTAGAGATGGTATATACAATTATCTGGATAGAGAGGATCTGATTAGGAACAGTCAACACGGATTTGTGCGTGGAAGGTCATGTTTGACAAACCTTACAGAATTTTTTGAAGAGGTTACTAGGAATGTTGACGAGGGTAAAGTGGTGGATGTTGTCTAAATGGACTTCAGAAAGGCCTTTGACAAGGTCCCACACGGAATGTTGGTTAGAAAGGTTCAATCGTTAGGTATTCATATTGAAGTAGTGAAATGGATTTCGTGTGGCTGGATGGGAGACGCCAGAGAGCGGTGGTGGATAACTGTTTGTCAGATTGTAGGCTGGTGACCAGTGATGTGCCTCAGGGATCTGTTCTGGGTCCAATGTTATTTGTCATATATATTAATGATCTGGATGATGGGGTGGTAAATTGGATGAGCAAGTATACTGATGACACTAAGATAGGTGGAGTTGCGGATATTGAAATAGGTTTTCAACGCTTGCAGGGAGATTTAGGTCAGTTAGAAGAGTGGGTTGAAAATGGCAGACGGAGTTTAATGCTGATAGATGTGAGGTGCTACACTTTGGTAGGACTAATCAAAATAGGAAATACATGGTAAATACGAAGAATTCTGCAGATGCTGGAAATTCAAGCAACACACGTCAAAGTTGCTGGTGAAGCAGCAGGCCACGGAGCATCTCTAGGAAGAGGTACAGTCGACGTTTCGGGCCGAGACTCTTCGTCAGGACTAACTGAAGGAAGAGCTAGTAAGAGATTTGAAAGTGGGAGGGGGAGGGGAGATCCAAAATGATAGGAGAAGACAGGAGGGGGAGGGATGGAGCCAAGAGCTGGACAGGTGATTGGCAAAAGGGATATGAGAGGATCATGGGACAGGAGACCCAGGGAGAAGAATAGGGGGAGGGTGGGAAAAACCCAGAGGATGTGCAAGAGGTATAGTCGGAGGGACAGAGGGAGAAAAAGGAGATACATGGTAAATGGTAGGGTATTGAAGAATGCAGTAGAACAGAGAGATCTAG